>NC_084491.1:33165423-33465423 GCF_030035675.1 Rhineura floridana
TACAGGTCCCAATACCGATCCTTGAGGGACTCCACTTTCTACAGCCCTCCATTGGGAGAACTGTCCGTTTATTCCTACTCTCTGCTTTCTGCTTCTTAACCAATTCCTTATCCACAAGAGGACCTCTCCTCTTATTCCATGACTGCTAAGCTTCCTCAGAAGCCTTTGGTGAGGTACCTTGTCAAACGCTTTTTGAAAGTCTAAGTACACTATGTCCACTGGATCACCTCTATCTATATGCTTGTTGACACTCTCAAATAATTGTAATAGGTTACTGAGACAGGACTTTCCCTTGCAGAAGCCATGCTGGCTCTGCTTCAGCAAGGCTTGTTCTTCTATGTGCTTGGTTAATCTAGCTTTAATAATACTTTCTACCAGTTTTCCAGGGACAGAAGTTAAGCTAACTGGCCTGTAATTTCCGGGATCCCCTCTGGATCCCTTTTTGAAGATTGGTGTTACATTTGCCACTTTCCAGTCCTCAGGCACGGAGGAGGACCCAAGGGACAAGTTACATATTTTAGTTAGCAGATCAGCAATTTCACCTTTGAGTTCTTTGAGAACTCTCGGGTGGATGCCATCCGGGCCCGGTGATTTGTCAGTTTTTATATTGTCCATTAAGCTTAGAACTTCCTCTCTCGTTACCACTATTTGTCTTAGTTCCTCAGAATCCCTTCCTGCAAATGTTAGTTCAGGTTCAGGGATCTGCCCTATATCTTCCACTGTGAAGACAGATGCAAAGAATTCATTTAGCTTCTCTGCAATCTCCTTATCGTTCTTTAGGACACCTTTGACTCCCTTATCATCCAAGGGTCCAATTGTCTCCCTAGATGGTCTCCTGCTTTGAATGTATTTATAGAATTTTTTGTTGTTGCTTTTTATGTTCTTAGCAATGTGCTCCTCAAATTCTTTTTTAGCATCCCTTATTGTCTTCTTGCATTTCTTTTGCCAGAGTTTGTGTTCTTTTTTATTTTCTTCATTCGGACAAGACTTCCATTTTCTGAAGGAAGACTTTTTGCCTCTAAGAGCTTCCTTGACTTTGCTCGTTAACCATGCTGGCATCTTCTTGGCCCTGGCGGTACCTTTTCTGATCTGCGGTATGCACTCCAGTTGAGCTTCTAATATAGTGTTTTTAAACAACTTCCAAGCATTTTCGAGTGATGTGACCCTCTGGACTTTGTTTTTCAGCTTTCTTTTTACCAATCCCCTCATTTTTGTGAAGTTTCCTCTTTTGAAGTCAAATGTGACCGTGTTGGATTTTCTTGGCAATTGGCCAGTTACATGTATGTTTAATTTAATAGCACTGTGGTCACTGCTCCCAATCGGTTCAACAACACTTACATCTCGCACCAGGTCCCGGTCCCCACTGAGGATTAAGTCCAGGGTTGCCGTCCTTCTGGTCGGTTCCATGACCAACTGATCTAGGGAATAGTCATTTAGAATATCTAGAAACTTTGCTTCTTTGTCATGACTGGAACACATATGCAGCCAGTCTATGTCCGGGTAGTTGAAGTCACCCATTACTACCACATTTCCTAGTTTGGATGCTTCCTCAATTTCATATCTCATCTCAAGGTCTCCCTGAGCATTTTGATCAGGGGGACGATAGATCGTTCCCAGTATTAAGTCCCTCCTGGGGCACGGTATCACCACCCACAACGATTCTGTGGAGGAGTCTGCCTCTTTTGGGGTTTCGAGCTTGCTGGATTCAATGCCTTCTTTCACGTATAGAGCGACTCCGCCACCAATACGTCCTTCCCTGTCCTTCCAATATAGTTTATATCCAGGGATAACCGTATCCCACTGGTTTTCTCCATTCCACCAGGTCTCGGTTATGCTCACTATATCAATGCTCTTCTCTAAGACCAAGCACTCCAGTTCTCCCATCTTGGTTCGGAGGCTCCTAGCATTAGCGTACAGGCACTTTTAAGCAGTGTCTCTCTTCAAGTGTCTTTGGCACTTGTGGTTAGGCCTGTGGTAATTTTGCTCTTCTGAATTTATATCCTGTGCCCCTGTTCTCACAATGCCTACTTCTAGGCCTACCCCTTTTAAAATTTCATCATTTCTTTGGTTTTTATCCCAGGGGGGAGGTTTATTCCGAACCGGACCTTTCTCAGCTCCTGTCGGGTTTCCCCCCTCAGTCAGTTTAAAAGCTGCTCTGCTACCTTTTTAATTTTAAGTGCCAGCAGTCTGGTTCCATTCTGGTTCAAGTGGAGCCCGTCCCTTTTGTACAGGCCCGGCTTGTCCCAAAATGTTCCCCAGTGCCTAACAAATCCGAACCCTTCCACCCGACACCATCGTCTCATCCACGCATTGAGACTGCGAAGCTGGGCCTGTCTGGCTGGTCCTGCGCGTGGAACCGGTAGCCTTTCAGAGAAAGCCACCTTGGAGGTCCTGGCTTTCAGCATCCTACCTAGCAACCTAAATTTTGCTTCCAGGACCTCACGGCTGCATTTCCCCATGTCGTTGGTGCCAACGTGCACCACGACCACTGACTCCTTCCCAGCACTGTCTACCAAACTATCTAAACGACGGGCGATATCCGCAACCTTCGCACCAGGCAGGCAAAATACCTTGCGGTCTACACGCCCATCACACACCCCACTGTCTGTGTTCCTAATGATCGAATCACCCACTACAAGGATCCCTCCACCCTCTGGAGATATATCCTCGGCACGAGAGGATAGCTGCTCATCCCCCAAGGAATGGGTCCCTTCTAAGGGATCGTTTCCCTCTTCCTCAGCTGGATGCTCTCCTTCCCCGAGACCATCGTTCTCCATGATAGCAGGAGAGCTATCATCGTTGGAGTGGGACACTGCTATAACGTCCCTGAAGGCCTCCTCCATACACCTCTCTGCCTCTCTCAGCTTTTCCAGGTCCGCCACCTTGGCCTCAAGGAAATGAAGACGTTCCCGGAGAGCCAGGAGCTCATTGCACCGAGAGCACACCCACGACTTCTGTCCAACAGGCAGATAGTCGTACATGCTGCAGGCAGTGCAAAACACTGGAAAGCCCCCACACCCCTGCTGGCTTCTTACCTGCATAGTTTTGTTTAAGGTTTATTACGTCAATGGGTTGGAGACTGCGGTTTAGTTGAGGTCAGGGAACAGACGGGCAGAGTGGGGGGCCCTGGCCTCCTCGCCCTGCTGCCGAACTCGCTCTGCTGCTTAACTCCCCTTGACGCTTTGTCAGCTGGGGCCTTGACGCTTTGTCAGCTGGGGCCTTGACGCTTTGTCAGCTGGGGCCTTGACGCTTTGTCAGCTGGGGCCTTGACGCTTTGTCAGCTGGGGCCTTGACGCTTTGTCAGCTGGGCCTTGACGCTTTGTCAGCTGGGGCCTTGACGCTTTGTCAGCTGGGGCCTTGACGCTTTGTCAGCTGGGGCCTTGACGCTTTGTCAGCTGGGGCCTTGACGCTTTGTCAGCTGGGGCCTGACGCTTTGTCAGCTGGGGCCTTGACGCTTTGTCAGCTGGGGCCTTGACGCTTTGTCAGCTGGGCTTGACGCTTTGTCAGCTGGGGCCTTGACGCTTTGTCAGCTGGGGCCTTGACGCTTTGTCAGCTGGGCCTTGACGCTTTGTCAGCTGGGGCCTTGACGCTTTGTCAGCTGGGGCCTTGACGCTTTGTCAGCTGGGGCCTTGACGCTTTGTCAGCTGGGGCCTTGACGCTTTGTCAGCTGGGGCCTTGACGCTTTGTCAGCTGGGGCCTTGACGCTTTGTCAGCTGGGCCTTGACGCTTTGTCAGCTGGGGCCTTGACGCTTTGTCAGCTGGGGCCTTGACGCTTGTCAGCTGGGGCCTTGACGCTTTGTCAGCTGGGGCCTTGACGCTTTGTCAGCTGGGGCCTTGACGCTTTGTCAGCTGGGGCCTTGACGCTTTTGTCAGCTGGGCCTTGACGCTTTGTCAGCTGGGCTTGACGCTTTGTCAGCTGGGCCTTGACGCTTTGTCAGCTGGGGCCTTGACGCTTTGTCAGCTGGGGCCTTGACGCTTTGTCAGCTGGGGCCTTGACGCTTTGTCAGCTGGGGCCTTGACGCTTTGTCAGCTGGGGCCTTGACGCTTTGTCAGCTGGGGCCTTGACGCTTTGTCAGCTGGGGCCTTGACGCTTTGTCAGCTGGGGCCTTGACGCTTTGTCAGCTGGGGCCTGACGCTTTGTCAGCTGGGGCCTGACGCTTTGTCAGCTGGGGCCTTGACGCTTTGTCAGCTGGGGCCTTGACGCTTTGTCAGCTGGGGCCTTGACGCTTTGTCAGCTGGGGCCTTGACGCTTTGTCAGCTGGGCCTTGACGCTTTGTCAGCTGGGGCCTTGACGCTTTGTCAGCTGGGGCCTTGACGCTTTGTCAGCTGGGGCCTTGACGCTTTGTCAGCTGGGGCCTTGACGCTTTGTCAGCTGGGGCTTGACGCTTTGTCAGCTGGGGCCTTGACGCTTTGTCAGCTGGGCCTTGACGCTTTGTCAGCTGGGGCCTTGACGCTTTGTCAGCTGGGGCTTGACGCTTTGTCAGCTGGGGCCTTGACGCTTTGTCAGCTGGGGCCTTGACGCTTTGTCAGCTGGGGCCTTGACGCTTTGTCAGCTGGGGCCTTGACGCTTTGTCAGCTGGGGCCTTGACGCTTTGTCAGCTGGGGCCTTGACGCTTTGTCAGCTGGGGCCTTGACGCTTTGTCAGCTGGGGCCTTGACGCTTTGTCAGCTGGGGCCTTGACGCTTTGTCAGCTGGGGCCTTGACGCTTTGTCAGCTGGGGCCTTGACGCTTTGTCAGCTGGGGCCTTGACGCTTTGTCAGCTGGGGCCTTGACGCTTTGTCAGCTGGGCCTTGACGCTTTGTCAGCTGGGCCTTGACGCTTTGTCAGCTGGGGCCTTGACGCTTTGTCAGCTGGGGCCTTGACGCTTTGTCAGCTGGGGCCCTTGACGCTTTGTCAGCTGGGGCCTTGACGCTTTGTCAGCTGGGGCCTTGACGCTTTGTCAGCTGGGGGCCTTGACGCTTTGTCAGCTGGGGCCTTGACGCTTTGTCAGCTGGGGCCTTGACGCTTTGTCAGCTGGGGCCTTGACGCTTTGTCAGCTGGGGCCTTGACGCTTTGTCAGCTGGGGCTTGACGCTTTGTCAGCTGGGGCCTTGACGCTTTGTCAGCTGGGGCCTTGACGCTTTGTCAGCTGGGGCCTTGACGCTTTGTCAGCTGGGGCCTTGACGCTTTGTCAGCTGGGGCCTTGACGCTTTGTCAGCTGGGGCCTTGACGCTTTGTCAGCTGGGGCCTTGACGCTTTGTCAGCTGGGGCCTTGACGCTTTGTCAGCTGGGGCCTTGACGCTTTGTCAGCTGGGGCCTTGACGCTTTGTCAGCTGGGGCCTTGACGCTTTGTCAGCTGGGGCCTTGACGCTTTGTCAGCTGGGGCCTTGACGCTTTGTCAGCTGGGGCCTTGACGCTTTGTCAGCTGGGCCTTGACGCTTTGTCAGCTGGGCCTTGACGCTTTGTCAGCTGGGGCCTTGACGCTTTGTCAGCTGGGGCCTTGACGCTTTGTCAGCTGGGGCCTTGACGCTTTGTCAGCTGGGGCCTTGACGCTTTGTCAGCTGGGGCCTTGACGCTTTGTCAGCTGGGGCCTTGACGCTTTGTCAGCTGGGGCCTTGACGCTTTGTCAGCTGGGGCCTTGACGCTTTGTCAGCTGGGGCCTTGACGCTTTGTCAGCTGGGGCCTTGACGCTTTGTCAGCTGGGGCCTTGACGCTTTGTCAGCTGGGGCCTTGACGCTTTGTCAGCTGGGGCCTTGACGCTTTGTCAGCTGGGGCCTTGACGCTTTGTCAGCTGGGGCCTTGACGCTTTGTCAGCTGGGGCCTTGACGCTTTGTCAGCTGGGGCCTTGACGCTTTGTCAGCTGGGGCCTTGACGCTTTGTCAGCTGGGGCCTTGACGCTTTGTCAGCTGGGGCCTTGACGCTTTGTCAGCTGGGGCCTTGACGCTTTGTCAGCTGGGGCCTTGACGCTTTGTCAGCTGGGGCCTTGACGCTTTGTCAGCTGGGGCCTTGACGCTTTGTCAGCTGGGGCCTTGACGCTTTGTCAGCTGGGGCCTTGACGCTTTGTCAGCTGGGGCCTTGACGCTTTGTCAGCTGGGGCCTTGACGCTTTGTCAGCTGGGGCCTTGACGCTTTGTCAGCTGGGGCCTTGACGCTTTGTCAGCTGGGGCCTTGACGCTTTGTCAGCTGGGGCCTTGACGCTTTGTCAGCTGGGGCCTTGACGCTTTGTCAGCTGGGGCCTTGACGCTTTGTCAGCTGGGGCCTTGACGCTTTGTCAGCTGGGGCCTTGACGCTTTGTCAGCTGGGGCCTTGACGCTTTGTCAGCTGGGGCCTTGACGCTTTGTCAGCTGGGGCCTTGACGCTTTGTCAGCTGGGGCCTTGACGCTTTGTCAGCTGGGGCCTTGACGCTTTGTCAGCTGGGGCCTTGACGCTTTGTCAGCTGGGGCCTTGACGCTTTGTCAGCTGGGGCCTTGACGCTTTGTCAGCTGGGGCCTTGACGCTTTGTCAGCTGGGGCCTTGACGCTTTGTCAGCTGGGGCCTTGACGCTTTGTCAGCTGGGGCCTTGACGCTTTGTCAGCTGGGGCCTTGACGCTTTGTCAGCTGGGGCCTTGACGCTTTGTCAGCTGGGGCCTTGACGCTTTGTCAGCTGGGGCCTTGACGCTTTGTCAGCTGGGGCCTTGACGCTTTGTCAGCTGGGGCCTTGACGCTTTGTCAGCTGGGGCCTTGACGCTTTGTCAGCTGGGGCCTTGACGCTTTGTCAGCTGGGGCCTTGACGCTTTGTCAGCTGGGGCCTTGACGCTTTGTCAGCTGGGGCCTTGACGCTTTGTCAGCTGGGGCCTTGACGCTTTGTCAGCTGGGGCCTTGACGCTTTGTCAGCTGGGGCCTTGACGCTTTGTCAGCTGGGGCCTTGACGCTTTGTCAGCTGGGGCCTTGACGCTTTGTCAGCTGGGGCCTTGACGCTTTGTCAGCTGGGGCCTTGACGCTTTGTCAGCTGGGGCCTTGACGCTTTGTCAGCTGGGGCCTTGACGCTTTGTCAGCTGGGGCCTTGACGCTTTGTCAGCTGGGGCCTTGACGCTTTGTCAGCTGGGGCCTTGACGCTTTGTCAGCTGGGGCCTTGACGCTTTGTCAGCTGGGGCCTTGACGCTTTGTCAGCTGGGGCCTTGACGCTTTGTCAGCTGGGGCCTTGACGCTTTGTCAGCTGGGGCCTTGACGCTTTGTCAGCTGGGGCCTTGACGCTTTGTCAGCTGGGGCCTTGACGCTTTGTCAGCTGGGGCCTTGACGCTTTGTCAGCTGGGGCCTTGACGCTTTGTCAGCTGGGGCCTTGACGCTTTGTCAGCTGGGGCCTTGACGCTTTGTCAGCTGGGGCCTTGACGCTTTGTCAGCTGGGGCCTTGACGCTTTGTCAGCTGGGGCCTTGACGCTTTGTCAGCTGGGGCCTTGACGCTTTGTCAGCTGGGGCCTTGACGCTTTGTCAGCTGGGGCCTTGACGCTTTGTCAGCTGGGGCCTTGACGCTTTGTCAGCTGGGGCCTTGACGCTTTGTCAGCTGGGGCCTTGACGCTTTGTCAGCTGGGGCCTTGACGCTTTGTCAGCTGGGGCCTTGACGCTTTGTCAGCTGGGGCCTTGACGCTTTGTCAGCTGGGGCCTTGACGCTTTGTCAGCTGGGGCCTTGACGCTTTGTCAGCTGGGGCCTTGACGCTTTGTCAGCTGGGGCCTTGACGCTTTGTCAGCTGGGGCCTTGACGCTTTGTCAGCTGGGGCCTTGACGCTTTGTCAGCTGGGGCCTTGACGCTTTGTCAGCTGGGGCCTTGACGCTTTGTCAGCTGGGGCCTTGACGCTTTGTCAGCTGGGGCCTTGACGCTTTGTCAGCTGGGGCCTTGACGCTTTGTCAGCTGGGGCCTTGACGCTTTGTCAGCTGGGGCCTTGACGCTTTGTCAGCTGGGGCCTTGACGCTTTGTCAGCTGGGGCCTTGACGCTTTGTCAGCTGGGGCCTTGACGCTTTGTCAGCTGGGGCCTTGACGCTTTGTCAGCTGGGGCCTTGACGCTTTGTCAGCTGGGGCCTTGACGCTTTGTCAGCTGGGGCCTTGACGCTTTGTCAGCTGGGGCCTTGACGCTTTGTCAGCTGGGGCCTTGACGCTTTGTCAGCTGGGGCCTTGACGCTTCGTCAGCTGGGGCCTTGACGCTTCGTCAGCTGGGGCCTTGACGCTTCGTCAGCTGGGGCCTTGACGCTTCGTCAGCTGGGGCCTTGACGCTTCGTCAGCTGGGGCCTTGACGCTTCGTCAGCTGGGGCCTTGACGCTTCGTCAGCTGGGGCCTTGACGCTTCGTCAGCTGGGGCCTTGACGCTTCGTCAGCTGGGGCCTTGACGCTTCGTCAGCTGGGGCCTTGACGCTTCGTCAGCTGGGGCCTTGACGCTTCGTCAGCTGGGGCCTTGACGCTTCGTCAGCTGGGGCCTTGACGCTTCGTCAGCTGGGGCCTTGACGCTTCGTCAGCTGGGGCCTTGACGCTTCGTCAGCTGGGGCCTTGACGCTTCGTCAGCTGGGGCCTTGACGCTTCGTCAGCTGGGGCCTTGACGCTTCGTCAGCTGGGGCCTTGACGCTTCGTCAGCTGGGGCCTTGACGCTTCGTCAGCTGGGGCCTTGACGCTTCGTCAGCTGGGGCCTTGACGCTTCGTCAGCTGGGGCCTTGACGCTTCGTCAGCTGGGGCCTTGACGCTTCGTCAGCTGGGGCCTTGACGCTTCGTCAGCTGGGGCCTTGACGCTTCGTCAGCTGGGGCCTTGACGCTTCGTCAGCTGGGGCCTTGACGCTTCGTCAGCTGGGGCCTTGACGCTTCGTCAGCTGGGGCCTTGACGCTTCGTCAGCTGGGGCCTTGACGCTTCGTCAGCTGGGGCCTTGACGCTTCGTCAGCTGGGGCCTTGACGCTTCGTCAGCTGGGGCCTTGACGCTTCGTCAGCTGGGGCCTTGACGCTTCGTCAGCTGGGGCCTTGACGCTTCGTCAGCTGGGGCCTTGACGCTTCGTCAGCTGGGGCCTTGACGCTTCGTCAGCTGGGGCCTTGACGCTTCGTCAGCTGGGGCCTTGACGCTTCGTCAGCTGGGGCCTTGACGCTTCGTCAGCTGGGGCCTTGACGCTTCGTCAGCTGGGGCCTTGACGCTTCGTCAGCTGGGGCCTTGACGCTTCGTCAGCTGGGGCCTTGACGCTTCGTCAGCTGGGGCCTTGACGCTTCGTCAGCTGGGGCCTTGACGCTTCGTCAGCTGGGGCCTTGACGCTTCGTCAGCTGGGGCCTTGACGCTTCGTCAGCTGGGGCCTTGACGCTTCGTCAGCTGGGGCCTTGACGCTTCGTCAGCTGGGGCCTTGACGCTTCGTCAGCTGGGGCCTTGACGCTTCGTCAGCTGGGGCTCCCTCTAGCTCGTGGAGCAGGCTCCCTCGCTAGGGTGCTCTGACTTTATATGTGTGGCTGGTTCCTCCCAGCTACTGCTGCCAGCCAATGATGTGTTACTTGAGGCTGATGGCTATCAGCTGGGGCTTAACACTTTAGTATTCTCTCAGGCTTCCTTCCTTCCTGAGTGAGGGGCGGGGCTGTTTAAGCTTTTGGCTGCTTTTAATCTAATCAAGGGGCTGCGCCTTCCAGGCAAGTCTTTTGTGTTTGTTGTTTTCCCACCTAGAACAGCCTGACCTTTCTTTAACCTAGGGAAACAGAGCTTGTGGTTGTGTTTCAGGAAGGCTGAAGCTGCCCTTTTTAGCAAGGACTGAGCTGACTCTCTCCCTGTATGTGTCGGTGGCGTTTCCTTTTCCCCCTTCTCTCCGACTGGAATTTAGCCTTGTTTACAGTGTCCCCTGAAGCTTTCCTGCTAGGGTGGTGTTGAAAACTAGCTTTCTATGAGCTTCCTTCTCCTAGGATCTGTCTCCTAAGATATAGGTTCTTTCAGGATTTGGCTCCTAGCTCAGGGTGACCTTGGGCTGCCCTTATTACTTATTGCTCTGAGCTGTTTTACTTCAATTAAATAATGGAATAAATGGGAGCTACTTACCCTCTTTTCGCTCTGCTGCTTAACTCGCCTTGATGCTTTGTCAGCTGCGGCCTTGATGCTTCGTCAGCTGGGGCTCCCTCTAGCTCGCGGAGCTATGTAAACTATAGCACCATGATGGGGGGGGGCTGGCATGCAATATGCCGCATGTAAACTGTATACCATCTCACCTGAACCAAACCACACACAGTCTTTGGGCTGCAAGCTAGCAATCTCAAGAGCAATACGGGCAGGCCAGTGAAGGTACAATTACAAATCATTATAGTATTGATTGCAGTGTTTGTATATCCTAGCAAAACTAAGCCTCCAGGCATGGGGAAGTTGGGAAATCTCATTAGACCTACACATAATCTGTAATATATATCCCTCACAGACACAGGAGTGGTGCCAATCGTCCTCTTTGGTGCAGAATTGCCAGTTTGCTCTGGTACTAATTATACTGCATTCTGTGCAAGGATGTGCTGAATCTTAGAGCTGTTGACACTGGAAATGACCCAGTCTACCCTGAGGTGGATATTAGTGAAGGAAACTTGGTTTTTGCAGCTAATAGCACATCATGTGTTGTGCAAATGTTCACTTTAGCTGTAGGTAATGGATTTCCGACAGCATCTGGGATCTTTCTGTGGCATGTCTAATCTGGAATAATATATGACCCAAGCACTTTGCCATATAGGATTTCCCCTCATTTTAAAATAAAATTAATGTTGTTTTAATTCTTGGCTTGACCACTTTAAAATAAAATGCATTCCTTCTTGATTTGTGCTACTGAACTGGTCCTTCTTCAATGATCAGGCCCTGGCCACAATCACCCATGCTGGATTGGGTTACTGCAGTATCTTTAAGGCACTACCACAAAAAAAAAAAGATTAGTTAGAAGCTCCAGCTGGCCCAGAACCTAAGTCTGATTCCTGTCAATCATGAAGCAGCAGATTAGTAATTGTATAAATGGTTTTTAAAATGTAAATTGCAGGTGCAGGAGCCATAGTATATATCATGGCTCTGGCAGGGAAGGCAAGGGGGCTTAAACTGCCCCTCATGGTCCCAGCTGAGTCCCAGCAACTTCTATTTGTACATAGAAGAATGCCTTCTTCAATATCAACCATTTCAGGCCCTACGATTGGCAATCAGGTTGGTGGTGACCCATAACAGGGCCTTCTTGGTGGTGGCTCTGTGTTTGTGGAATACCCCACTTAGTGAGCAAATCTGTTTTTCTCATTATTAAGTGTGTTGTGGATTGAGACTGTTGTACTGCATCCTGATACCAGGCAAACTTAGAAATCAATTTATATTAATATGCAATAATATTTAATTATGTAATTAAATTAATATAATGTACCCTCAGTTGTATTGTTAAATTGTTGATTTTAATGAGTGTGTTAAATTGTTGATTTTAATGGGTGAAGGGCAGGTTATAAATGTCAGAAGCAAACAAAACTCTCTCCTCCCCTGCTACTACAATGTTCCACTACCTATTAAGGACCTACTTTCTCTCCCCCCCCCCCATACACACATGGCATGAACTGACTGCCTTCATTTAATTCAGGTTGTTGTTCCATCATAAGCACTCTTTAATCTACATGGTCAGCATAGACAGGAACAAGATGGCCTGCCTCACACCTAGATTCTGTGTACTTGGAGGTATTTGGACTCATTCCCAGGCTTGCTTGGGTACACACACCTGTGTATGATCACAACCAGACTCTCTAGGACCCTATCTTCTTTGATCCCAGCCTTGCACAGCCCTTCAAAAGGAAGTAGGAAGAACCATCCCAATTAGCTAAGAGAAGAAGGGAGTCAACATTTTTTTAAAATGCCTTGTTTAAAGCAAGCCAGTGACTGAGACAGGCATTTAGCCAAGGTCCTAGTTTCTTTTTGAGTTCTGTAGATCAGAACTGCAGAGACCATTGATTCAAGCTGATCCCAACAATTTCAGACAGGAAACAAAACGTTTAATTCAATAGTTTTGTGCTTTAAGAGATGCCATGAACCTCAAGGACAGTTACATGAGACACCAAATAAAGGCAGGGTGGTTTTATTTACTAAACATTTGCTTTTCGACTCTTGAGCATAATGTTATGTACAGAAAAATGAGGACAGATTGTGAAATGCAATGCCCATCTACATCTGCATGTAGTCATGGAGTATCCAACTTAACCAGCTTGAACGTAGCTTTAAAAGACATACAGGAGGTAAAATCACATCTATTCAGGAATGTCAGTGAGGTCTTCTCATATTCTAAAGATTATTCACCTCTATAAGAAGAGGTTACCTTCTAATGGACTCCTCAGATCTCCTGAGTTACGGGGTGGACACTACTTCACAGTACAAATAAACACCTTTGGACTAATCATCTCAGATTCAGCAGCCAGACGTATATGCCTTCTTCATCAGCGTTTGACTCAATCCAAAAGAAATGTAATGCCAAGAATTGATGCCTATTCTACACATCCTCTCTTCTCCTCCGCTGCTAGGAACACCAGTCTGAGTTAGTGTGTTGAAGGACCAGCTCTCTCAGCCACTCCACAGGCAGGTGTAACTACTGATGTTATTTTGGATTTAGCTACTTGTGAGTCAGGGATCAAAAATTCCAGTAGGATGTCTAAGAGGCAGTAAACCATGTGCCTGAAAGAAAGAAAAACATGATTTTAAGGAGGGTTGGGAAGCGTGAGGGAAATTCCATGCATGCACGTCCTTGCTGATGAAATGGTGACCACTGGACAGCCTAATGCCTGAGGTCGACATAGACTACAATGAAGAAGGGGAAAATAATTGGGTGACTTGTGCTCTGGTGATTTAGTAACCTATTGCTAAATAGGGTAGGTTGGGGAACAGCCATACCTCAGTGATGGAGCACATGTGTTGCATGCAAAAGGTCCCTAGTTTAATCTTTGGCATCTCCAGATAGAACTGCTAGAAACCCTGGAGAATTGCTGCCAGTCAGTGTAGACAACAGATAGATGTAAACAGCTAGATGGATCGATGGTCCATCCCAGTTCCCTTGGTCTGGTCTGCAAATCAACTTGGCAAGATCCTATAAATTGCAGCTTTTGTTTTAAAACAACACATGAGCTGCTCAACTATTGCAATTGTATAGAAAAGCGTGACAGCAATGTGATGTGGAGGATCAGAAATGAGGACAGCTAGCTTCAGTGAGTGTGTACCAACAATACACTGCACACAGGCACCCACACATTCCCCTTCATTCTCTAGAATATTCTGTTTGTCCCACCATCACCCAAGACTTACCAGGAATTAGCTTGGCACATCTCAGAGTATTGCTAAAAAACACATTCTGCTTGACCCCTGAAAGCCTAGGCAATACCATCCAATTTGCTTTTTTCCCCAAGCTACCCACTGTACATATTTCTTTATTCGCCTGTAACGGTGCCATGTTGCCAAGGTTACCTGTTTATGATAGGATGTTGTATGGACTCCAGGACTAGTCTCCAACTCTGTTGACATTTACTGGTCCCAAGGATTTCTAGGATTAGTTCTGTCGACATCAGAGATTAGCATGAATTCCCAAAGATAATGTGGATCTTGCAGTACAATATGAGGTGCGCATGGAGTATGCAGTGAGATTTAATTATATGGACACCAAAAATATGTTTAGAACTGAACAAATATCACCAGAAGTCAAATGCCTCTTGAATGACTATACCAGCCTTCCCCAACCACATACCTTCCAGATGCTTTGGACTACATTTCCCATCAGCCCCAGCGAGCATAACCAATTATCAGGGATGCTGGGAGTTGCCATCCAAAACATTTGGAGGGCAAGCAGTTGGGGATGGCTAGACTATACTTTCTGAATACAGATTTCATGAACATACCTTTATATTACTCTTAAAAGAGTATGCATTATCCAGCCCTGTCTACTCTCGATTGTTGAGAAAGATTGACAGTGAGGTAAACCTCCTTAAATTATTTAAAAACTTACACATTCTCTTTATCCCGCAATATATTAAAATGTTTAACAACCCTCGTTCACAGTGTTTAGAAAGTCATGCATGCCACAAAACACTGTCTAACTTTCTAGGCCAGAATTTGAAGGCTGTGTCAACTTTCTAAGTATTTCGTTTTCCTAAAAGCAAACAACCAGGCTTCTAGACGTCATGGTTGTGCTAACGGTGACTTGCAGTTAAACATCACAGTTTGCCATCTAACATATATGATAGAGGAGGAAAAAAGGAAATGGGAGGGAAAGAGGAAAATAAGCAAATTTGTGCACCAGCTCTTTCAAGCTGTTACATAATGAAATTAAAGGATGATCAGGTGAAACGGTCACTGCGGAAGAAAGTTCTGGGAGGTCAAAAGAGAAATGGCAATTGGTCTTGGCTAAGCTGACAGGAGGGGACCTCACTGTCTTTCCTTTCCCTCAGATGCAGCCAGAAGGAATGGTTGCTGATGGGGACAGTTTTGGCAAGGGAGGAACCACTTGGCCATTAGCCTTGGCCAAGCTGATTGAGAGGGCCTTGGTGTCTCATCTCCCCCTCTGATGCAGACAGGTAAAAACTGGATCTGCCTACTCTTGCTTGATCCAGTACCCCTGATCCCAGAGACCCATTCCACCATGCTCAGTCTCCCAATTTCCAGACTAAACCTGAGGAAAACATAGCTTAGGATGGGCTTGAAGTTCTACACCATTTGACTTGCATGCAAGACAACCCCTCCCCCTGCCTCACCTGGCAGGATTCCCATGAGAATCTGCAAGGCCTGTCTTTCTGCTGCTGCCTTCTGCTCCTCTGTCCTGAGTGGTTTGGGCGCCGCAGGCAATATCCCACCCGGCCATATTGATTCCTGGAGCAACCTGAGGTACTGCACCCAGCGTTGAGTGCAGGTCAGATTGTCCACCTGAACTTCCAACCACCTGTAGGCAAGAAAAAGAACAACAGATTTTGGATGCATTGGTTTAAAAAATCCTCATATCTGTCACCTTTTGCCGTGGCGGCTATTTAAAATCTTAATGCTTCACAACAGGCACATTACACAGACAGCAAACAGGCTAAAAATAAATACAATGACTGACCCAAACACAGGAGTTTTTCATTTGGGGTGCTCAGGAAAGAATTTTTATGCCAGGATTTTGTGCAAAAATAACTTGATTGTGAATATAAAAAGAAAACCAACCCATTACTGAGGCATGCCTTGCACTTCAAAAGAGAAACTGACCATGCTGGACCTGAGCAGCTTTGAACCAGACAGTATAAAAAAAGAGAGAGAAAGCAGAAGCAACGGGTGTCGGCTTCCCATTTGGAAACGCATAACTTGTACATGCTGTAATGGGGTCTGTGTTTGAAACAGATACTAATGGAGGATGAGTCCATTGCTAAAAGAGAGCTGGTTTAATACCAGAGCTTATAAAGTTGGGAGGCAGGGTTGGCACCAGAGGTCGGCATTGTTAGGCACCTGCCAAGGGCCACACCCTGGCAAGGGTTCAACTGCAGACCTTCAGAGTCCCCATTTTCCACCTCTTTGCCACTGCACCTGTTTGCCTGCTTTCCTGAAGCATCCAAGCACTGACAAGGGCAAGAAGCAGCAGCCGCCGCCTCCCCTTGCCTTGATCTCTCTTTTTTGGCAATGGAGAAGATTGGGCCCAGACAGAGAGGCCACAAGGCATGCATATGGTTCCAACGGGAGCCAAAACTAATGGGAGAGCAACAGGGAAGATCAGACTTGGAGAACTAACTGGTGGGATTAACAAACCTTCTGGCCAAGAGGAAACCATGGTGGCGGGTGGGGAGGAGGAATAAAAGCAGAGCCATGACAGAAAGGATGCAAATGGCAGATGACTGGTTCATATTTCCATGAGCACTACTCAATGTGTTACTGGAATGGCTTCTTGTCTGCATGCAGGAGAATGAAGTGAAAACAACGTGGCCAAGTTCAGAGAGTCCTGAAATGGACTGCACGATTTCAGAAGGCATGTGGTGGATATACCTTTTTTTTTAAAAAACAAGAAAGTTCCCTGCAAGTAAAACAGTAGCACCTCTGAAGATTCAAGGCCAGTCCATTTCCTGTTGAGTTTTCTACTTGGTCACGTAAGGGAACGTTAACAAATCTGTCTGTTATTTTATGGCTGTGAAGGTATGTTTGGATGTGGGGGCATAACACCAGCTGAAGTTGCAGAAGCCAGAAAAGGAGACCAGTGTGAAACAAATATCTAGTGGTGAAACCCACCCACCCCCACAAGCAGCAAAACTAGCATGTGTCATGCAAACTGACATACACACATACAATTTGCAGAAATAAACATTATTCAAGTTTGCAGCAGGTTGAAGGAATAAGCTTTTTGTGGCACTGAATCTGTAGTGCGCGAGAGCAGAATTTTAAAACAGTATTTTATCACATTTATATCCTTACTACCTTGTGGAATCTAATGTGGTGTTTATAAGGTTTCCAAGCAGTTCCCCATAAAAGCACTGACCAGGCCAATCCTGCTTAGCTTCAACAAGGTTGCCGCATCATGTGCCTTCAGACCATAGCTCTGGAGTATACACAACACCCCAATAAAGAAGTTCTACAAACTATGGTCTGTGGGCCATTAGGGGAAGGGTTGTAGCTCAGAGGTAGAGCATCAGGCAGATGGTCCCAGATTCAATCCCTGGCATCCAGGGCTGTGGAGTCGGAGTCGTGGAGTCGGAGTCGGGAGCAATGTACCGACTCCGACTTCAAAATAAAGTTTGATTGACAAATTTTTTAAAATATAAATTCAAAATGTCAAAGAAGCTTCCCATGAAGTCAGCTGTATTTGAGCATTTCACCATAACTCGAGATGGAAAACATTTTGTGTGTCAGCGTATGTGACCCAGATGAAGACAAATGCTGTGATGCCAAGATCAGCGCATATTCAGGCAGTGATAAAAATGCTCCTACGAGAGCTTCCAATTTAAAAAGACATTTACAGCGCTTCCCAGGGCTGTGGAGTCGGAAGCAATTTTGGGTGGAGTCGGACAGTAGAAAAATAGAGGAGTCGGAGTCAAAGATTTGGCGTACCGACTCCACAGCCCTGCTGGCATCTCCATGTAGGTCTGGGAAAGACTCCCTGATTGAAACTCTGGAGAACCAGTGTCAATCAGTGTAGATACTACTGAGCCAGATGGGCCAACAGCCTGACTTGGTATATGGCAGCTTTCTGTGTTCCTGTGTGATCTGCAAGCTCTATGCAGATGGTCCATGGGAAGGCTACAGAACTGTTGACAATATCTGCACTTGACCTTGCACTTGACAACAGAAGTCAAGGCCATTTGATCAGGGCTGGTCAAGGCCTTGGCTTAGGGCCTGTGATTTTCATAATACGGCACTGGTGTAAATTTCCCTAGAAATATGCCACTTAAAGG
The DNA here is from genome assembly GCF_030035675.1 of Rhineura floridana. Taxonomy (NCBI): domain Eukaryota; kingdom Metazoa; phylum Chordata; class Lepidosauria; order Squamata; family Rhineuridae; genus Rhineura; species Rhineura floridana. Next base: position 33,182,757 of record NC_084491.1, read on the forward strand.
ACTCCTTTCCTGCAGGGAACCTAGGACCCATGATTTTCGGAATATGGTTTTGATGAAGACGCTAGTGCTGAAGTTTATTATACAGTCTCTTGAGACCACCACCAATTGTTAAAGTCGACCACACAAAAGAAAAGTTTTGGAAAGAAGTTGAGCACTGCGACCCTAATCCTTTAGAGCAGGGATTCCCAAACTGTGGTCTGCGAACTTCATCAGGTTGTCCGTGAATTTGTGGCTGAAGATGAGAAGTGGCACATCCATCGCACTGAATAGTCATATTGATTTTAATTGTATTTTTATTGTTTCTTTTATTTCTTACGTTGTATTTTATTGCATTATCATTTGAATTCTATGGAATTACAATTGCTACAACAGGCAGAAAAATCCTTAAGTGGTCCACCAAGACCCACAGAGATTCTCAAGTGGTCTGTAAGGAAAAACGTTTGAGAACCACTGCTTTGGAGATCACCTTCTACAAAGGTGGTCATTTCTTCTCGACATCTTCAAAAGGCCAGTTTTCACACGATCTTCTACTCTCAGCATCTGCCAGTGTTGCAAATCCCTGATTCTTACAATGCCTGCCTTCCCTCCTATGATAGAAAACCTGGACCCAGCAGCAGCTGCAGACCAAAATGATCTTTGCCGAACAAGTTACTAAATAGTGTGCAAGGAAGAGAACAAAAACGAAACCACCAATAAATCAGTGAATATGAAGCACTCAGAACCCTTCTCAAGGGGTGGCCAAGAGCAGAAGAAAGCAGCTCAATATTTTACTGGAAATGTTCTCCTCGACTACCCTGTAAAAGTTTACAATGGTATAAACCATGAACAATGTGTTCTGTACCCCTGGCCGGAGGACAGTATGATGAAGTGTTTGTTTAGCAGAGCTGCAATCCTTCCTGACCCCGGAAGGATGGGAGAGAAGTGCGCTAGGCTCACAGATGTTTTGCCAGTTTGAATCTGGTAGAAGTAAGAAACGTCTCCGTCTCAGGACCAGCCCAACCTCCCCCTTAAGAAAGAATACAACAATGACCTATAGGTTTGACGTGGTACAGTAGGGCCCCGCTTTACAGTGATTCACTTTACAGCGCTTCACTAATACAGCAGTCTCAATTAGACACAATTAGACTAAAGCCCCACTCATACGGCGCTTGTTCCGCTTTTACAGCAGTTTTCTGGCATCGCGCACCATTCTATTCAATGGGTTCCGCTTTACAGCGGGGGTCCAGAACATAACCTGCTGTATGAGTGGGGCCCTACTGTATAAGACAGCTTCCTGTGTAGTCACACATAAGACCAGCTTCTGATTCACCGCTGGATGCTATAACGTGCAGTCAACTTTGACACCTAACCCATTCTAATCTTCAGCATTAGCTAATAGGCTGTTTAGGCACCAGGCCTGCCCCCTAGCCCTCAGTGCAAGATTGTCCCAGCAGCCAACTTACTCAGTTGCCAACCCCTGACCTGGACTCGTACAAATCATACCCTTACTTCAAGGCTAGCCTCAGATCAAGAATTAAGCAAAAAGAACTACACTGTAAAGCTCAGTCTACAGGATCACATGGAGCATCTCAGTGGTGGCTGGTAGGACAGAAGACAGGGAGCCCAACAGTAGATGGAACCAGATTCAATGGCATGCAGAGCCAACTAATTCCAGTTTTGTCTCCATTTTCTTTCCTGCTGAGCTCTACAAGGGCAACATTGAGACTAAGGAGGAGAAGGAAGCTGAAAGGCAGTTCCACTCCCTAGAGAGGCTGTAGGTAGGCAGGTGGGGGCAGGCTGAGGTTGGTGGGGCAGAGCCCACTTGCCCTAATGAGCCAGCCTCCACTGGTGCATCAGCTGTCATCTCTTTTTTGGAAGGAGAAATTAAAAACACAGGCTCTCTCTATAGCCTAGGCTGGCTTATGTTAGGCAAAGTCATTCTCCCACACATTAGTTATACTTTTATCCAGGCTTTCGGCTACAAAGCAGTTGGTCAGCACAGTGTGCAACTGTTTAAAGGACAGTTCAAAAATCATAAAAACTAAGCAAATGAAAGTTGCTTAGCAAGTTCACCATCTGTTAGGATCAGCACAAGAGACTCTGCCTAACATTCCTCTGCTCCACATTTAGCAAACAAGATAAGAATGTGTGTGTGGAATGGAGAATGTTGCAAGGCATTCTTGTTCATGACCCTGCTATCCAATGAAAAATGCTGCCGAAAGAGGCCTGCCAAAGTACAAGTTTACAGATTTTGGAAAATAGTGAAAAAACCACTAAAATGGCTTTTAGTGACCTTTGGATAAGGAATATATTTTTAACAGGACCTCTCTTATCCTCTCGCTTGACCAATGTTGTGACGTTCAATTTTAATTGAGGGGCAATGTTACTGTTTTATGGTAATTGATGTTTCCTTAAAAAGTAAAGATCTTCATTCATCATTTTATTTTTTAAAGACTCTTAGAGCTCCTTTGATGAGGCAAGATAAGCTTTCAATAAACCAAAGGTCAATGCAATGAATTCACTGAATTCAGTTCAAAAGCCTTGCAGAACACTTTGTGAAACTATGGAAGGACAGATTTGGCTGGGAAGGCTCTCGTTCAAACCCTAGCCAGCCATGGAATCACTGGATGGCTTTGGGTTTTTAACTACAAAAGTGTGTAGTTAAAACCTCACAAGGTTGTTGTGAATTCACTACCGTAGAGCACTCTGCGCACTGCACATGTGGAAGCTCTGGGCAGCAATTCACTTGATACCAAATATGGCTAAATTGTGATCCTCCACATGTTGTCGAACTCCAATTCTCATCAGCTCCAGCCAGCAAAGCCATTGGCTAGGAAAGACGGGAGCTTTAGTTCAATAGCATCTGGAGGGCCAGAGGTTGTCCACCCCTGCTTTATACTCAGAGCTTGGAAAAGTTACTTTTTTGAACTACAATTCCCATCAGCCCCAGCCACTGGATTGGGCTGATGGGAGTTGTAGTTCAAAAAAGTAACTTTTCCAAGCTCTGTTTATACTAAAGCCACCCTAGAAAGCTGGTGGAGGGTGATGGGCCAAGGCCTCTTTTTCCTGCATTTTTATTTTATAGAGCCAAAAGACTGCACTGAATATTTGCCATGCATTAAATAAAAATTGTTTAACTGTGTTTGCTTTAAACTCAATTGACCGTCTTTATTTACTGCGAAAAAGAGCACAATGCAAATTGTGCACATGCTGCATTTTAATTTGATAAACTCATTTTATTCTGCATCCATGGCCTAGTTCCCCTCTTTTTTGTGCTGTTGTTAAAACAAGTGCTCTCTCAACCTATTTCTCTTGCTTCTGAGCTGGCCTATAAACAGCCAAGTGGTACTTTTTAAGGGTGTGCGTGCAGATTTGGCTTTGGGGCCATGGCCTGCAAATCACCTATAGAAATTATTAACAATAAGTGCTTTAAAATAAGAAGCTAATTGGTTTCAGGGCTGTTCATATGTGGGGCTACTAGGCTGTTTTAAGTAAAGCTCTCCCTCTGGTATTGTTTCATAAATGGGCACTGTTTCCCTGAGTGGCAAGCAGACACACCACAGGCTACTGCATGCCAGAGACCTGCCAACAGGAATAACACAATCTGACTGGAACACTACTCAACTGGAAGGAGGGCAGCCAGACAGCTGTTCTCGTACTTAGTGGCGAGAATCCCTCCTTGCCCGGAACATTATAGCTTCTGGAATAAAAAAGAGCCTGGCTGTGATAGCTGATGGGTTACATCTGCCACTGTACAGGAGCCAGGGCCACTTAAAGGAGCTGAAGCAATGACGTCCTTGGCTTATGGCCTTTGGAAGATCCAGCTGAAGCTCTCCAGGTCTTTGGGAGGCACCACAGCATCTTAATCATGGAATGTCCGAAGTTCAGGTTTCAAGCCGTTTTGCCTCCTTCCACCTTCTTCTGATCCCAAGAACAGTTGATGTCCAGCAGAGGAAAATAAGGCCCCTATGTAGCACAATCCTTACTTGGAAGCGAATCCCATTATGTTCAAGTGCTGGTTTGACTGATCCGTCCCAAACTAGGGCTGCAAACAGGATGAAACTGATTTTTAAGGATTGTACAAACCATGCTTTTCCAGTTTGGACTTAACAGTAAACTATGGTTTGATCATACCATGTAACAGCCCATGAAGCTGAGCACATGGGGGGAGGGAAGGGCATGGCAGTGCGCAAATTCTGGGAGAAAAGACATAATGAAATCCTCAAACCTCACCCCAACTCCTTCCATTTTTTGTTAAATTATGTGCAGTTTGCATTCTAAAAACAGTAACTAAGAGCGCTATCACAAAAGGTAAGGGGGTTACTCCCCCTCCTGTAATTCAGGCACTGAAAAAGGGAATGAAAGAAGGGAGTTCACAACACATAGCTTCATCCTCCAAACCATGGCTTGAGGGATAGGAAACATGACCCCCAACTTCAGCCAGACTGTTGCCACTGACCATAAGGAGTCACCTGAAAGGAGGTCAGGCAGATAGAGAGAGAGAGAGAGTCCAACCTCAACAGCTGGATGCTCAGCTCTCCAGATGGGCCTGGCAGAATGATGGCTAACTCACCTGCCCCAGGCATCTGTTCTTGGCAGCTATGGGGTGGCGGGAGCAGGTGGCTTGGGAAAGAGCCCAGTTATGGTCCAGCTGCATGGGCAGGATCTCAGGCGGGTGGTTCCGAGACACCATAGGCATTATTTCAGACCTGTGGCACTTGATAAAAAAACATTCAAGGATCTTTGACCCTGCCAAAGCCTTTCATTTTTGCCTGCTTCTTTGGCACAAAAATGCTACAAACTGTGCTCGGAATTGCAGACGGGCCTCAGCTGGGTCCACATGAACCTTTTCAATTTGGTCCCCCCCCCCCAAAGGGAACAGAGGGATGAATGAGAATCGAGCAACTGGGTCCAGGATGCTCTCCAAGGCATGGCCACTGCTGTCTCACTTTAGAAAATTAGCACTTCACTCTCTCCAGCCCACTCATAATGCTATACGTTGCTATCAGATCTTCTCACCTTAGGGACAGGTTGGATTGCAATCACCGGCTTGTGAGCTTCCCAAAAGTATCTAAGTTCACCTTCATGTGAAATGGTATTTTTGACTAAATGGACCTGTGGCCTGATCCAACAGGGCTCTTTTTATACAAGATGGTTGAAGGAATTTTGAAACTAGTTTAACTAGGAGATTCAACAACAAATCAAGAAATCCCCAAGCTGACTCTCACCTCAGTCATGAACACACTGGGTAGTCTTAGGCAAGTGATTCGCAGCCTCAGCCTCCCTATCTGCAATATGGGCACACAACATTGCCCTATATTGCAGGGCTGCTGTCAGGGTTTGCATACATTATTTAATAAAACATTTGAACACTCAAAAGTGCTGGATAATGAATAAGAATTATTATAGAAATCAGCAGTGGGCAACCTCCAGCCTGTGGGTTGAATTTGGCCTTTGAGGCTGTTTTTGCAAAAACATGGCCACCTGCCTTACACTCGACATCACATATGGCATCAGGTGTAGGGTAGGTAAAAACATGGGGTTTGCAGGTGCTTCACATCAGATGAAGCATTCTTTTTTGCCTGCACAGTTTGAACAAACTGTGTGGGCAAAGGCACAGGGCTTTGCAAGCGCTGATCAAAAACAACCCTTTTCTTTCAACTATTAAGCCGCAATCTTGTTAGCTTCTCTGTAAAAAGACAAACGAGCTGGCCCTTTGCTTGTTTATTCACTTTTTATCCCCTGTACCCTTTCCAGTTCTATGGTATTTCATTTGAAATGGGCTGACCAAAACCACACACTTAGGACAAGTTATGCATGTTTACTTAGAAGTAAGTCCCACAGTGTTCAGTGGGCTGACTAGGGCTCATCTTCACCTAGTAAGTGTGTTTAGGGTTACAGCCACAGGATTCTAAGCATGAATGTATAAACTGATTAACATAAAGAAATTTGAATATTTGCCAACTTATTTTTAGGCCTGTCCCATAATCATTCCTAACAGTGAATTGTGCCATTAAGTGGCTACTGTATTTAGGCAGAATGCGGACCATTTCAGCACATGCACCATTTACAGGCATGTGTACAGGCTGTTTTAGGAACATAGGAAGCTGCCTTACACAGAATCAGACCAGTGGTCCATCTAGTAATATATGACATGAAGTTACATTACATAGGCAGAGGAAATCAGAGTCAATACACTCAACCATCTAGAAAATGCTTACAAAGTGAAATTGCCTACTAGATTTAGCCAGTGGTAGGGCAACAGGCTAAATCCTCATAGGAACATAGTACACGGTCGTATATGAATCAGACCAATGGTCCACCTAGCATAATACTGTCTACACTGACAGGCAGCAGCTCTCCAGGGTTTCACAGGCAGGAGTCTCTCCCAACCCCATCTGGAGATGCCACATATTGAACCTGGGACCTGCTGCATATAAGGGCAGATGCTCTACCACTGGGCTATGGTCTGAAATTGTTCCACAATGCACCACCAATGCAAACCAAGCCTAAGTGAGGCAACACACTGGACGGCTTGGAAGCATGTGTGACATGCAGAGATGAGTGTTCACCAATGTAGCTCTGTGAGGCTTTTGTCTTACTTACACTGCAATCCTAAACACTCTTGCTAGAGACGAAGCACTGTTGGAAACAGTGGGACTTACTTTTGAGTAAACATGGGCAGGATTGCACCAGCTAATGTGGAGGAAATGCCTCTCATCTCCTCGTCTCACTCTGGTGCGAACTGCTTCCTGCCACTGTTCTCATCCAAAAAGGACCAGCGGGTGAGCAGACCTGTCTTCCCCACTGCAGAGTCCCTGTGTTGAGAGGTAATTAAACCGGCCACACAACGTGGCTTTATATCTTTTAAATACCTCCCCCTCGCACCTGTCCCCTCCCCCGCAAAACAATCCAAGACTCAGCAAGGAGTTGTGGGTGTGAAATCTGACAGGGTGGAGAAGCTATGGCAATTTAATGGTTGTCGTGGTGACTGAGAGCTCAATTGTCCACAGTGACTTTACCTCCATGGGGAGTGACCTCCATTGCAGCAAGGCCAAAGGATGAATTACAGACATGCTGGGAATGAACGGGTACACTGGAAAGGCCTTGAATGGGGGGGGGGGAGAGAAAAACTGGGGTGGAGGGATGCAACAGGAAAACTTACTCCTCTCTCCAAGTGACTCAGGGATGCTGAGATCCAATGAGCCTTCTGGACACAGCTTCGACAACAAAACAATATGTACCAATACTGGTCCATTGATGAGAAACTGGTGCAAAAGAGATGGGTAAACAGGAAATCACCTGTAAGCTTAATGAGCATTACACCAGATTCAGCACCTTGGACAGCTCCTGGAAAGTTTGGACTAAAACCCAGAGAGATTCCACTGCCCCACTGACATGGAGTCACCACTGGCTCAGACTGTGTGGGAGAAAGACAATGGCACGAGGCAAAATGCTCGTGGCTTCCTGCTAGAAGCTGACAAGAAGGATCTGCCAGCATATTTATTTATTACATTTATAGGATCTGCCAACATATAACATGACATTATACCACATTGTCAACCTGGCAGTGGCGAGCAGGGGAAATCAGAATTAAGGCACTCAACGGTCTAGAAAGGAATACTTATTGCATGTAATTTCCTACTAGATTTGGCCAATGGTGGGACACAGGCTAAGTCCTTATAGGTACATAATAAACTGTCTTATACTGGTCCACCTAGCTCAGTATTGCCCACAATGACTGGTGGCCGCTCTCCAGAATTTCAGGCAGGAATGTCTCCCAGCCCTACCTGGAGATGCCAGGGATTGAACCTAGGACCTTCTGCATGCAAAGCAGATGCTCAACCACTGAGCTGCAGCCCTTCCCCACAAGATCCAAGACCCCTTCTCCCATCTGGTGGCCCCCAGATTTTACACTAAAACTCCCATTATCCCTCACTGTTGGCTATGCTGGCTGGTGCTGATGCATATTGTCGTTTATTTATTTATTACGTTTATATCATTCTTTTCATGAAACCCAAGGCGGCGGCTTCCATATGGTTCCCAGATGGTCTCCCATCCAGGCACTGACCAGACCTGACCCTGCTTAGCTTCAGCAGGGAGCTGGCCTTATGTGCCTTCAGACCATTGCCTGGGACTGACATAGTTCAAGATAGCTGCAGGACATCTGATTGGGAAAGGCCACACTATTGGCCCACGTCCTAACAGTAACATGGTCCCTTTGCTCCAGGATACGGCATTTGTTCCCCAACTTAAAATTGCTGATGGTCTTGGTGGACCACTCAATAATTTTTCTGCCTGTTATAGCAACTGTAAAAGGCTGTGCTAGATGCCGTACGATTTTCAATGCTTGGATTTTCTTGGATCGCATAACTTGGATTCCTGCACTGAACAGGGGCGGCCTCATAGGCCTCTTCCAACTCTACTATTCCATGATTCTTAGAGTGCATTTTATTGTCTTAAAATTTAAAGTCTTGTGTATGAATGGTGCTGTTTTGACTACAAAAGGACCCACCATTTTGATAATTAGATCACTAGTAGCATATAGAAGTGGGGCCTGCAATGAAAAGTTGCAGCGTGGAGTGCTCCTGCTCAGGATATATTACTCCACTCCCTCTCAGCATCCTGTTTCCTGTCCCACCCAACTGTCAGTCAGCATTCTGTGCCCACTGAGCATGCTCAGTCCTCACCGGGCTGTTCTGGGTTTTTCCTTCCTGTTTTTTTCTTAAAGGGTTTTTTTTGCTTTGTATGTCTGTAAACCTCAGGCCTCTCCCAAGTCTGCTAATACCTCCTTCTTGTGCATGAAAGCTGCTGCTTAGGCTGATCCTAGATTGCTGTTGCCAGTCAGAGTAGATAACACCAGACTAGATACCAAATAGCTGGATATGACAGCTTTCTTATACATGTTCTAAATCCTGCATAGCCCATAGGATCCAAACCAACTTCTCTAAGCAGTAATGCCAGCTTGCAGGGCATCCCATTCCTCCTGAATACAATGTGAACAACACCAGGACAGGCAAAGCTGTTGTTCTAAGCCTTTGGATGAATTGGGTGGAGAACAGGAGCCATTCCTTCTTTCCTGGAGTTGGCTACAATAGTGTAGTGGCAAATTCAGAAATGCAGCGTTCCCCCCCCCCTTTTTCTTGCTGGGTTGAGAATGAGATCCTTGTTAATATCTTCTCCCACAAAGGCACATATATGCCTAGGAGCCAATAAGCACAAAAGGGAAGTGTTAGCTGCTGAGAAGAGTCTTCTCAGTGGCTGACTCACCTCCTTTCACTTTGATTGGCTCCAATCAGCAGGAAAGGACAAGGAAGCATGCTAGAAGGCTATTCTTAGTGGCTAACACATTGCCCTTTCATGCTGATTGTCTTGTAGGATCCTGGAGAAATAGGGACCCTGCTGGAAACTTGCTCCCAAAAAAAGGAAGGGATCTAGGCCCACCCGAACCCCTGGATGGAAGATCTTGGCTGCCTGTTTTAAAGGCTTAAATTGTACTCCCGTTCTGATGCCTTCGCGTGCCACGTACATCAGCTTGTTCTGAACTACAACCAACAAGCTGGGGGAGGAAGAGAAACGCTGGCTAGCAGCGCCCTCTTGTGCCTACAAGTGAGAATTTCCACACCAGTAAACACTGATAAGAGACACAAGTGGCCTGAGCTGCTCTTTTTTGGCGCTTGTCTGCCTGGGCCCTTTTCTCTCGTGAAATGCAGGATTGAAATGGCCAAATGGTGAGCCAGTGTGGCATAGCGAATAAAGTGTTGGACTAGGACCTGGGAAACCAGGATTCAAATCCCTGCTCACCCATGATGCTCACTGGGTGACCTTGAGCAAGTCACTCTCACAGCCTAGCCTACCTCACAGGGTTGCTTTGAGGATAAAATCAGGAGGGGGAGAAACATGTATGCCACCTTGAGCTCCTTGGAGGTAAGGTGGGACAGGAAAGGTAATAAATAATAAAATGAGAAGCTAAAAACCTGCCTGGATGTTATACCAACTGATCTGGAAAGAGCTCCTTCTTAACTCCCAAGATGCAATGGCTGGGAAATTTTAACCTGTACTTTTCAAACCTTACCTTGACACCTTATCTTGCCTCTGGGCTGACAAACAAAAGAGAAAATGGTACTCTCCTTAAGGGGCTGACTTTGGGTCAGGGGTTTCTAGTTACTGATTTTTAATTTTCACACATAAAAGGAAGCTAACATCTAACTAAGCACAGCTTGCACAACTACAAGATGTAAAGTAGTAAATGAAGAAACGTATACAGTAAGGCATCAGGCTAGTTGTAGATCACAGGAACTTCTGTTGAGGGTGCTGGCTTGTTATACCCCCACTAAGGAGTATCTAGAATCGTGAACTTCAAAATGCTGTTTGCCTAACACTCTCAGAAGGCTTTAAAAGGAAAAGGTATTCAGAGTATTACAAATCTAAGTATTTTTCTGCCTCGTGCTCATTTTCAAAATTTCCAAGCTGCTGGAACTCAATGAGACTTATTTACGGATAGACGTGCACAGGGTTACTCCGTATGGGTAAGCATGCATAGACTGCACCGATTTCACAAACAGCAGATGAAGTCATAGCACTTCAGATTGAGGATGTGAGTTCATACAGTGTGAATGCTCCTTTATATAATCTTTTTTAAAAAAATCCTTGTACATAGAAATCCAACACAGCAGAAAGAAGGTTAAGTTATACTCCTTGTACCTGACACCTTAATTTTCTATGTGCAGGGGTGTGTGTGCTTTGTTGTTGTTTTCCAGATGCAGGGGCATGTAAATAATGCTATCTGTGAGAACGAGACCTCGCTATAACAAGATGATGAACCCTTTTTTGAGGGCAGCAAATTTAAACCTGCAAAGTGCTGATTTCTACTGTGGCTGCTGCTAAAGAGAAGGCCTTGGTGAGGGTGGGAAGCACCTGCAACATCCAGCGCTGTTTTAGGACCGTCAACATGCCACAACAGCAAAGGCAAGCATGCATGGGCAGGCACAGAGGCAAGCTAAAGTGTTTCTATTGTCCGGTGTTCTCTGCAAGGCTGCATAAAACCCCGTGCCACACCGGAGGGTCAGGGAGAGAGAATCTGAAAGCAAGATCGAGTCAGGGCAGAGCCAGATGATGCTCAGCTTGCCAGCGGCCAAGGAGGATTCTCATTTATTTTAACTCCTGCTTTGGAATCCAAGACCAACCCCACTCAGTGTGCCTGTGCCCAAACTTCCCTGGAAATCACACAACACTCTTCTAAGCCCCCTCCCCCATTCCACCCGCAGTCCCAGAGGCTACTCCGCTCGAGCCCTGCTCAGGTTTCCAAGCGCAGACAGCCAAGATGTGACGAGACGTACTCTCTTTATCTTTGGATTAACAGTTTGCACAGAGTGTGGGTCTCAAATGATACTCAGGCAGTTGGGTGGGGAGGTGGCCTGCCGAGAAGGGTGTAGCATATTAAAAAAAAAGCCCAGACAGAAAAGGTTCACCCTGGATCCAACTGGGTAGCCTATGGAGTAAGTGAGGTGGGAGATGCCCCCATATTTATTTGGGTTAAGTTTCAGACATCGCACTCCACATGCACAATTGCCCAGCGTAGAAACATCTTTAAAAGGCTCTTGGTCCCAAAAAAGAATTTCCAGCAAGAACAGAAGGAGCAGAATAAAGCAAAGTGATTTGTAAGAAAATTGGAACCCAAGCCGAGAGTAAATTCACAGGGCTGTTTTCAACGAAGTCCTACTCAGAGTAGACCCACTGAAATCCATGCTTGTAAGTTGGGCCCCATTTGCACTACATATTTAAAGTAGTATCATACCACTTAAAACAGTAACAGTGGCCCGCAAAGAATCCTGGGAACTGTAGTTTGTTAAGGGTGCTCAGAATTGTTAGGAGACTGCTATAATCAGTGGCGGCTGGTGGTTGCGTGTCAGTGCAGCAGTGGAATCCGCTCTGGGTTTTAGTCTGAACTTTCAAGGCGCTGTCCAAGCACCAGCCACCAACACCTGCTGCCTACAATTCCCTGCACAGAGCTACAATTCCCAGAGTGATTTAACAATCAATCCTCTTCCCAGGGAACTCTGGGAATTGTCAGCAACTAATTCTTAAAATAGCAGCCGTATTTTGCATTGAACAAGAGCACAAAGGCCGGTCCCTCCTTCCCATAAGAGCCAGAGGTGAGATCTTTGGCGAGTAGCACAGCACACACTTTGCTTGCAGAAAGCCCCAGGTTTAGTCCCTGACATCTTCCATTAAATGTATCAGGTACTAGATGATAAGAAAGACCCCTGCCCAAGACCTTAGGGAGTGCAAGTAGACAGTACCCGCTAGACCAGCCTTCACCATCTTGGTGTCCTCCAGTTGTTTTGGACTACTGTCTGCCCCAGGCAGCATGACAAAAGGCTCTCTCCAGCATGAACTAGTAGAGGCTTGGACACAGCCTCTCTGATATATATATATATGCAGAGTAAACCTGCAATTGTGTGCAGGTGTACTCAGAAGTAAGCTCCACTCTGTTTACTGGGCCTTGCTCCCAGGTAAGTTAGCACAGGGCTGCAACCTCCTAAGAGCAGCAGATGAAGGTTTACAACAGCCTTTCTTTTCTCCAGATGTTGCTGGACTACAGTTCCCATAGTTCCTGACCACTGGCCGTGCTGCCTAGGGCTGATGGGAGTTGCAGTCCAGCAACATCTGCAGAGCCAAAGGTTGGGAAAGGCTAATTTACAAGAATGAGGTAGCTGAACGGTTTGTACCACTTCATAGTGCAGGGGAGGTGGGGTATTAATATTTTTGACACTTCCTTACATGTAACCTATAGAAACATGCATCGAAAAGTAGTACAACAGAGAAAAGGAGAATGGCTTTCCTCAGCCTGATGCCCTTCAGATGTTTTTGGACAACAACTCCAGTAAGGCTGATGGGAGCTGTAGTCCAAAACATCCGGGGAGCAAGCAGGTTAGGCTGGAAATGTAAGGCCTGGTCTATACATATGTTGCGGAATGAGCACTTAGGAAGAGGCTGAGATCCAAAACAAGAGGGGGTATTCTGGGGATGAGCCAAAGTTAGCCAACATGGTGCCTTCCAAATGTTCCCAACTCCCATCAGCCCCAGCCAGCATGGCCAATGGTCACAGACAGTGGGAGTTGTAGCACCACAACAGCTGGAGGGTGCCATGTTGGCTACTGCTGAACGGTAGTCAGATAAGTCCCTAGTAGGTAGAACGAACCCCTTAGTTGCTGGTTGACACACACACACACACACACTCTCTCTCATCTTTGATCAGGAATGTAACCAGCCGACTTCTTTTAGCTCATACTGTTTGCCCAGCGAGCCCAGTACTGTCGACTCTTGATTGGCAGCTGCTACCTGATCTTTTTAATCGGAGATGTCAGTGACCAAACCTGGACCCTTCTGCAGGGAGAGCACATACTCTGCCACTGAGCTATGGCCCCTTTCCTCCAAACTGCATAAACGTAAATGATATCACAAGCAGATTCTCCAAAAATGGGATTAACCTCTTTCCCACAACCCGTCCGGAATGTTATTCTTCCGGGAAGTCTATTTTAAGTTACTAGTTCTCAAGAGCAGCCACCTCACAGGACTGCAAAGGAAACGTGCCAAGGGATGCGGCTGTCTTTCTCCTCTCGGGCCGAGACCCGTCCTCAACTCCAAAGCCTGTCTCTGGCCTTCCAGCAGTGCTGCCAATTGGTGTCATATTTCTCACAGACTGACACATTTTTGCACCCCCTTGTCCCCTCCTTTCAAACCATGCCTCATCTATTTTATGGGCTGGGCTTGTTGGCTGTCCCTCGAGTTCCATAGGGCTGTCTCAGGACCCTGCGCTCTACAGATCCGGTTACTTCTACATGAGAACCCGCGATCTACCGCAAGCCCAGCCTGCTCTGACAAAAGCCGAGGCCTCGAACATTATTTCAGCTCAGTGCTCACACCGACCAGCGGCTGATGCAACAGCATTACCTGTCCTCCCAACACAGTAGTGTCCAGTGCCAAAGAGGACACTTGGAGGGCAGGGGATGGAGAGGCAATGCACATGCCTGGCGCGCTGGCTGCTGGGGCTGTATTTTTATTCCATCACTGACTCACAGGTTCAAAGAAGGGGATCAAGATAGCTGGGATGCTCACTGTTCTCTCACCTAACGGTGCCAAAAGCCATTAATAGGCTAGACACGCTTGTGCTCATTCCTTCTTTGCAAACAGATCTATCTAAAATTCCCTGAATTCCTCACTCCCGCCCACCTGCACACACACAATCAGTCTTCTCACCAATGCAAACGTTCAGGAACATTATAGTGGAGGAGGACTATCTTAGTCTATATGACCAAGGCTGGAGAACTGTTGTCAGCCCAAGGGCCACATTCCCTTCTGGGCAACCTTCCAAGGGCTGCATTTCAGTGGTGGGTGGGGCCAGAGACAAAAGTGGGAGGAGCAACGAATGCAAATGTTAGTGTTGTACAATAGACTCGTTTTTCTACACACCCACCCACACACCTCTCCATCCCTGCAAGCAGGAAGCATTGTTAGAGTTCAAGGAGAATGCCAGACCGAGACGCTTGGGGGAGATGCATTCAGCTTCCGGGGCTGAGGTTTCTCCTGCCCATACACACACACAGACACATAGGTATCAGCAGTAGCTGATGCAATTGTTTTATATTGTTTTAAGTTTTTAAATTGAGGTTTTAAATTGTTTTTAAAATATGTGTTTTAAATTGTATATTTGTTTTAATGTTTTTTGTTGCTGTAAACCGCCCAGAGAGCTTCGGCTATGGGATGGTATACAAGTGCAATAAATAAATAAATGCGGTACCCTCCATATGTTTTGGACTGAAACTCCCATCATCCCTGATTATTGGCCATGCCTGCTGGGGCTGATGAGAGTTGTAGTCCAACAACACACGGAGGGCACCACGTGGTCCACCACTGAGATTGTGTGTGTATGGTGGTCTCTCTCTCTGTGCATATCTATATATTACATCACATATTCCCAAGATTCCATTCAACAAACAAAAACCCAGGATGAAGCCCTGCAGCTACAGGGATGTAGCTATGCAAACAAAGGGGTTGCGTTATCAAAAGAGGGGACCTGATCTGAATCTTAACAGCAGGGAGCACTAGCTGACTTAGCCTCCCTCCTACCCTGATGGCGTCCCCTAGTACAGTGGTCCCCAAACTTTTTTCCCCCCATGGACCACTTCGTAATTCCTGATGGTCTTGGCGAACCGCTTAATGATTCCTCCACCTGTTGTAGTGATTGTAACATGCCGCATGATTTTTAATCGCATTCGTGTTGCATCTTATTTCTTATTTTGTGTTTCAGTGTGTTACAATTTGCATTCCATAGAATTAAAACTGTAATGTAATAAAATACAATACAGGAAATAAAAGATGCAATAAAAATACAATTAAAAATCAATATGAACACTTAATGCGGACGTGCTGTTGACCACCTGAATTAAGCTCGTGGGCCACTTGTGGTCCATGGACCAGTCGGGGAACCCCTGCCCTAGGACTCACAAGTATGTGCCGTTGATACCTATACGGAAAAAGTAAAGGGGTACACTTGGAGAGAAACACTGTTGCAAGGAGGGATCCCACAGAAGTTCTGAAGCACATTTCACCCCCACCCTCAATTGTCCTTTTGCAGTATACAAGCTCTGCCTTCCCAAACACACATACAGACGCACCCGCTTTGCTAACTGCACTAGTAAAATGCCTGGATTGAACCAAAGGGGACTGTTTACAGGCTGAGCAGAGACCACCCAAGCTGGAATCTTTTCTCGGCTCCAGATGATCTCATCTCTTGGCTGACTGGCCTCCATGCCTGCCCCCACCTCCCGTTTAGCCACCAAAAAAAGGATCACTCCACATTGCATAACTGGATAGGCCTGCCTCTTTGGATAGGGGCCGCACTCCGGGCTTCCTCAGCAATACCTTTTTCGGTCATCTACTTTTTCCTCCCCACAGAACCAATCACTGGGAAAGATTTAGAATACAAGTTTCCCTTCTCTAGCATGGAAAGGAGGACTCGGCTAGAACTGTTGCTTGCAGGGTGATGTTTACGGCTGAGGATGCCGTCATTCAACACCAACAGCTGTTATCATTATTATTATTTATAAATTTATATACCGCTAATACAAGACAAGTGCTCCAGTTTTCAGGCAGAGAGGAACATAGGAAGCTGCCTTATGCTTAGTCCAGCCAGAGAGAGGAAAACCCCCAAGGTGACAAACCGGCAGACAGCAGAGAGGGAAAAGCAGGAATCATTATTGCAGCCCAACGCATTGCGGGTGTTGATTTCCTACTTTCACTCTCTGCTGTCTGCTGGTTTGGCACCTTGGGGGTTTTCCTCTCTTTGGCTGGAGTGTTTTTGGGTGCTTCCCTCCTTCCTTTTCTGCTCCTTATACTAAGACCATTGTCCATCTAGCTCAGTATTGTCCACACTGACTGGCAGCGGCTCTCTGCAGAGTTTCAGGCAGGAGTCTGTCCCAGCTCTACCTGGAGACGCTGGGAACTGAACTTGGGACCTTCTGCATGCAAGGCAGATGCTCTAACCACTGAGCTATGGCTCTTCCCCTATCGTATATAGAAGCTATCCGCCAAAGATGATAGATAGTGTACAGTTCAAAAGGTAGATTTACTATCGCCAAATAGTGAATGTATGTTCGAAAGGTAGCAGATTTACTCTGAAAGTTGCCAGTAGTCCCTGTGAGAAGCTGTGCCAACATTCCCGTCCTATCCCATGCATGGTGCCCACCAACCGTTCCTGCCTTAACACCTCTCTTTATAAAATCCACTTCCCAACATTCTGCCACACTATAAATTATGAACCGAGGGAAGAGTCTCATCTTTTAAAAACTTAATTACTGACCGAGCCTAGCATTTGAGGCACTTTATAAACAAAAAGCGGGAACTGCAACAAAATGTTGCAGTGTGGAGAGCTGCTGTTCAGGTTCCAGGCCCTCCATTAGATCCCCCTCTTGTCCCAAACAGTCAGCCAGCATTCTATGTCCACCAGGTATGCAGCTCTTGTTGTTGTTATATGCTTTCAAGTCGATTACGACTTATGGCGACCCTATGAATCTTTTTATATATATACGGCACCTGGTGGTCTCCCATCCAAATACTAACCAGGTCTGACCCTGCTTAGCTTCCGAGATCGGGCATGTCCAGGGTAGTATGGCTGTAGGCTCAGTTCTTATTAGGCTGGGTTTTTGGGGGGAGAGTTGTATTTTTCCTCTTAGATTTTCCCCCTAAAGATTTTCTCTTAGATTTTTTACCCCTACAGATTTTCCCTTAGGAAACCTGGAGCTTCCTAAGACTGCTGATACCTCCTTCATGGCTTCTACTGGGAGGAAGGGCAGGATATAAATCAAATAATAAACAAACAAATAAATAAACAATACTTTATCGTTACTACTACAATGCAACTGAGAAGCACAACCAAGGAGAGAAATCTATAGACAGGGGCAGGCTTGATTCTCAATGGCTGGAGTGACAGAGGAATGAGGAGAAGATCTGACCTCACACAAATGGGGTAGGGAAAAACAGACCAACATCACCCCCCCCAATTCGCTCCCCACCCATGAGATTTGCCCAGAAATTCTCCTCTTAAAACTCTGACCCAGCCATACAAAGCAGACAGAACATAGAAGGTTGCGTCCAATGCAAGTCCGACTCAGAGTACACCCACTAAATCAATGGATTTAAGTTATTCATGTCCACTGATTTTCAATGGGTCTACTCTAAGCAGGATGAGCGTTGGATAGAACCCTGTGCTTTTGACAAAGAGCCCTCCCTTGCAACGTGTGGTTGGGACAAATAAAAAATGACACATTTCTAGTGCTCCTTGAGAGGCATTCGCTTTTGCTGATCTGCAGGAACCTCTGCCGGGCCTTCATCCCTATCAAGGCTGCCGGCATAGCAGCATCACAGGACGGAGGGGAGAATTTGTTTGAGAGAGGGCAGATCCTCCCATCTTTTGCCTGGGTTCAGAGAGAGAGCTCCTCCCACCCGCACCCCATTTAATCTGGACCATCATGATTTTCACCACCTGTAGCCTGCAGTAGTAAATCCATGTCGCTTTAACACACAAGTCCTTCTGCTTCCGTAGACTAGTACGTACAGCTGGTTGTTAAGATCACCATGGATCAGCACAAAGAAAACCATCATTCAATGAAGTGCACCGAAAAAAACTGTTCCTAAAGGTCAGGACAAGGCATTCAGTGGCAGAGCTGATGTGGGAAACCACGTCTCCGGCAAACCCCTGCAAAGTGGCTGGCTGAGGATCCCGATCCCAGCAGAGAAGTAACACTTGCAGGAGAGGAGGGTTTAGCCCTTCCTTTCACACTGCTTTCTCCCCCCCCCCACCGCCCCCAGTCAAAGTTCCAGATGCACCTTTGCCACACTGCAGGGGAAAAGCAGTGGTGGAAGTGATGGTGATGAGTAAAGCACCCCCGCCCCTTGCAAAATTGCTCCCTGCCCCCAGCTGCCACCCTGGCATTTTGCAGCACCAGCAGAAGCCAGGCCGATGAGTACATAGTTTATCGCTTAACACAGCCTCGCAGGGATGCTTTTGACTCTAAGTTAAGGTAGGAACTTAACGTGTGACTTGTTCTCTCTTTAAAAAAAAACATTAAAAATGCCATGTCCACATGATCCTGAGCCTCAGGCTATCAGGACCCAGCCATATTAGCAGGCAATGACATTCCTCTAGAAGACCTCGTGCCTCCAAGCGTCGCTCTCTCTAGGGTATCGATTTCCAGCTTGGTCAATCCACTTTTAAAAAGCCCATTTAGGAGATCCGACTGACTCTCTTCCTGACCCAATTTTCTTTAAAAAGAAAACCAGCATTCCAGCACCTGTCAGCATCCCTTCGACCTTGGCCGTTTTTGGCAACCTTTGGGTAGCTCAAATAAGCCAGGCCACTAACACACTGCCTTTTGTACCCCAGACGGCTGTCCTTTGGGGCTGTCTGCTGCAGGAGAAGGGGGAGGGAACAGCTTCTGGGTCTCCAAGCATCAGAAAAGGTTCAGCGTCAAAGGTCCAACCAGCAGATTAGTCAACTAAAGCTTTAGCTGATTAAGCTTGAGCCAGACCATTGGCTCATCTAGCTTAGTATTACCTACACTGCCTTGGCAGCAGCTCTCCAGGGATTCAGGGAGTGGCCCTTCCCAGCCTTACCCGGAGATGCCAGGGACTGAACCCGGGACCTTCTACATGCAAAGCAGAGGTGCTCTACCACTGAGCTGCGGAAAGAACCTCAAAGGTGATCTAATCTAGCCCCCTGCTGATGCAGAAAAGTTGAAAAGAAAATGGCAGCATTTCAAATCGGAGAATGTAGCAACTCCACTGGCCACTCCCCCCACATCCATGGCAACACCAGTGGCATACCAATGACAACCCTGACATCAGCCATGCACAGAAGGACCCAGTCTGCACATGGATGTGCCATCATAACACCATACAAAAGGCTAACCCTTAATGTACGCAAGAAGGATGCTACAGTGCCCTCAGGCGTCCCAGCCTTTGTAATTCAAGCACTAAGCACACAGCAACTGCAAGGCACCATAGCACAGTCAGGAGGAGAGCCTGGCTGGGAGTCCAGAGTCTGTGAGTTCAAATCCCCACTTGTGTCTCCTGGGTGTCAAGGGCCAGCTAAAGATCACCCCCACAGGGAGTGGCTCAGGGGTTACGTGCCCTGCCATCTGTGCAGCCGTGGGCAAGCTGCATCGTCCCAAGGAGCCCAGTTGCGGACAAGGAAGGGGCTGGCTTGTGCAGCTGTGGCAAGCTGAGCAGGCCCTAGCCAGCTGGGGAGGACTAGCCTCAGAGGAAGGCAATGGTTAAACCCTCTCTGAATACCACTTACCATGAAAACCCTATGAATACAACCAAAACAAGAATTCATAGGATTGCCATAAGTCAGGATCGATTTGAAGGCATATAACAACTGATGAAGGAAATCCACTCCACAGAATCATACTTTCGAAATGTCATTACCTAAAATTTAGCAAACTTGCTCAGATTTTGGCTCTGATGCATTACTGCAATTGGCCATTGAATAAAATTGAGCATGCACAGAGATCATCTGCAGACATCCTTCTCTGGGTAACTCCCACCACCTCAGTGAGCAGCTGAGGAAAATGCCTCTTCTGTAGGGTGCCCCATTTATGGAATTCTCTCCCAACGGAGGCTTCTCTGGCCCCTACATCTGTATCTTTTCAGGATCAGGAGAAGGCATTTTTATCATCACCTCAGGCTTCCAACATCCAAGCAGATTAAAAAAATATCAGAGTCTTTTATTGACGCTATTCATTCTGCTGTTCTACTGACTGCAGGTGAAGCATCTTTGAGGGAGACTCAGGGCCTTCTCGGTGGCTGCTCCCAGGTTGTGGAACACTCAGGAACATAGGAAGGTGTCTTGCATCTAATGGTCCACCTTGCTCAGTATTGACTCTATACTGACTGGCAGGGTTTCAGATTGGTGACATTTCCTGCCCTTCCTGGGCATGCCAGGGATTGAACCTGGGACCTTCTGCATGCAGAGCAGATGCTCTGCCATCGAGCTACAACCCTTCTCCTTGCCACAGGCAGTCTGCCTCAGATTACTCTTCTGCCATCAGACAAAAATGTTTTTATTCAGACAGGAAGGACTCTGGTCTCATAAGCCAACTTGATATGGGCATTGTAAACCTGCCGCATGAGGTTTTAACTGGTTGTTTTCATTGCTTGTATTTATGTGTTTTACCTGCCTAGTGGCTTTTTAAAAAAATTATTTTGCAGTTTACTTCATTATTTTATTGATGCCAGTTGCCCTGAGCATTAGAGGGTGGAAAGGTAGATACTACAAATAAATAAGAGCATTACGTTAGTGTGTGAATGTGTTTTAATCGTTAGGTGGTAAGAAATGCAAGACGTACTCAGAGTAGACCCACTGATGTTAATATATACAACTAACTTAGGTTCATTAATTTAACTGGACCTACTCTGAGTAGGACTTAGCTGAATACAACCCATTGTTTTGTTTTATCTTGAGAACTATCCTGGATGTTACAGACTTAGGGGTGGAATATGAAGTTTGCCACGTTTTCTTAAATAAATAAAATAAAAATGTAAATTAATTTTTTTTAAATGCAGGACAGGGAAAATATGGGATTTCTGGGTTCCCTTTCTCCATGCCTAGGGAACACTAGGAATGTGCTCTCACTGAGCCAAACCATAGAAGATCACACCAGGATGGAGATTCATGGCAAGCTGAAAATGCACATTTGATACTCATAAGTAGGGATGGGGAATCTTTAGCCTTTCAGTTGTTCTTTGGCTCCCACCGGCCCCAGCCAGTATGGGCAATGGCCAGGGTTGCAGTAACATCTGGAGGGCCATAGGTTCCACATGCATGGCCAAGTAGTTCACTGTGTAGAGGGGATTCCACCACAGCACTGTATCAATGTAGAAACATGTAGGGCAGGGGTGGTGAACCTGCAATCCTCCAGATGTTGTTGGACTCCAAATTACCTTAAGCTCCAGCCAGCATGGCCAATGGTCAGGGATGATGGGAGCTGAATAATGTCTGGAGGGACAGAGGACCCTGCTCCTGTTCTAAAGGAAAAGCCTACTCAGGACCGAAGGACATGACATCTGTAGAACCAAGTCCCAATCCTCTTCCTGTTGTTGCACAGCATGGCCTTACCTTTGGATCAGGCTCCCAAACAGTAGATGCAGGACCTTCTGCACATTCTCCATGCACAGCCAGCTCCAATGATCCACCATGATCAGACGGAGAAGGTCCAAGGCAACGTCCGCCAGCAGCGTCTCTGACTCTGTCAAGTCAAGGTGACATAAAAGGAGCATAAGGAAACTGTCTTATACCAGGTCAGACCATTTGTCCATCCAGGCCAGAGATAGGGAAACCCTCCAGGTATTGTTGGACTCCAGCTCCCATAATCCCTGACAATGGCCATGCTGGCTGAGGCTGATGGGAGTTGGAGTCCAGCAATATTTGGAGGGCTACAAATTCCCCATCCCTGTGCCAAAGCATAATTTACTGTAAAAGGAACAAACTGCAAGCCTCAAGCTTGCATGCTCCACCACACCACACACACACTTCAGTGCAGCAGTGAGGAGTTTGGAAACTTTCACTTCTGATTTAGGTGAAACACAGTTTTTATGTTGGCCAAATCCGACTTAACTACTTTATTTATTTATTAGATTTATATCCCACCCTTCCTCCCAGTAGGAGCCCAGGGCTTGCTTGAAACAAGTCAACTCCAAACCTTGGAGCTACAAAGCTGGTTTGTTTCAACAAACCACAGTTAACACTGAGTACTGTTCAAGGTTTGGACAACACACTAAACTGTGACTAACTGAAACCAGAAGTGAAAGCATCCAAATATCTTGCAGTGATGAGATGGAGGATCGGGTGGGGGAGCACATGGCTCACTGCAGCTTATCCTCATCAAGCTAAATTATGCTTCAACGCAGGACCGGAGAACTTTTTCTCACCCCAAGAATGCAGCCTTGTAGGGCAGGATATAAATTCAATAAATGTATGTATGTATATCAGGTGGGTGGGTCCAGGAGCAAAAGTGAGCAGAGCAGCAGATGCAACTCTTATCTTTATGTTACAGCCATGCAGAAGCAAGACATTTCTACCACACACCCCAATTTCTCCATCCATCCAAGCAAACAAGAGGCATTATCACTGTTCAAGGACACATTCCACCCAGACAAACACACTCAAGGGGGGCATGGAGCAGGCCCAACAAGGGCCATGGCTTGGGGATAGTCCTGAAAGTTGGAGAGAGAGATCTGGAAGACTGCATTTGGCCCTTCATCTGAATGTTCCCCCATTCCTGGCTTAGCGCAATATCTGAACCAGAGCTTGGAAAAGTTACTTTTTTGAACTACAACTCCCATCAGCCCAATCCAGTGGCCATGCTGGCTGGGGCTGATGGGAGTTGTAGTTCAAAAAAGGTAACTTTTCCAAGCTCTGATCTGAACCTAGTCAGTGTGGTTTGGGTAGTCACTGTCTGCCATCAGAGCATGCAGGCATTATATGTTGCACTTGCCAATGCTGACTGCAAGGCAAGTGTGTGATAAAGAAGGGGTGATAAAACTGATGGGATGGGATGAGTTAGGCAGGTTGGAAATATAAGGCAGTATTCAATGCTAGTCCTACTCAGAGTAGACCCACTGAAGTTACGCATGACTAACTTAGCTTCATTAATTTCAGTGGGTTTACTCTGAGTAGAGGCAGCTAGGACCTGGGAGCTTTAGGGCCCGGGATCCTGAGAGAGCAGGCAAGGAAGATCAGTGTTGGGGGGGGGGCTGCGGCGTAAGCTATGAACCAGGAATTCAAATCTCGCCTCCACCAAGAAGTCACTAAGCGGCTTTTTGACAAGTTACCCTCTCGGCACCTCAATTCCTACATCTGCAATATGGGGGATTTTACAATACTGCCAACCTTTACAAGTTTGGTAAGACATGTGAACGAGATAAAACACCTCAAGCACTTTGAACGCCTAAAAGTGCTACGGGGAAGGATGAGAGTTATCATTAATGGGGCATCTACCCATAACAAATTTATGTCGGGTTTATCCTTATTACATTTATTTATTTAGCCATAATATATTTGTATACCACTATTTCATTTAAAAAAGTCAAAGCATTTTACAACCTTCCCCCAGAACTGTTGTCTATTGAGCGACCTTAAGTCTGTGTCATAGCTATGCCAATTACGTGCTATTACTGCCTATTCCCTGGATGCCACTCTGTTCTTCAAATTCATGTAGCTCTGCTGCCACCTTATGGTAGTGTCAGGACTCAGCAGCAAAGACCATCAGCCACTGCTGAGCAAACACATCTGTTTCTAAAGGTTCTGCCACTTGTCACACCAAAGGAGATTCAGGATAGGAAGGAACACAGGAATATGCCTTGTACTGAATCTGAGCATTGGTTAATCCAGCTCACTACTGTCTGCATTGACTGGCAGGGATTTCAGGCAAGGCTCTCTCCCAGCCCTATCTGGAGATGCGGAGGGTTCAACCTGGGACCTTCGGCATGCGAAGCAATTGCTTTACCATGGAGCAATGGCCACTCCCCACAGGGAAACATAACCATAATTTATGTACAACAGCGAACTCAATACCGCAGGTGCCTATCCTTATGTAGCCAAAGCAGCACCACCCATGCACAAGAGGAAGATATCAGCAGGTCTGGGGGATGCAAAGGTTTGCCGCAGCCAACTTTGTCCCTCCGTACAATTCCCCAGAGGCGTCACTAAACGGCCACACTATGTCATTTCGAGACATATTCTTCCAGGGCCATTTAGAAAGTGCAAGGTAAGCAGGTGCTCTGCTTCGCAGCTGCTCAATGCAGCTTTTAACTTCAGAGAAGCTTCCGAGAAAGATAAGGTAGACTTCAGAGAACTTTAGAGAAGTTTCAAAACGGAGAAAAAGCCCATTTCATATTATGGAAACCTTACCCCCCTGCCCCACAATCCCAGAAAGTTGGCTTCTCCCACCCCTGCTTGAGTGTCACTCCCCAATTCCCATCTTCAGAACAGGTGTCCCCCTCCTTTCTGCCAAAACGCTGTAGGAATTTTTAGAATAGCCTCTCTATTCCTGGGCTCAGTTTAAAGTGCTTGTATTGGCCCTTGAAAGCCTGGAATAGTTTGGGGCCACGTGACCTCCCATTGGCTGCTGCCATGTGAATCTACTTGGCTTTTGAGATCAGTTTTTGGAGGCCCTGCTCTCTGTTCTGTCCATATGCAAGATCAAGAGGGCCAGGAGGAGAGACAGGGCTTTCCTGGTGGTGGCACCACAACTGTGGAACTCCTTCCCAAATGAAGTTGCAAGAGTAACAGTGAATTAAAGGACCTGCCCCCCTGTCCATTTCCACAGGTCAGGAAGGCTGGTGAGCACAGCAATTGCTTCAGCAGCAACACAGCTCGGACTTGTGGCCCATGCAGGAGCTGAAGGCTCCCCACGTTCCTGGTTCTCAGTTAGGCTCTGATCCTAGCAGGTTTTTCCATGCGCTTTCCCCCTTCTCAAGCAGCCTCGTAGGCAGCTGGTCGGGGACTTCAGCTGCAACTCTGAAATTCCTGCGTTGCTCACTGTTCCTCTGCTCTTGTGGGAGACTGAGGAAAGAGGTGTCTGAGAGCCAGTCAGGAACCCAGACACCTGGTGTAGAAACCTCCATGTCTGGAGCAGGGATATCCAGATCTGATGGCTCCTCAGGGTCACTGGCAACATGGTAATCTTTTGGGGGACCCTTACCCTTGCTCCTCATCTGAGGAGATCTCTGCTTCAATACATGGGAAGGCCTAACCCAGATCCCCACTGAGTACAGCAGCTAGGTACACCGTCTCCCAGCATGCACAGGGGCAGGGCACGACACACATTTTACCTCAGGATAAGCCCCAATCTTGTGCGGCTATTTGCAGAGTTAAGCAGCAAGGAAAAGGGTTGCATGCAGAGAAACCGAAGTTTAGGCCTTCTAAGAACGAATGTTCAACTGGGAACCATCTCTGTGTCTCAGCCTTTGTTTGACTCTCATTTTCCCCTCCCCTAGGTTGGTTCAAAAGGTCGCCGAAGCAACTGAATTCACATACTGAACATCTCTGAAAAACCACATCCCAAACATTCCTTCCTCAGAACCTTCCTTTCTAGGACATTCCAGCCCTCCTCTGCCCTGGAGCGACCACAGGCGCAGAACCATCAAAGTTCTTCAGCAAGACCTCAGAAGAGCTTCAGCCAATGATGTGCCTTTAACAAAACCGCCGTCTTGCCATTAACCACAAAGCATTCTCTGCCAAATGGTTATAAACTTGGAAAAAGGAAAGCAAGGAGTAGATAAAAGATAACCAGGCTGCACGTTTTACACTCACACTAGAAGTTGATTTAAAAAAAAAAATCCCCTTGTTACTTGGAAGCAGGAGAAAGATGATCACACTAACCTGGGGGTAGTTTGGTCATTTGTACAGGGCTCACAAGTGCCATCAAAGAGACAATACAGGACATCAGGCCAGGCAGAAAATGCCCACACACACACACTTTCATGGGGCTATTTGTTTCCTATGAAAGGAAAAGAGTTCAGAGAAATTTCTTTTAGGGGGTGTTTACCTCAGGTGTGGGGAACATTTGGCCCTCCAGATGTTGGACTCCAGTTCCCATAATCCTAGGCCCTTGGCCATACTTGCTGAGGTCATTGGGAGTCATAGCTCAGCAATATCTGGAGGGCCAAAGAGTCCCCACATCTGGTTTATCTGATGGTAAAGAGACCCATGTTTGGACTTATAGAATCAATTACTAGCTTAAGATGATATTTACCCCTTCTGGGTTGGCTCCTTTGACACTCGAAGACTCTTTTCAGTCCAAGCGGAAGCGGTTTTTGTATAATAAAATCTATGCCCTTCGTTTCTCGCCCGAGGCGCTCATCAGACTCAGGTAACACAAAGCTAAAATGGCTATTCTACTTTGGATCAAGGATATTGACCTACAAGCTAATTTAAGTCTGATTGTGGCATATCCCAACCCAGGTCTGTATGGAAGAGCACCTTCTCCGGCGAACTACCTGCGAAATTTAACCGTTCCCAAATATAGAAAACCATTTTCCTTAGCTAGGCACAATGTACTTCCCTCTGCCTTATTGGAAGGTAGATACCATAGGATTCCATACTCTGAGCGGGCTTGCCCTTGTGGGTCTGGCGAGGTGGAATCAGTAAGCCACGTACTTCTCCACTGCTCCCTTTACCATGACCTGCGGCAAGTTTTTATTACCCCTCTTCTACAAGCCCTTCCAGCGGTATCTGTAGCGGGTTATTTGAACTATTTGTTGGTGGATCGTGATCCTATGGTCACTATTAGTGTAGCAAAATTTTGTGCGGCAGCTATTACTTGCAGGAAAAAGATATTACACACAGAGTTAATATTTTAACTGTATTTTAACCTTTTATATTATTCAGTTCCTAGTTTTAAATTTCCCTGGTACTGCTCT
This sequence comes from Rhineura floridana, assembly GCF_030035675.1. Taxonomy (NCBI): domain Eukaryota; kingdom Metazoa; phylum Chordata; class Lepidosauria; order Squamata; family Rhineuridae; genus Rhineura; species Rhineura floridana. Next base: position 33,209,724 of record NC_084491.1, read on the forward strand.
TGTTTACTTTGTATTTTGTGCTTGTATTACTCTGGCTGGTCGGTGACCGAAATAAATATTGATGATGACATCTGATGGTAACTGTAATTCTTGTAAAGTGTCTGTTGTATTATAAAAAGGGGACAGGCTCTTTTTAAACTTTTTTTTGGGTGCTTTGCCATCGTACTTCCGGTTCAAGCAGTGGCTGAGCAGCACCGCACAACAGTCTGGCTGTGTTCTTCACAATGAAAGGCCCAAAGGGATAACAACGCTATGCTTTGATGTAATGTTGACCCCAGGGCCATTTTGGTAAAAAAAAAAACAAGACTGCCTCCACGTCCCAAAACAAGGCCTGAATACATCAGCCTAGGACTAATATACTGTACAGTAATGAGGAGCAGGACTTTTTCGTGAGGCTGTCCCTGTTCTGTGGGAAAACATTCTTGTCAGATACCACAGGCGCCCATGATCTGTACTCTCTGGAAACAATTGCAGACATTTTTGCTCCGACAGGCTTTCCCAGCTGGATGAATAGGTCTCTGCAGTGGGTATCTACTTGGTATTGGTTTTTTAAAATTTGTCTGCTGTTATTTTCTTGGTTGTTTTTAACTGTTGGAAAGCTGTTTTTGTTGTAATTTGTATATTGCCTTGAGACGGGTGGGGAAGCAATTAAATCTTACCAAGATCGCTGCTGCCCTCTGCTGGTTGCTGTGATGCCTCTGTGGGCTTCACGATGACCAAACTGGATGCACGTCGAAGGGCACTGGCGTCCCTACCTCCCTCACTCTCTGGGTTCTCGTCAAAGACGGCTTCCAGTAGCTTTTCCTGCTTCTGGATGAAGGACTCCATCCTTGCCAGGGACAGAAACTCCGAGACCTGAGAGAACATAAGAACATAAGAAGAGCCTGCTGGATCAGGCCAGTGGCCCATCTAGTCCAGCATCCTGTTCTCACAGTGGCCAACCAGGAGAGAAAAAGGAGCAAGTTGCTGTCCACTGCCTCTCAGCCTCACAGGGTTGTTGTGAGGATAAAAATGGGGGGGGGGAGAGGAGAATCAAGTATGTCACTTGGAGCTCCTTAGAGGAAAGTGGAGATATACATGTAAAAATAAATAGGAAATAGGTTTGAGGCACAATGGAGGAGATCTAGCCCTCGGTTGCCTTCTGAAGCTACTCAATGGAGCATACCCTTGAAAACGGTCCGGAAACTGCAACTGGTACAGAATGCGGCGGCTCGCCTGATTACAGGCAGCTGCCGGCGAGATCACATCACTCCAGTGCTGAAGGAGTTGCACTGGTTACCAGTTGTTTTCCGGGCCCAATTCAAGGTGTTGGTTCTGACCTCTAAAACCCTATACGGTTTCGGCCCAGTCCATCTGAAGGAGCGCCTCCAACATCATCAGGGATGCCGCTCAACAAGATCAGCCTCAAAAGGCCTTCTCTCTATCCCACCAGTTAAAACAGCTAGACTGGTGAGAACTAGGGAGAGGGCTTTTTCAATTGTGTCCCCCACTTTGTGGAATTCCCTCCCAAATGATCTCCGCCATGCCCCCTCTGTGATGAGCTTCCGCCGGGCCTTGAAGACCTGGCTCTTCAGGCAGGCTTTGGGGATGGCTTAGGTTTTATTATTATTGTTGAGATTTGTAATGTTTTATGTATGTTTTTGTACATCATCCAGAGTGGCTGGACAGCCAGCCAGATGGGTGACTAATAAATTTAAATAATAATAATAATAATAATAATAATAATAATAATAATAATAATACCTGGGGTGTGGGGGAGTAAGAATTCAAATTTTCTTGGACACTTATGCACACTTACAGCGGTGCCTTCCTTGAAAGAATATGCAACCTTCTCCTGTGTTCCAGCCACATTCAGAACTGGAGGAATTTTACTGGATGCGAACCTCAGCCTAGGCCTGTGAAAGAGAAACCCCAGGATTATGATTTATTGGTTATAACATGGTCCTCCTCCAAGGAGCTCAAGCCGGGCTCACACAAGTCTGGTTCCTTGATGTAACTGCAGGTTCCTGAATGCCCGAACTCCACTCCACTCACCGTTATTTTACTGTTGTGTATTTATGGCTGCGTACACACCATACATTTAAAGCACATTATTCCAAAGAAACAGTTTTAAAGCAGGATTCCAAAACACACAAACGTGCATAGGATCAGAAACAAACCTGATTGCAAAATCCAATGTCAAACTTACAAATATGGAAAGTCTTGATTTAGAATGGTGTATTGGCTTCCTACACAAAACAAAAAAGTCCGTCGATTGCTAATGAACGTCACTTCTAGCCAAGGTTTTATTGTTCTTGTTATTATTAAATAATAACAATAATTTAAAAAATGCCATTCTCACCATTTGATTGCTTTACTCAAGTGAAACCTCTTTCCAGGAAAAAAATGTTACAATTATGAACACAAGAATGACACTTCTCTTAATTCCAGCAAAGCATTACTAACCAACTCAATGGACCTGGTCGCCTTCACCAAAGGCAAACCAGCTATTCCTTCAGATGAAGATGCTAACCGTTCTGCTGCTGACCGTATCTGGTTGTCTCTGAAGAACACACAGTTGCAACGGTGGCCTACCTAATTTATTTTAGAGGACACACAGGCTACCTATTAGGTACCATTTAACCTTTTTTGCTTGCGTCATGTTAACAGAAAACAATGGTAATATGCTGAAAATTATGTTTCAGTTTATTACTAAAATTGTGTTGTAGACCAAATTATTGTTATTGTTATTAATTACCTGCCCTTCACCCTAAAGTCCCAGGGTAGGTTACAACAATTTAAAATAAATCCTTAAAAACCATTAAAAAACATTAAAATCACAAAAATAGGGTGGATCCTAAAAATATACTTCTTAGGTATCAAGGCCAGGGTAAAGAGATGCCTGGTTTGCACATTGCACTAAGCCAACCCATGGTTTAGCGTGAAGGCACTAGTGTGCAGGCTCCCAGGGAGGAGGTTGCAGCTGCTTCATTCCTCTCTGGTAAATCTGCTACTGCACCGCACTGAGCTAAACCATAGCTTGGCTTAGTGTGTCATCTGAACCAGAGCTTGGAAAAGTTACTTTTTTGAACTACAACTCCCATCAGCCCAATCCAGTAGCCATACTGGCTGGGGCTGATGGGAGTTGTAGTTCAAAAAAAGTAACTTTTCCAAGCTCTGATCTGAACCTGGACTCTTGGTTACAGCTTGTGGTTTGCCCAGGAGAACTAAATCACAAGACCAGGTTCTAATGAAACACTAAGCCAAGCTATAGTTTACCTCAGCACAGCAGCACAGCACCTGGGAAGGAGTGAAGCAGCTGCGACCTCCTCCCTGGGGCCTGCGTGCTCACATTAAGCCATGGTTTGGCTTAGTGTGACTTGTGAACCACGGCAGGATGCTGGGTGCCTCATATCATCTGTGCGGCCTACCTTCTTCTTGAGCTAGAATGCCACCCCCGCATGCAGCTGTACCCTGAAGTGGTAAAACAAGAGATGAACATTAAATTCTTAGTGTTCCCTCATGTAGCTCTCAGCCATCCTTATCTCATGAAACAGAAAAGAGCAACAGGGCCTAGTAAAACACCCATGTTACTGAACAGCCATCACTTCATATAGCCAAGTACCCACTCAGAAAGAAGAGGGCCAACATTCAAAACAAACAGAAGGGTTGAGCCTGGGCAGCCGCCTTACTTGCTAGCCTTCTTCCCTTCGCTCTGAGACTTTCCATCCACTTCTGCTTCACTGAGCTCTTCCGTGGGGCTCTGTGGCTCGGACCTGGGAAAAGCAGTCTTCAATGTGTCCACAATCGCGTTCATCACAATCTGCAAGAGGGATGGAAAAGGACAGGGGAGCCTTCAGCGACAGGAAAGACGACGCACCTGCTAAGAAGGGATCCAAGAGACCTTTTCACTTTGCCAAACTTTTCATGAGGGCTAAAGTGCAGCTCTCCCAGGCCACATTCACACCACTATTATTCCACTTTAAAAAGGCATGGCTTCCCTCAAAGGATCCTGAGAACTGTAGTCTGTGAAGGGTACTGAGAAGCCTCTATTCTCCTCAGAGAGCTACAATTCCTGAGTGGTTTAACTATCAATCCCTCGTCCCAGACAACTCTGGGAACTGCAGGTCTGGGAGGGAAAGCAGAATCTCCTAACAACTCTCAGCACTCCCAAACTCAAGACCTGCTCCTTCAAGGGGAGGACAACCCCATCCAGAACAGGTTGCAATCCCGTCCCTGAAGCAGTTTTTCCCTTGACCAGCAGTACTTCTATCTTGTCTGGATTAAGTTTCAGTTTGTTAGCTCACATCCAGCCTTTCACAGCCTCCAGGCACCGGTTTAGGATGAGCACTCCCTCCCTGCAATCAGGTGGTAGGGAGAGATAGAGCTGAGTGTCAGTACCATAAATATTATACAAACACTACAGGGGCATCACAGGCTACCCCACCTGAAGTCATGGAATCATGAGTCCAACCCCTTGCACAATGCAGGAATCCAAATTAAAGCATACCATAAAGTCCCCCATCCCTGCTCAGCCGGGCTCTGTGAGGCCAGGGGAAGTCTGGAAGAAGGAGCGTTCTGGGGGTGTGGTGGGATGGGGCAGCAGAGACTTACCCTTCTTCCAAACTGCTTTCAGCTCATTTGGCCCAGCAGAAGTTACACTGGCGAAGGGGGTGGTATAAATCAAACCCTATTTAAAAGGCTTGTTTTCTCGCCGCCAGGCTTGGGGGACAGCTCAGGCAGCAGCAGCCCCGCTCCTGAACGGTGTTTGGAATAGAGATAATTTACTCTGGCTTAATTTAGGCCAGCATAAATTATGCCATCTTCCTATAGTTTGGATTGCTCTGTTAGGCAAGTATACATCCGACTGCAATCTGCAAGTAAGGTCCATGAAACATAGTGAGTCTCACTTCCAAGTAAGCATTCATAGCATCATGCTATTAACTCATAGGGAACTCAGTGGTAGCCACTGAGAATGGGAAGCCCCTACTTGACATTCTGCTTCTTGGTCACTAATTCAGCGTGACGGAACATTGGGAAGTGGCTTTTTGCTAGTAAGGGAGCATGGTAATTATTTCTGTAATCTCTTTGTGTTAAGAGTTTTCTGCTATGCATACACTTACCTTGTCGATTCTGGAAACCACAAAGGGCTTTTTGACAAAGGCAATCCTGGCATCTGTGTTCAGGGCCAAGAATTCCTGCATCTCCTCACTGTTGGCAATCTCAGAAATAGCACACAATTGCTGGAACAAGAAAAATGCTCTCATTCTGAGTATAGGAGCACACCTGAGTGCATTTTAACCAGGGTCAGCAACATTCACAGCCAACACTGAACACAAGCAAATGGGGATGTGACCTGCCTTGCTGTTTTACGTAACAAGATAGCACAATCCTCCTCCCCTGCAATGACTACCTTCCCACAGATTGCACTGAGACATGATAGCACTACATAGTAACAGATCTCTACTAGCATTTCTACAGTGGCAAGACTCACTCCACAAACACACATGCCTTAATGGTCTGGTTTGCATGACACCGTAAGACAAACTATGGCTTAGAACGAGCATGGAAGCTCCTGGAAAGATCATTGCCAGTTCCCTCCTTCCTAGTTGTTTTGCTGCTATGCTGCACTGAGTGAAAACAAGGTTTGGCTCTGCATGTTGTCCGAACCTGGGTTCATGGTTAAACTCTCTCCTTGCTAACCACAAGCTGTAGACAAGAACACTGATTCCTCTCCAGGGGCCTGCACAGTCCCAATTAGCCACGGCTTAGAATCATAGCACAAAACAATAGAGTTGGAAGGGCCCTATAAGGCCATCAAGTCCAACCCCCTATTCAATGCAGGAATCGAAGTCAAAGCATACCCAACAGGTGGCTGTCCACCTGCCTCTTGAATGCATCTAGTGCTGGAGAGCCCACCACCTCCCTAGGTTATTGGTTCCATTGTCGTACCGCTCTTGTTGTTGTTGCTATGTGCCTTCAAGCTGATTCTGACTTATGGTGACCCTATGAATCAGTGACCTCCAAGAGCATCTGTCATGAACCACCCTGTTCAGATCTTGTAAGTTCAGGTCTATGGCTTCCTTTATGGAATCAATCCATCTCATGTCTTCTCATTATGTGTCCAAAGTATGATAACCTCAGTTTCATCATTTTAGCTTCTAGCGACAGTTCTGGTTCTAACACCCAATAATTTGTCTTTTTCGCAGTCCATGGTATCCGCAAAGCTCTCCTCCAACACCACATTTCAAATGAGCGGATTTTTCTCTTATCTGCTTTTTTCACTGTCCAACTTTCACATCCATACATAGAGATCGGGAATACCATGGTCTGAATGATCCTCACTTTAGTGTTCAATGGTACATCTTTGCATATGAGGACCTCTTCTAGTTCTCTCACAGCTGCCGTCCCCAGTCCTAGCCTTCTTCTGATTTCTTGACTATTGTCTCCATTTTGGTTAATGACTGTGCTGAGATATTGATAATCCTTTACAAATTCTATGTCCTCATTGTCAACTTTAAAGTTACATACATCTTCTGTTGTCATTACTTTAGTCTTCTTGACTTTCAGCTGTAATCCTGCTTTTGTGCTTTCCTCTTTAACTTTCATCAGCATTTGTTTCAAATCATTACTGGTTTCTGCTAGTAGTATGGTATTGTCTGCATATCTTAAATTATTGATATTTCTCCCTCCAATTTTCACAACTCCTTCATCTTGGTCCAATCCCACTTTCTGTATGATATGTTCTGTGTATAGATTAAACAAATAGGGTGATAAAATACACCCGTCTCACACCCCTTCCTACTGGGAACCAATCAGTTTCTTCATATTCTGTCCTTACAGTAGCCTCTTGTCCAGAGTATAGGTTGTGCAACAGGACAATCGGATGCTGTGGCACCCCCATTTCTTTTAAAGCATTCCATAGTTTTTCATGATCTACACAATAGTTAGGCAGTTTTTCCTGATGTTCAGCTAAAATCTGGCTTCCTTAAACTTGAGCCCATTATTCCGTGTCCTGCAATTTGGGATGATTGAGAAGGGATCTTGGCCCTCCTCTGTGTGGCAACCTTTCAAGTACTCAAAGAGTACTATCATATCTCCCTTTAGTCTTCTCTTCTCAAGGCTAAACATGCACATTTCTTTCAATCTCTCCTCATAGCTCTTTGTTGCCAGTCCCCTGATCATCCTTGTTGCCCTCCTCTGAACCTATTCCAGTTTGTCTGCATCCTTCTTAAAGTACAGTGTTTAGAATTAGATGCAGTACTCAAGATGAGGCCTAATCAGTGCCTAACAGATGGGAACTAGTACTTCACACAGTTTGGAAACTATACTTCTGTTAATGCAGCCTGAAATAGCATTTGCCTTTTTTGCAGCCACATCGCACTGTTGGCTCTTATTCAGCTTGTAATCAACAACAATTCCAAGGTCCTTCTCGAATGAGCCAAGCTTCCCCCATCTTATAGCTGTGTATTTGATTTAGTTTACCATGTCATGCAAATCAGACCACTGCAAGTCTCACTGTTCAAAATGACTGAACTGCGCCTACCAAGTCACCTTTACAGTTTTTTTTTTTAATTGCTATAGAAATTAAGTGACAGGACAGGAAACAACAGTCCCCACCTTGAGGAATGATTCCAAGAGACTTTTTCTGGCTTCTACTTTATCTGTGTCCATGTTACCAAAAGGAAGGTCGGGAAATAGCTTCTTTGGACCTTTAATATCTGGAAATTAAAAATAAAAGTATTATTACAATGCATCATTAACATATTAACATATTTGTTGCATTTATTAATTAAAATATTGATATATCACTTTTCCAAGTTCAAAATGATCTACTACAAAAATACAATTTAAAACCAAGAATATCACTCAGAAACAGAGGAACCACCATAGGAAATGATTGTAGGGTTGAAAATGATTATCAAGCAAAAGCCTTACAGCTTAATAATAATATAACTTAACAAATAAAAAAGTGTTTTTTTCTTTGGGGGAAAGACAGGTGTCCATCAGTGCTCTGACCCTAGCTACAGAAACGGTGTGCAGTATTCTCACGACTGATGATGTGGTGAACACTCAATGAGATGACTAAAAAGAATGCAGCTCAGCACAATGCCATAAGTTTGGATATCTGTGTCAGATATCTGTCCCCCACTGAGTTTTATGGGAGACTGCTCAAATCTCCCCTGGAAATGATGTCATTCTTCACACACAGTCCATGGTGTGTCTATCCTGAGATTTTGCATAAGTGCAGAATTTATTCATTGTATCTGAACTTATATTCTGTGACATTTCAACTCCTTGGGACGGCTAACATTATTCTGCCTTATCCTTCGTTACCAAAAGACAGTTTTTTTTTTAAAGTGTTACACCAGCGGTTTCCAAACGTTGTTTTCCCCACAGACCACTTGAAAACTGCCAAGGGTCTTGGAAGACCACTTCATGATTCTGCCGACTGCAGTAATTGAACTTTGTTGTGTTAGATGCGGCATGATCTTTCATTGTATTTTTATGGCTGCTTTTATTCCTTACACTGCGTTTTTGGTGTTACAATTTGAATTCCATAGAATTCAAATTCTAATACAATAAAATACAACGTAAGAAATAAGCCATAAAAATACAGCTGAAAAGCAACATGAAAATTAACTGTGGACATGCAGTGGATCATTGGAGGAAGCTCACGGAGTACTGATGGTCCGCAGAGCAAGGTCTGGGCACCTGTGCATTATATTACACCACCTTCTTGAAGATACACAGAAACCAGGCTCTGGGGAGTCTCCAGGAGAAGATCACAAAGAATTACTGGGCTAGATGGACCAATGGTTTGACTTGGTATAAGGCGGCTTCCTAAGTCAAAGGACAGTCAGCAAGAACTCTCTCTGCGTGTCTTTGTGTACCAGATGGGTGCACTGGTGGTATTCCTAAAAAAGCACATTCCTGGTGGATCAGAAAGCACAAGGGGAAAATAAGAGCGAAAGGAGTGCTTGAATTATGGGGAGAATAGGTTGGAGGGCCTTAATGAATTCCACAAGCCCCAACCAACTATGGCTCCCATTATGTTCTAGAGACAGTAGCTAAAGGGGCTGCAATGAAGGGGGAGAGACAACAACTCTGGATCCCCTCTCATCTGTGCAGTGGGTAAAGATAGCCTCTTACACACAAAAGGCCATCACATTGACTTAGGCTGCAATCCTAACCCCACTTACCTAGGAGCAAGCCCTAGGGAATTCAGTGGGACTTCCTTCTGCGTAGACATGGTTGCAGCCTTAGAATCTCTAGAGAATTTTGGTTTTCAAAAAAAGGAACCAATGAGCATTCAAACATAAAGCAATGTTGCTGCTTATTGTGTTTAAGAAAGAATGCATTTTTCCGCACACTGAAAAAATACTAGAGAAAAAGCCAACTGATCAGTTCTTGAAAAAAAAAAATCACATACTTCCAATTCTCAAAAGTCTCTCTCTCTCACACACACACAGGTCTCTATAATGTCATTATTACCCTACATTTGGGTATATAATTTTATATCAATTATGTTTTAAATATTAAACGTCAGTAGCGCAATTGACCATATTTCCAGCCTTCAGACAAATTGGGCCACATCTCCCCCGCAACTTTCCTTCCCCTCCTTCCTGAAAAATAGATGAGAAAAAAATACCAGTTTCTTATCCCCATAAATATTTCTAACACAATTTATTCATTCATTTATTTATTTAATTTAATTTATATACCGCCCTAAGCCCAAAGGCTCTCTGGGCGGTGTACATAAAAGGTAAAAGCAAGCACAATATATAAATACAATAAATACAATAACTCAAGAAACAAAAACACACAAACAATACGAAAACCAAACAACATCCAGAATACAACATAGTAATAAAATACTGTAAAAATACACTTTAAAATGCCTGGGAGTATAAAAAGGTTTTCACCTGGCGCCGAGAAGATAGCAGCGTCGGCGCCAGGTGCACCTCATCGGGGAGACCATTCCACAGTTCAGGAGCCACAACCGAAAAGGCCCTATTTCTAGTCACCATCCTCCAAGCTTCTTGATGGGATGGTACTCGGAGGCGGGCCTTAGATGTTGAGCGCAGTGTCCGGGTAGTTTCATATTGGGAGAGGCGCTCCACCAGGTATTACGGTCCCATGCCGTGTAAGGCTTTATAGGTCAAAACCAGCACTTTGAATTTAGCCCGGAAACAAATAGGAAGCCAGTGCAGACGGGCCAAACAGGTGTTATATGAGCGGACCTTCTGGTCCGCGTCAACAATCTGGCCGCTGCATTCTGGACTAACTGTAGTTTCCGAACTATCTTCAAGGGCAGCCCAACGTAGAGCGCATTGCAGTAGTCCAATCTAGAAGTTACCAGAGCATGAACGACTGAGGCGAGGTCGTCACTGTCCAGATAGGGACGTAGCTGGGCTACCAATCGGAGATGGTAGAAAGCATTCCGTGCCACTGAGGCTACCTGAGCAATAATCTTATACAGAGATATGGCCCAATGAGTTCAGTGGGACTTATGCCCAGGGAAGCACGTATAGGACTTCAGCCTTAAGGTTATATTCCAAATTCCTTCTATTTCTACCAGCCTTGCTCTGCACCCATTCATTATAAGACTGGCATTTCCTCTGACCCAGACATCTACTTACATCCTGCCTTCATTCCCAAAGGGTTCTCAATTGAAATAGCAGCCATCAATATGCAAGTATAAAACAGCAGTGTTAAAAAAACAGAGGTTAACTGCTAAAGACAGCTACAAAGACAGAACAGGGCTGGGCAACCTGTGACCCTCCAAATGTTGTTGGACTCCAACTCCCATCAACCCCCCCAACTAGCATGGCCAAAGGTCAGGGATGATGGGAGTTGTAGTCCAGCAACATCTGGAGGGCCACAAGTTTTCCAGCCCTGGGACAGAAAGACAACAGACTAAACTCACAATATTATACATGCTTTTTTTGTTGTTACGGTTATGACTTATGGCGACCCTATGAATCAGCGACCTCCAACAGCATCTGTTATAAACCACCCTGTTCAGATCTTGTAAGTTCAGGTCTGTGGCTTCCTTTATGGAATCAGTCCAACTCTTCCTCTTTTTCTACTCCCTTCTGTTTTTCCCAGCATTATTGTCTTGTCTAGTGAATCATGTCTTCTCATTACGTATCCAAAGTATGATAAACTCAGTTTCATCATTTTAGCTTCTAGTGATAGTTCTGGTTTAATTTGTTCTAACACCCAATTATTTGTCTTTTTTGGAGTAAATCCCACTGAAATTCAGTGGGACTTACTTTCAAGGAGACGTGCTTAGGGCTGCTCTGCAAAAGAGCTTTTGAAGAAAGCAAGATTCAATACAAACTTTTTATGAACTTCCGTAGATCTGGTTTCTCCTCCAGTCGCGTTTGCAAGTTCAAGAATTCTCTATATCGCCGGTTGACAGTATGGTAAGCCACCTGCTGGAGACTGCTGGTATTCTCACTGTCCAAAGTTGTCTCATACTGCAGGAGAAAGAGACCATCCATTAATCAAGGAGACCAGACAGCCATTGACTTTCTTACCAGAGGTTGCATAAAAGCACAGGAGATGGAAGAGTTCAAAAGAGGGTAAGTTCTAGAATGGGGGTGGGGAACTGGGCCTGGCCAAAGTTCAATCCTTCCCCCCCCCCCGCCTGCCTATGTTCTTGGGTGGGTAGAGCCACCCGCTTGTCAATCACCTGTTGTTGCTATAACATTTTCCCTTTGCCTGTATGGTGTGAACTCAGACCACTGCAGGCAACGGCACAGCACTTTGCAAACACCAACAATCAGCTGATTGCCGGTGCCTGAAAAGCCCGGCGCCCTTGAAAGCACCGCCATGATTGTCACTGCTTGCAAAAGCACAGGATTTTGCAGGTGCCAACAATCTGCTGATTGTCAGCACTTGCAAGGCACTATGCCCCCTTCCAGTTACACTAGGGCGTTTCTGATGGGGAGTTCCCAGTAGGCCTCACTGTCAGCACCGATCAGCCATGGCTTTACTTGCCCCACATATGATGTCAGGTGTGGGGAAAGCAGGCATGGTTTGGTGAAAATGGCCTCATGGGCCGAACTGGGATCTGTGCTTGGCCTAATTAGGCCCACGTGCTGAAGGGTCCTCACCCCTGCTCTACAGATACCTTCTCTAACCTTGGATCCCCAGATGTTTTTGAACTATCATCATCATTCCCAGCCGGCATGGCCAACGGTCACAGATGACAGGAGCTATAGTCCAACAATGTCTGGGAACCCAACGTTGTGGATGGCTACTCTAGAAATTAGATCTTTCAAGAGTTACAAAATGAACAATACCCCCCCGTTTGTTACTAACATATAAATGTGTCAGATTCTACTGACTGCCTACTCACTCAGAACACCAAGAGAGATACAATGGAGTTACCTTTACGGTATACAAAGTGTAAGGATGGAACCCCGTCCCACTGTGCTCCCGGGTGGTGATGGTCCCGGTTATCCGCAGGTTTTGGATGACAACAGGGCCATCAGGGCTACTGAGTGGCTCAAAGCTGAATGTGCCCTGAGGAGCGGTAGGGGAGGAAGACAGCAGGCCCGGCAGCTGAGCAAGCTCCTGAGGGCTGTGGGCCAAGCTTTCAGAAGACACCAACTCTTTCTCCAAGTAGGACGGCCGCTGCAGGAAAGTCTTGTCTGAGTCCTCCAAAAGAGCCGTCAAGGAAGCCAAGGTCTCCTCCTTCTCCACAACAGCCTCAATCTGGATATCAGGGCACGGGCTCAGGGAGGCAATTTGGGGGCCAGTTTCAGAGCTAGAGCCAGGGTTATCTTCCATATGCCTGCCTTTGACTCCCAGGCCATCCTCTTGATCCAAGCAGTCAGGCCCCTCCAGTGCTGTGAAGGAATCCGCAAGGAATTCCTCGTTAGACATGAGCACCATGGAGCCAGAGTCTTTTCCTATGTCAGACGCAGGAGACTCAATTTCCAAGTCTTCACAGGGGAAGAAGGAGCCCAGAGTAGCAGACTGAAGGCAGGGCACAGATGTGCTGCTAGTTCTCCTTCTTTCTAAGCCAGCGCTCAACTCTCTGCTGATGGGTTCTTTCCCCTCCAACAGGTGGCCCTCCAAGTCATCTAGTGCATCACCGGTCAAAGACGCAGGACTCCTTGGAGAAACTGCCCTGGCCTCTGGAGGAACTTCCAACTGAAAGGCCAGAGGCAAGGAATTGGGTACCACAAGCTGGCATGGACAACGGGCCGGTACCACCGGCGACATCTCCAGCTTCTCTTTCCCTCCAGCCTTGGAGAAAATCCCAATCAACAGCAGGTTAAGCCAGTCGGGATCTGCAATTTTGTTGATCATGGGCAGCAACACGTTGCAGGTCACGAGTTCCACCACCACAAAACGTCCGGTCCTGGTTTCCAGGTGCGGTTCAGGGACCAAGACATGCAGCAGTAAGTCTACAATGCGCCGAGCATAATCCACCTCGCTTGCAGGGCTCTGGACGGCCATGTGTGGGCCCGACAGTTCACAGTACGCTCTCCATAGCCAGTCGGCCCTTTCAGCAGAGTCTCGGGGGCACCCTGCCTCCTCTACTTTTTCCCGGGCTTTCTTGTAGGTCTGCAGGTGGCAACCCACAAGCAGAAGCACCTTCTGGGTCAACGCCTGCTTGTCCACCAGGGCCATCCTCCTTTTAAGCTCCAAGGCCAGGCCCGTCATTGCTCTCTTCACTTCGTTCTCGAAGTCCCCCTCGCTGCTCACCGCCCGATACCAGGAAGACACAAAATCGCGAACTACCTTCTGGATCGTGTTCTCAATCTCCTTGTCCAGCTGCTTCTCTGCGTCAGGGTTTGGGGGGCTGCTCTCCAGTAGAAGGAACCTCTCCAGATGGACTCTGCTGCTGGTCCCAATCACCGCTTGGGAACCCAGCCAGCCACCCAACACCGCCAGCAGCCCGGAAAGGATGCAAAGCAGCCAGACGTTGACCAGCAAGTGGACAACCAGCAGCCAGCCCAGCACGGCCCCCAACACAATCAGCTTCCTGTTTCCCACTATGTCGCCCAAGCCACCGCAGCTCGAGGTGGCGCCCAGCTCACGGGTCCTTAACATCTTCCGTCTTCCCCAGCCCCTTCTTTCTATTTTTTAAAAAACGAGTGCCGATCCCACGGCTGTCAAAGGCATCACATCGCTGGCCAAAGTTGGATTTTTTTCTTTTTTTTTACATTTAAAGGAGCACTTTATTTATTTTTGCTTACAAAGTGGCACGGATGCTGTCACTGCCGACGGAAGGGCTTTAAGGCAGTTCTTTCCGCAGTCTTAAAAAGGGTAACAGGCAGACCCAGAAAAAAACTTGCGGAAAGAAAAAAAATAAGCAAGGTACAAACTGCAAGCTCCCTCTCCCGCGCTTTGTATTAAGGAGGTGCAAAAACGGCTGCTGTATAAAAAGGAAGAAAAACTCCACAAACTCATCCCCGGGCTTGCTGCAGCTGCTTGAAACAACCCGAGCTGTTCCCGTCTCCCGTTTTTTTTATTTTTGCAACCCCCTTTTCTGCATCACGGGGATTTTTTCAGCCGACACACACACACCCTTCTTTTTTTTTGCATCAAATTCCAGCCAGCGCAGCCTGTCCCTTGGACGTGCAAACGATCCACACATCAGCCCGCTGCGACACGGGCGTCAGTTCCAGGGCTCTCCAAAGCGCCGGCAAAAGCGCCCGGGCGCACCGTTCCGCAGGTCCGCCTGGGTCAAAGGCGTTGCATCCGTTCTGCGCTCCCGCAGCAAGGGCTAGCGCCCCTTCTGGCCGGAGCGCCCATCGCGGCGCTTGAAGGATTCGAGAAGCTTTGCCGGTCTTCCGGACGCTTCCTGGGTCTCCCTGCCAAAGAGGCGTCGAGGAGAAGAGGCGAAGCGGGCGCGGTTTTTCGGCACCGCCATCTGGCGACCGAAAGGGAGCGTGGCGGACGGCGAGCCTGAATCAGGGGCCGCCGCTCCTTCTAGCTTTTACATGCCCTCTTTATTTCCGGGGACCGTCCCTTTTTGGATTTATTCCTGGTCAATCCAGACCCTACAGCTGAACGTCAGGAAGACTAAAGTAATGACAACAGAAGATTTATGTAACTTTAAAGTTGACACAAGGACATTGAACTTGTCGAGGATTATCAATGCCTTGGCACAGTCGTTAACCAAAATGGACACAGTAGTCAAGAAATCAGAAGAAGGCTAGGACTGGGGAGGGGCAGCTATGAGAGAACTAGAAAAGGTCCTCAAATGCAAAGATGTATCACTGAACACTAAAGTGAGGATCATTCAGACCATGGTATTCCCAATCTCTATGTGTGGATGTGAAAGAGATGGATTGAGTCCATAGAGGAAGCCACAGACCTTAACTTACAAGATCTGAACAGGGTGGTTCATGACAGATGGTACTGGAGGTCACTGATTCATAGGGTCGACCTAAGTCGTAATTGACTTGAAGGCACATAACAACAACAAGCCAGACCCTCCAGTATTTTATAGTTAGAAGCATGGATAGGAGCACATGTAGCACACATACACACCATTTTCATACCAAGGATTACTGACCGAGCCTGTCTCCCCCTACCCCTCCGCGCATCTGTCTATGCATTTTTGGGGAGCGTGCACTGTTTTTGGAATCCAAATCGCATCTGCCTGACTCAGCGCAGCCGACGGTCAGGGATGATGGGAGTTTGAGTTCAAGGATAGCCGGAGGGTGACCTCTCCCCCTGCTCTGTTTAAAAGCTCTGGTACCGAAACTTTGGCTGTCCGGATGACACTGAACTACGACTCCCATTGTCCCTAGCCTTTTGCCATGTTTGCTAAGGCTGAAGGGAGTTGTAGTTCAGCAACATCTGGAGGGCCACAGGACCATAACATAGGAAGCTGCTTTGGCCCGTCTAGGTCAGTATTGTCTACACTGACGGGCAGTGGTTGTCCAGGGTTTCTGACAGAAGTTTCTCCCAGCCCTACGTGGATGCTGAGGATTGAACCTGCAAATTTATGCATGAACTGATTAAAAGGAATCAGACAATCTATATATTCCTTAAACCTAGAGATGCTGGGGATTGAACCAGACCCATAGCCAAGGGGCGCTAGGAGGGCCTAATTTTTTCTTCCCCCTTTTTTACAAATTATTAACTAATATTAATATTAATTACAAATAATAATGACAACAAATTTGTTCTCCCTCCCCCTATTTATTGCGGGTCTCCCTGAACTTTTAGGCTGGCTATGGGCCTTGATTTAACCTGCAGCATTTTCTGCACTGTAAAAAGGAATCATAGAATCTGAATATTCCTTAAACCAGGGGTTGGGACCACCTGAGCTCTTCCAGATGTTCTTGAACTCCGCCTCCCATCTGTGGCCAATAGTCAGGGATGATGGGAGTCGCAGGCCAGTGACATCTGGAGGGCCACAGGTTCCCCATCCAATAGCGAACGTAGGTTGTGTACAAACCATGCATTTAAAGTGTACCCCCCAAAAAAAAGAATCTGGGGAACGGTAGTTTACCCCCTCACTGAGCTACAGTTCCCAGCACCTTTAACAAACTAATTTGCATAAGTTGTGCCTCTGCTATTTTATATGGATAGTTACCACAGGGAAATTAAGATGATGGCTGGCTAGGATCTCACCAGCCCTGCATTTCACAGTGTGCCCGGCTGCTCTCCAGACTGTCAGTATTTTGCGGGAATGATTCAAGTGCATACCAGAATTTTAGGGTTGAGCAATTAAAGTGGATTAAAGTTAAGGTGTTGGACTACGACCTGGGAGACCAGGGTTTGAATCCCCACATAGCCATGAAGCACACTGGGTGACCTTGGGCCAGTCACTGCCTCTTAGCCTCATGAAAACCCTATTCAGAGGGTCGTCATAAGTCAGAATCGACTTGAAGGCAGTACATTTACATTTAAAGTTCTCTGTCGGGCCTAGTGTTATAAACCCACTTTAAAAAACCAACAGATTTGTGGTATCATAGTGCTTTAAATGTATAGTGCAGAGGGGGCTTTGACAAGACTTGAACACTGACTAATGAGAACATCTCTAGGTGCTGAAGAGTCTGGAAGAAATGAAGTCCTTTGAGTTAACAGCTGAAGAGCTGGGTATCTTTAGTCCAGAGAAGAGATTATTAAGGGGAGATAGGATAACGCTATTCAAATATATGAAAGGCTGCTACAGAGAAAATGGAGCAGTCTTGGACCCTATCTGTACTATGCATTTAAAGAAGCATCATATCACTTTGAACAGTCATTGGCTTCCCCCAAAAAAGTTTGTTAAAGGGTGCTGAGATTTGTTAGGAGGTTCCTATTCCCCTCGCAGAGTTACAATTCCCAAAGTGGTGTAACAATCAGTCCCTCTTCCCGGGGAACTCTGAGAATTGTAGCAAATGTGATTAGTCACTTAGAAAATGCAGGCATTTCCACCACCTTGCCTGCTTGTGTACCATAAATTCTGGAGCCCACTTGCAGTGCCTGAGCTCAGTCCAGGTCATTTATGAAGTGCTAAATGATCCATGAGCACGTGCAGAGTGCCTTCCCCTCATCAGCAACCACAGCCTCCCCCACCCTCGCCCCCATATCTGGGATGTGAGGACATGGCTTCCTGAGCTTTGTAGCTTGTGGCTTCATCAAGAGCAATTGTCTCTCGGTTGTGCATGACAAGTTGCGCCTGCTGCAGACTTCCCCAAGGCCCTTTAATGATGGCTCACACAGCTGGGATGCAATTTTAAACTGGGGACTTCCAGACTCATCACTCCTGAGCCGAGCCATCGCGCAACAACAACACCGGCTCTCCTAGGAGCTTGTTAAGACGATTGTTTTGTTTTATTTTTAAGGTTAGCAGCAGCAAGCCACTGAACATGTTATACCATCTTGTATGGAAACTCCCTCGAGCGTTATTCCCCCACGAGCAAAAGTCAAGACAGTGCCAACGCAGAACACTCCTAGGGTGGAAATCCCCCCATCCCAAGGGAGGTTCTGCTTAAGCAGAAAATTAATAAGCCCTCTCTAAAAGTGAAAAAAACTATCTGTGAGTTTGGGAAGCAAGAATGGAATTGTGTTGGGGGGGGGAAGGTGGAGTTAAAGGGGAAGCTTTTGTTACTCAGGGACAAGACAGGGCTTTCCAGGGGATTTTTTTTAATTGGTTTGCACTTTTTAAGTCTGTCTCAGGGTTTCCACATTGCCGCATACAGCCCACAGGATGGATCCCGACAGGCAGTCCCGGGAAGGATGCTGCATAGCAAAAAATCAGCCTGCCAAGTCAAACTCATCCAAAAGATTATTAGTCTGGGGACAAAAGAGAGGGGAGGAGGCACGCCATTCTGCCTAGGAAGAGGTAATGTAATTTTCTTAAATGAGTTTGGATCTGCATCGTAGGAACATAGGAAACATGCTGAGGTGCAAGCCCATTGCTCCATCTCTAGCTCAGTGCTTACACATTGTACATTTGCAGCACATTGAAAGGACATTATTTTCCCCAAAGAATCCTGGGAACTGTAGAACTCATAGAACTACAGTTCCCAGAAGCCTTAAGAAACTACACAGGATTCTTTGGTGAAAATAGTGCTCTTTCACTGTGGTTTGCATGGTGTGTACACTGCCAAAAGAGGTAAGGGAGAAATTTGATTCAGTTCAAGGGAAACTTCAGTTCAAGTCATCCTTTGACATTTGCGTTTCTCTGAATTTGGCAATGCAGTTCTCCAACCAAGTACAGCGTACAAAAACGCATATAAAGGCTGCATAGAATACATATATTAATTAAAGTAACATATAACAATGCTTTATATTAGGGGAAATTGCTTTGCAAAATTGTGTATATTAAGACAAAATTGTGTATATTAAGACAAAATTATGTAAAAATGTGTATATTAGGGAAATTTGGACTAAAATGCTGATGAATCTTCATGAGGATTCTTTTTTAAAAAAATCACAAACTGATGTGGAAATGAGGACAACCAAATTTAATACTGGCAAAATGAGAAACTGAGAGAAACAAATTGATAGATTTGCCCATCCCTATCTCAACTGACTCCAAGGTTTCAGACAGGGGACTCTCTCAACCCTACCTAGAGATGCCAGCGGTTATACTTGGGACTTTCTGCATGCATGCAAAGCATGCACTCTACCACTGAGCTACAGCCTTCCTAGGGCACTGGGGAATCCATTCCTTTTTTTCTAAAAACCAGAACGGTTTTGCACTATCGTCCATTAAGGCTCAGCGTAGGATTTGGAACAGAAGCATTCAGAAGTGAATCTGACAGGGAGAATGGAAGACAGTGGTTAAAGCCAAACCAGATTTGATACAATTCACACAATCTGAGATTTAATAAGTGTTTTTAAAAAGAGAGAGAAAATCTATATTTAGTTATCTGAATCAGGACTGAAGCAGGGGGGAGAGATATTTAAAGCCCCCATAACCTCCCACACTAGGGTCCCTGTCCAGTTTGTAGCCCCCACACCTGCTATTAAAACCATTTACACAATTGCTAGTTGTGGGAATGGTGTCATATTTGGTTGACGCCCACTGTGGCTTTTGATTCCATGGAACAACAGGTTCTTCTTGGTCTATGGAGATAGGAAGACGTTGGAGTCCCTGTGGTGTGGTGGTTCTGTTGCTGCCTACCTGAACAATATGATACTATTGCTTAGACTGTTGCACATGTTTTTAACCCATGAGCAGAGCTTGGAAAAGTTACTTTTTTAAACTACAGCTCCCATCAGCCCTAGCCTGCATGGCCACTGGATTGGGCTGATGGGACTTGTAGTTCAAAAAAGTAACTTTTCCAAGCTCTGCCCATGAGGTCCTGGAAGCTTCCATCTTGGCCCTGATGCTCATCAGAAAATTTGGGCTGTGGTCATCATTTTGCAATGCAGATGGGGCCTTTTATCCTCATACCATTCCTTTAAAAAGGTATGTGATCAGGGTAAGATGACCTATTGAGCTTTATGACTCGGTAGGAAATGGAGGACTCTCAGTACCCCAGGGCTAATGGTCTGTTGCTGCTCCACCACAGCAGATCTTGGAGAATCTCACCAATGATCTGGTCTGGGTCACAGCCTCCACTGTTTTCTCATCACACAGTGGCCCGTTAGCCTGGGGGAGGGGAGGGGTGAGAGCGAGAAGGTCATCCAGGTAATATTACCCATATGTGCATGTTGCATTTAGTTTGGCCCTTCAGAACAAAAATGGGAAACTGGCCTTCCAAGTGTTGCTGGACTACAAATCCCATCATCCCTGATCATTGGCCATCCTGGCTGAGGCTGATGGGAGCTGGAGTCTAACATCATCTGGAGGGCCACAGGATCCTCACCCCTGCCTTACAGTGAGAAGACATGGCACCTTTTGTTTTCCATTAGCCGATTGGTGGAAAACTAATTTGAGTGTCTTGTAGTGACTTGATAAAATAAGCCTCTTTTGTTGTTGCCAACTTTTCATTATCTCTTGCTCCTGTGCCTTTTGTACGAGTTTCATAAGATGCACAGCCTTAGACAGCTGTTTTCTACTATAATCCTTTATGAGGCCCAATAGGAGAAAAAAGGGTCCTCTCTTCTTTCCAGGAGGTGTTAATGCTACTTATGTTGGGAGTTTGAGATCTGCTATAACTCCTCTCCTGGTAGCATTTACGCTTACTGAAAGATAGCGGCTGCCCTTTGCGCTGAGCGAAAATGACATGGAGAATCTCTAGAAGGCAAGTACAAAATATGTGTTGGTTTCTAGTTGGTGTCCTGTATTTCATTCTTAACACAGCTTATTTATTTATTACATTTATTATTTATTTATGTATTATTTGATTTATATCCCACCTTTCCTCCAAAGAGGTCAAGGTGGTATACATGATTCTACCCCTCCTCATTTTTCTTACAACAACCCTGTGAGGTAGGTTAGGATGAGAGACGGTGGCCCAGTTTACATATTGTCTCCCCCAGACAAACCATGGGTGATAAGCCAAGAGCAAACACTGGCTACAGCTCATGGTTTTTCTCTGAAATGATGCAAACTATGAGCCCAGATTCAGAGGTAACACACTAAGCCAAACCATGGCTTAGCTGGGGATAGAGGAGCAGCAGCAGGACCGAGGGAGGAGCAAAGCAGGTGCAACTTTTACTGTACCTGCACGCTTGCACATTTAGTTTTAGCCATGGTTTGGCTTATCTTTATATGCAGACCAGGCCAGTGTGTAGTCCAATTCACCCAGTGAGCTTCATGGCTGAGGGGGGATTTGAACCTTAGCCTCCCAGGTCCTAGTCCGACACTGTTAACACCAAACTGGATCTCTTAAGAGTGTGTCAAATGCAAAAAAAAAAAAAGGGGGAGGGGGGAAGGGTGGAGGAAGGATTTCATTTTAATCAAATGTAGTTTCCCAAACCATGCCCACTTAGGCAGAACATTTTAAAAATACTTTTCAATAAGTTTTGTGTGATATTGTTTTATTTTTCTTTCTCTATTAAGGTGATTGTTTCCCCACCTTTCTGCAAAAAGATTCCAAGTCATCTAACAATTTAAAATTTGACAATTACGTTTAAAACAATAAAGCATTCATAAAGTAAAATGCAGAGATATAGCAAAAATAAGATTTGACAGGTAACGTTAACATGATACATTTATATTTGGCAAAGAAATGCGTCATGTGCAGGTGAAAGAATCTGGCTTAAAGTTCTAAAACAGGAGTGGGGAACCTGTGGGCCTCCAGATGTTGTTGGACTCTGACAAAATCACAGTGTTTATTTCTGTTAACTCATGCTTAGGTGTGATAGGATCAAACAATAGAATGTTGAGTGTGATTGGCCGGAGTGTTTGCAAGGGAGGGGGGAGTGAGTGAGTGAAAGGTTTAAAAAGGGGTAAAGTGACAGTTATTATTTTAGACAGGGCTGAGTTTATGAGATAGATAGGGATTGGATAGGGCTTGATCTGTTGACAACTAACGAATGGGTTTGGGTCTTATTGTGGTTGGTTTTAGGGTGGGCAGGTAGGCAGGGCAGGTTTAGAACAATATCTCATATTACGTCTTTAAGTGATTCTGTAAACATAATATTTGTTGGTTGATTTATTTATAAAATCCCACATGCGGGCTTGTTCATTACTTCGCTACCAAACAAGGGTCTAACCACTAATAACTACATATAAGGCTGCAGGTATAAACCACATTCAACCCATTGGCCACTTCTAGGGAGGAGGTGGGATTGCTGAGGCTTGTGGTGCAGTAGGTAACTGTCTAAAGCTGAGGCAGGCATCTTTGGGGTCACCTATTTCAGGCAGGAAGGAGCAGGGAGGGTTGTAGGCCCAGGACCTGGGACAGCACAGACTCCAATTCCATCAGCCCCAGTCATCATGATGAATGGTCAAGGACAATGGGAGTTGTAGTCTAACAACAACTGAAGGGCCACAGGTCCCCTGCCCCTTCTACAGAGCAGCCTTCTCCAACCTAATGCGCTCCAGAAGTTGTTGGACTCCAGCTCCCATTAGCACCAGGCAGCATGGTCAGTGGTTGGGGATGATGGGAGTTGTAACATAAGAACATCTGGAGGGCCACAGGTTCCCCATTCCTGTTCTAGACTTTGGTGTATGGAATGATGCATTGGTGAGCTTGTGCATGTCTAACATCACGATGCAGGCCTCAGACGCAGGCTGGCAGTAATTCGATCATTCGCTGTTGTTCTCCCTACCTATTCAGGAGGACTTGGAGAAATTGTGGTAGGGAAAGGCCCACGAGCCTGTCTTCTTCCCTCCAAAGGTTAGGACACCCCCTTTTGGTCCTTATTGGCATACTGGTCTGAGAGCAAACTATCTGATGGATCACCTTCTTCCATGTAAACCTACCTAACAACTGAAATTGAAAAGGTTCTTCTTCAGGAGCCCTTGCCTTCAAAGGTTAGATCTGAAGGGGGGACCTTTTTCAGCCCAAGGGCCACATTCTCTTCCGGGGGCCACATGCTAGAGGCAAAAGTAGGTGGAGCAATGATTATATATATTATCTTTGTACAAGAGGCTAGTTTCTCCACACACTCATGTACCCCTCTGTATCCTCCATCCAAACAAGCAAAAGGCATGATCAGAGTTCAAGTGAAAATTCCAGCCAGGCTGAAACATTTGGGGTGTGAAGAAAGGGTGTGGCCTGATGAGAGTCGCAGAGATGCTTGGAGGGTCACATTCCGTCCTCAGGTTCTCTTGCCACTGAGTTAATTAACAACAAATTGGCATTGCCGTCTGCCCTGCAGCTGTTTCTCAACTTCATCACATCATGAGAACGTAAGAGTCCTGCTGGATCAGGCCAGTGGCCCATCTAGACCAGCATCCTGTTCTCACAGTGGCCAACCAGATACCTATGAGAAGCCCACAAGCAGGACCTGAGTGCATCAACACTCCCCCCACTTGTGATTCCCAGCAACTGATATTCAGTAGCATACTCCTTCCTACAGTTGAAGTAGAACATAGCCATCATGGTCAGCAGCCGTTGACAGCCTTGTCCTCCATGAATTTGTCTAATCCTCTTCTAAAGCTGTCCGAGTTCGTGGCCGTCATTGCCTCTTGTGGGAGTGAATTCCATAGTTCAGCTCTGTGCTGTGTGAAGAAGTACTTTCTGTCCTGAATTTTCCAACAGTGTTGTGAGAAAGGGAGAAAAACTTTTTTCTGTCCACATTCTCCATGCCATACTTCATTCTGGATGTGAAAACTCGGTCCTTCACTTGGTTCGACGGCTTGTCCTTTCCAAGGCAGCTTAAAGGCAAAGTGATTCCTGCACATGTTGGACTTCAGAATTAGATCTGGAGGCAGTCTTCAGCTTTGCTTGCACTTATGTAGAAAGCTGGGAATAGCTTGGCAATCATGACTAGAACCGTCTGGGAGTTCAACTGTCTTGTCAATGAGATCCAGACAAGGAGTGCAAAATGTTTTTTGGAAAATCTGCAGTAATTACTCCACCGATTACGGAGAAATATGGGGATGGGGTTGTCATGCCAGAGTTATACATCTCAGAAAGGGGATATGACACCATCAGAAGCTCTTTGGAGTAGATTTGAGTGCCACCGGGGATCCTAGATGGATGGCTTCTCTCAACCATTATTCTCCCCAGAGCCATTTTATTTTTAAAGAAATGTATCTTGCAAGGAGAGGTAAGTTTCTGCATGTCTCATTTTTAAAAATACATTGACTGAGCAACCATTTCTTATGTTAAAAGTTATTTCAGCCAGAGAGAACAGAAGGATGTGGAATCAAATGCCAAGAGATTTGGAAAGTCATTTTGATCTTGACACTTGAACTGACAAATAACTTCATTTTGTACTGAGGAGGAGGCTCGAATGTTTTTAACTGCTGGATGAGAGTGAGGAGGAAGAAGCAGAAGAAGAAGGTGGCTTAGTTAATCGCAAGGCAACTTCTTTCTGTACCAGATGATGTTTCAAAACCTGCTGGGAACCATCAGTCGTACAAGTGTCTGAAAAGCAGGGCAATGAAAGAGAGATTAATTTGTAACCATGGCAAACCACAAATTTTAACAGCTGGTTATGAATTGATAAATTGGGAGCTCTTCTGTGCTGAGTGCGCCATCTTAGCTCAGGAAGACTTAGTCAATTGGCACAGGTGAGTGTATATATGGCTGAAATAAGAGGTCGGCTAGAGGTTAGGGTGTTCAACTAGGGCTGCATACACACCATACATTTAAAGCACATGACTTCCCCCCAAAGACTCCTGGGAATTGTAGTTTCTTAAGGGTCCTGTGAATTGTAGCTCTCTCTCTCTCTCTCTGTGAGTGTGTGTGTGTGTGTGTGTGTGTGTAAACTGCAGTTCCCAGGATCCATTGGGGGAAGCCATGTGCTTTAAATGCATGTACATATCCTAGAACCTGGGAGACCAAGATGCAAATCCCCACTCAGCCATGAAGCTCACTGGGTGACCTATCAGCCTAACCTACAGGGTTGTTGTGAGGAAAAATGTGGAGGGAGAGAACCATGTACATCACCTTGAGCTCTTTGGAGGAAAAGTGGGATAGAAACGTAATAGTATATAAATCAAATGTTGAACTCGACAACAGGCTTGGGTTACGTCCGCTTGTTTGCCTACCATTCACATCAGTTAGACTGGCAGGCTCAAGTGATGGGACCTTGACAGTGGCAACCTCTGGCTTATGGGGCTTTCTCCCTATGGATGTATGATTGGACCAATCAGTACTGGCCTTCAAAAAAAAAAAGCCAGGAAGACCCACTTGAGACTCATCTGCACCATACATTTAAAGCACTATTGTGCCACTGTGAACAGTCATGGCTTCCCCCAAAGAATCCTGGTTTAACAGTCAATCCCTCTTCCTAGGGAACTCTGAGAATTGTAACTCTGTGAGGTGAATAGGGGCCTCCTAACAACTCTCAGCACCTTTTACAAATTACACTTCCCCAGATTCTTTGTGGGAAGCCTTGACTGTTTAAAATGGTATTGTTGCGCATCACCCCAATCTCCGAGTGGTGAGAGATCTCCAAGGGTCCCTGCCCTTACCCAGGATTTGGTTTCCTTGGAAAGAAGGTCAGCGGAGACTGTGGTGTCTTTATGAAATATTGTTTATTTATTTACACACGTTCCAACCTGAGCTTAAGATGGAGGGGTTCAAGGCATCAGCAGTCCAATAGATCTTGCATTTTCTATCAGTCTTATAGGAGGCATCCTAGAGCCATGGTCCAGAGAGCCAGCCTCTCTGCCTACCTCCAGTTCCCAGCCTTTCCTCAGACTAAGTAAAAACACAAGCCTCTGAAGAGTTTCAATAACAATAGGATCCCCCTGGCCCATTTGCCAGTTAATGGGCATTTGATAGACCCATTAACCCACCTCCTGGCCATTCTATTTGATTAACAAAAGAGACTCATCTGACCAGGAGTAGGTTTCTCCGCCGCAGAGCCCACCTCCAGGTGCAGGTTTCAAAATCAGAGGCTGGAAGGGAACTCATAGAAATCATCCATCTCAACCCCAAACCCATAACAGTATAATAGTACTTTCAATGTATAGCGTAGATGGGGCCTTGCTCTGTTGACTTTTAGATGTTGATAGTTAGGTTGCTGCTGATTTAAAACGTTAGTTTTAAATCTGCTGGTTCTTAGATTGTTTGGGCTGCGTGTTGTTTTAATCTGTGATTAGTCAACGTTAGTGGGGTAATCTGTGTTTTGTTTGATTTTTATGTGGGGAAATGTATCTTAATTTGGTAGGTAACCAGAGAGGACATTGCCCTACAGGGCAGCCTAGATGCCTTTTAAATAAAAATAAAGGGAAAAGAAGAAGGATTCTTTAGCTACTTTAGATCCTGGGTTGCTGCCTAGCAGCTCTATATAGCACCTCTGCACCCCCACCATGGGAATTGGGGCTCCTCAGAACTTTGGGCACCTCTCCTTGCTGACTGAAGCTGGAACTCTATGAAACAAAAGAATGTAACAAAAATGACAGGCTCTTATGTGAGCAATAATAGCAATATGAAGCATATAAAAGCCAATATAGGGCCTGGCCCATAACAGTTCAAAGGTCCAGCAAGGCTGGCTGAACCCTTGCTGACCAAGACATGTGCAAATAACTCTTCAGACCTTTTCTCCCCGGTGTGAATTGCAACAGAGGCTTAGTCCAGGGAAGCCAACATGTGCCCTCTGGATGTTGTTGGACTATCGTTTCCATCAGCCCCAGCCAGGTGTCTCAACAGCATTTAGAGGATTCCCATCCCAGCTCTAACCACTACACCAGGGTGGGTCTCAAAGAGCCCTTAGTGTCTGCCTTGACTCACATGGGAGGAAGTGACTGGGAAACTTAAGTGGGGTAGGGAGGGTCCTTCCAGTTGGGAGCTATGCTGCAGGCAGGATGAAATGGCCCTGAAGGCTGGTTCATGCCTATGGGCTGCTAGTTGCTTATCCCTTACATAAGGGTAGCCAATGTGGTGCACTCCAGATATTTTCTTCCATCATCCCTGACCATTGGACTTACTGGCTTGATTGGAGTTGTAGTCCAACAACTTCTGGAGGGCACCACGTTGGCTACTCCTGCCTTACATACTCACTAGCTTGTTGCTACCCTTTCAGGTTTTAAAGAAAGCTTCCCCCCCACCCCAAATGATCACTGATTGATTTCCAGAAGTTGTCTTATCAAATGAAGATGAGAGGCTGCTTGCCAAAGCTGCAGGTTTCAGACTGACAGATTGCTCTCCCCAGAGATGGGACTCTGATTTAAAATAATAACAATGTTGTGGTGAGTTTGGGTATTAATGAAATGAGACTTCTTTATGACACTAGGGAGACTGTTAAGCCAAGCAAGTGGGAATTGGGGCTAAAATAACAACAACTTGCTGCAAGATGAAAAAACAAACTGAAGAATCCTAGACATGGTAAATTGTGAATGGGAACTGGCAATTGACGTTGGATGCAAGAATTAATGGGCTATTTAAATATCTACATCCTTGTTAGTTAAGCATAACAAAATGAAATTAATAGAGAAGAGAATTCTGTGGGAAGTTTGATGGAAACTTTGCTTTTGGTAGATGCAGGAAAAAAGCCACCCTTAATTAAACCCCACTAGGGATGTAAGAAGGTATCATTTTCCATTTCATCCTGTATGTGCCACTGTTTCTGTTCCACTGCAGTTCTTCTTCCACCAAAGCTTCAGTGTGTCTTGCTGTCCACTGTGATGAAGTTTTACATAATTATGTAATTATGTTGTCATTATGTTATTCCACTCCATTCATTTTGGTGAAAAGGCCATTAATCTCGTCGCAAACACAATGCGTATGAGAAGAAGTCATCAGTTACATGGCATTTGCAGACCGAAGGCAACAACAACAGTAGATTATTGATTGTATTTTCTGGATTGATTTCCATTCCAAATATGGGATGTATAAGCAAACATTGGTAACTTCCACTTCTGTTTCCATGTGAACTCTCCAACATCCCTAAACCCCACTTGTTTTCAGTTAGGTGTTCCATCATTACACATGATATGTTTGGGACTATATGTTCCACATGCTTGCCCCACAAGCACAAAATCTAATATCTGGATTGCTCATCCTGAAATGTTCAAAAAATTTCACACGTAGGAAACTTCCAGTCCTCATGATTGAGGAGTTTTTTGGGGGAAGAGGGAGGTTTGAAATTCCATTGTCTAACATTCCTTGCCAGAGTTGTTTCTAGGAGGGTGTGAGGCCCAGGACAAATGACACAATGTGGGGCTCCTGTTGCTTTAATCTTCCTAGGAAGAGGGATTGATTGTTAAACCACTCTGGGAATTGTAACTCTGTGAGGGGAACAGGGGTGTCTTAACAACTCTCAGCACTAGGGTTGCCAGGCTCAGGGCCTGAGACTGATCCTGTATCTTTAGGAGAAGAGAAAGTCTGCCAAGTGCAGGTGTTCTTGCAACACTCTAATGAGAAAAACCACAAGGTGGAATTCTCCCTTTCCCCTGCACAACTTTTAAAGATACAGAAGACCTCTTGGAGGTCAGACCTGGCAACCAAGAGGTCTTCTGTATCTTTAAAAGTTGTGCAGGGGGGAGGGAGAATTCCACCTTGTGGTTTTTCCCATTACAGTGTTGCAGAGTACCTGCACTTGGCTGACTTTCTCTTCTCCTAAAGATACAGGATCAGTCTCAGGCCATGAACCTGGCAACCCTACTCAGCACCCTTCACAAGCTACAGTCCCCAGGATTCTTTGGGGGAAGCCATGACTGCTTAAAGTGGTACGATAGTGCTTTAAATGTATGGTGCGGAAGGAGCCTTACAGACAAACAACAACAAAGAGTCTTCTGGCTCCTTAAAGACAAATGCATTTATTATGGCATAAGCTTTTGTGTCCTCCAGGTCACCACCCGACTGTTGATATTTTGCGGGTGGTATTCAAGCGCATGTGAGAGATTTAGGTTTCCCAGTTAAGGCTTTCTCTCTCACCCTAGTGCAACAAGCCCGTTTTTAAAAACAATAGCAATCATGGATTAGGAAAGCGACAATACTGAAAAGTGAGGGATGAACAAATGATTAACTGGAAGACATATAAAGACCGCACAAGCAAATCAGGATGCATGCACATTGTCATACAACCTGTCCATCAACAAATCAGAACAAATGCTCAATAAAGACCAGACATAGTCCAACTTCTGCATAAGCTTTGTGTAAGCAAATCAGGTTAAACTCTGGATGATAAATTTGTCTGGAGGAGCCCCTAGTCCACTGCATCAGATGTATGATGCAGTGATGTATGAACAGTAGCCCAGTACAGCTTATGCCAGAATGGAATTGCTAGTCTTTAAGATGCCCCAAGACCCTTTGTTGCTTGCTGCTGAAAAAGACTAAAGACTACTCCTTTGGAAATCATTAACTTGCAGAGCAGTCCTAACCAGCGTAAGGAGTGAAGTGGTGGGCAATCCTTTCCTGCAGAGCCTGCAGCTTGGGGATGTGGCGGATATTCCCCAACCCCCTGGTGGAGATGCACTTCTGCCCCACCATAACCCCCTCCAGCCAGCAGATCTGGGGATTAAGAGTGCTCTCTTAGCCATTATTTTCCAACAAAATTCTCCAGGTATATGCATTAGCTACAACCTGCACAATAGGCCGGGCTTTTTTATCCTAAGTAGTTCTACAAATCTCATAACGGTGTTATTTTGTCTTCTGCTGTTATGCTGGTGTGTGTATGTGTTTATATGCATGTCTTTTCCCACAAAATCAATAACTAAAGCAATGCATAACAATGGCAGCCTGTGCACCATTTTTTGGCTTCTGGAGAGCTGCTCAGTGTTCAGGTTTGCCAGTAACGAGTCTGTTTGCAATTCATTAGACAAGTGAATGGAGAATTATGCAGATCATAATAACAGCAGGGACATAACCACATTTTGCTGATTGGATCCTCCACTGTTAATACCCTCTCGTGAAGGGTTTATAGTTTAATAAACTGCAGTGCAAAAGCCTCAGGAAGCGGAGGCCTGCTAGGTTAAAAAGCAATTGCGGCACAACAATGTGATAATGGAAATAGAATCACAAGTTTCATTTTGTTTTGGTGGTGGTGTTGTGTTAAAATAGAGACCCACCCACTGATGTTTGTATTTCATTCACCCTAGAACTCTTTCTGATGTGCTAGCATTCTCCATGCAGGGATTTTTGCATAAGAAACATTGTAAACAAATGACTTCCCCCCCTTACACACACACACACAGGTACATTACCGGGCTCTAACTCTTATCATCACTGACTATTAACTAGGCTGGCTGGGGCTGATGGAAGTTGCAATCTAACAACATCTACAGCAGCAGTTCTTAACCTTTTCTGGGTCACAGACTCCACTGATGATCTGATTAAAGCTATGGACCTCCTCCCCAGAAAAATGCACATAAAAACATGCACACAAAATTTTGAATGCAATTTACTTTATTGCATTGGAAATTGGGGTGTGCGTGTGTTTTGTGCTTTGTTCACGGACTTCTTAAAAAGACCCTGAAAATGTATTTTCCAGTTATGGCACCTGACTTGGAGTTCAGGGATAGGGAACTTGTGGCCCTCCAGATTTTGTCAGACTCCAACTCCCATCAGGGCCAGACAGCATGGGCAATTGTCAGGGATGATGGGAGTTACACAACATTTAGAGGACCAATCTTCACCCCTGGTTTAAGTGGCCAGTAATTGAAACTGGGACCTTCCGCATCATCCCCACACCACTGAGCTATGCCTGGTGGCTATCACAGCTACTCTTCTAGAATTTGACTGACAGAGGGGATCAGACCACTGTGCATCACTCACTTCCCTGTCTTTGCATTGTAATGTTGAGACCCATCTTTGCAGATTTCTGTTCCTTGAACATGCTATAATGCCTCATTAGCAAATAAATTTGCTGTGTTCAGAGTAATGATGCGTATGGATGGAATGCATGCACACCATGGAACCCCAAACATACTGTGCGCAGGACTGGAATAGCCATAATGATGAATGTCTCGTGCAAAAATTCCAAGGCTCTAATTGAAGGTGGTTTCAACAGAATATTCAATTAATGTTCTCTTTTCATTCGTAGGCGCTCTGTAAAGTGGCTGCATTGTCTCCTGAGGATCTGTATTACCATGCATCAAATAGATGAAAATGAGCTGCTTTATGGCCTTCTAATTGAAAATGGATGCACTAATTGTATTAAGATCTTCACATTGTGCGGGGAAATGGGTGCTGTTGCTGAAGAGTGATGGGAGACTTCCATCACCATCGCACCGCCTGCATTCATGCCACTGAGCTGAAATGGTCCTGGGAAGATTTGTTTGACAGCTTGCATGAACATCTTAGCCCAAGTGAAGCTGGATGAGCATCTAGCTAAGAAACCGTAATTCCAGCCTTCATGAGTGAAGGCAAAATAATGACGTGACTTCAGATCAATGAAAGGGATGATTATGTGGGTTGGTGGGCATTTTATACCATCATCTTGTGGAGGCTGGTCATTAGGGTGAACAGAGCAGCGCCCTGCCTACCTCAGTCTGCCCTCAGCCAACCCCCAGCTGCCTGCTTCTTACTTACAACCAGTCCAGGGGGTGGCACGCGGCTGTCAGCTTCTCCCTCCTCAGTCTCAGTGTTGCCTTTTAAGAACGCAACGGAGAAGGACTGGGAAAAAGCTAGAATGAGTTGGCTCCACCTGTCATGAAGCTTGGCTCATACGATCATGTTCTTATAGGATTGGATTGATGACATCTTTGGGATCCCCCTTCAAGTCTGTGGTCTGATATCTGTAAGATGGGGTCCTGTGGAAAAAGAGCCTGCTACAGTGGTCAAACCAGTCTTTGTTAAGTCAATGTCTCTAGTGAAGTTTGTTAAGCATCTCTTTGCATGACTAAAGTGTACTGGTGGCTGGTTGCCACAGAAAGTACTAGCTGGTCTAAAGTAGCAGATGGGCTAAAAGGGGCCGGTTTGCTACCCTCCCTTGACTGGAGGTGATGCCATCAGGGCGTGTAAGTGAACAATAGACCAGCAGTCTTGTCTTGAACTGGGCTGGGCTGGGCTGGGAAGAGAGACAGAGGTGTGACTTGCTGTTTGTACTGAATCCAAAGCTATGGATTTTCCCCTGCTCCTATATATATATATCTTGCATATCAATATATATATCACATATCACAAGGACACTACAGTCTCCAGTAACCTTCATTCCAAGGAAGTCAAACCTGAGGCATCTGTTGGGACCCCGAGATCTCTTACTGCATGGAGATTGGGGTGCAGTTAATACAAAAAGAGGAGGGGAAAACCTCCTGGAATCATAATATGGTGAAGTTTATTCATTTGGTAAGATGACTTAATGATGTTAAGGAAAGACTAAATAAGCTAAGAGCATATTATGAAAATTGGAAGTGATTCATAACCTACTGGAATTTAATCAAAAGATACCTTTGGAAATATTAACATTTTGAATAGAATAATGGAGCATGCCAGTAGATTGAAATGAACATTTTTCAAGTTACAATTAATTGTTGTTTTTATTACATTGAAAATGAAATGCAGGAATTGAATGCATCTAGGTGGATTGACACATCAGTATAATGCAGATTGACACATTGGTATAATGGAGATCATAGTTACCGTAGATGCGATAATATCTGTTTTTTATTTAATTTGGCATTTAATGAAGTGTGTTCATTTATCATTGCTAGGATATTTTCTGAGAGCCAGTGTGGTGTAGTGGTTAGAGTGTTGGACTAGGACCTGGGAAACCAGGGTTCCATATCAGCCATGAAGCTCACTGAGTGACCTTGGGCCAGTCATTGCTTCTCAGCCTAACCTGCCTCTCATTATTGAGGGGATTAAATGGGGGGAGGGAGCCATGTATGCCACCTTGAGCTTCTTGGAGGTAAAAGTGGGATATAAATGCAATAATAATAACAGTAGTAGTAGTAGTAGTAGTAGTAGTAGTAGTAATAAATTCCCTCCATTTTTCTATTTATTAAGTTAGTTATTTTATGGTCTAAATTATCTGATTTATTTATTTCATTACCTTCTTCCTCTAAGAAGGAGACAGGCCAGTGATTGAACGAAGGAGACCCAAAGACCTTCATGCTCAGCAAGGATTTGAACCTGGATCTCCCCAATCTAATCCTCGTCTCACACTCTAACCCAGTAGTGGTCCACAGGGGAGCTTAGTGTGAGGCGTGGCATCAAAAGCGTTGGATTGCCTCTGCCCCATGCCTCATGCCCACACCACACTGACTTCCCTATGCCTTGACCCTTTCAGGAAACTGGCAGTGACATTCGGCATTGGAAAAGCAAGTGGGCAATGCCGCCCTGCTTGTGTCGCTCTGATGTTGCTGCCCAGACACAGGTTCATCACCTCCATACAAATTAGGTCAAACTAGTATAATCATCATCATCATCATCATCCCATCTTTCCTCCCAGTAGGAGCCCAGGATGGCAAACAAAAACACTAAAGCACTCTAAAACGTCATAAAAACAGACATTGAAATATATTAAAACATGCTTTAAAACATCTTTTTTAAAAAAGCTTTACAAACATCTCAGAAAGCAATTCCAGCACTGATGCAGACTGGGATAAGGTCTCTACTTAAAAGGCTTGTTGAAAAAGAAAGGTCTTCAGTAGGCACCGAAAAGATAACAGAGATGGCGCCTGTCTAATATTTAAAGGGAGAGAATTCCACAGGGTAGGTGCCACCACACTAAAGCTCTGTTTCCTGTGTTGTGCGGAACGGACCTCCTGATAAGATGGTATCTGCAGGAGGCCCTCAGCTGCAGAGCACAGTGATCGATTGGATATATAAGGGCCATCACTCAGTGGAAAAGCACCTGCTTTGCATGCAGAAGGTCCCAGGTTCAATCCCTGGCATCTCCAGTTATGACTGGGAATGTCCCCTGTCCAGTGGAGGCTGGTCTGTTAGGGTGAATGAGGCACTGCCCCACCAAACTCAGTCTGCTCCCAGCCAACCTCCACCTTCCTGCCTCTTTCCTTAAAACCAGTCCAGGGGGTGACACTGGTTGTCAGCATCCTCCTCCTTAGTCTCAGTGTGGCCCCATAGAACTCCACATGGAGGAGGATGGGACAACACTAGCATTAGTTGCCACTTCCTCTCAATGGCTCTGGCTTTACATACTGCTTGGCTCCCTGCCTTCCACTCTACCAGTCCCAATGGGCATCAGCCGTTACTGCTCCTGTCTGAAACCCTGGAGTGCTAGACAATACTGGGCTAACCAGATGGTTTGTCTCAGCTTCTGTTGTCATAACTCCTGGCAGAGCGATCAATAGGAGGAGGACTGGGATCCTGGGGAGGGGCCTGGTGGTCTGTAGGGGAGGGCTGAAACTGGAGAGGTGTCCAGTAGTCTGGGTAGAGACAGCCCTGTCCCTGAGCTCCCTGCTGCCACAGGTGAGCCCACTCGGGCAAGCACTCCCACCATCAGCCATCAGACATGCCTTCCTCCTCTCGAGCGGGGAGAGTTGGAGAAGCATCCAGAGGAAGAGCCCAGTGACAACTTGGCCGAGGTGTCACTGCCTCTGTCAGCAAGGATGTGCCATCAGGTGAACAGCTGGAGCCCGCTCCCCAGCCCTGTCAGTAAGAGTGCCTGTTTGCTGGCCCAGTCCAAGACTGGGAAGCCATTCCCGCACAAGTCGGAAGCCTGCCCCAAGCCTACTTAAGTGGTCCCAGGGGGTGTGTCCAATTGCTTAGACAACATCTGAGCTTGTGTAGTCATGCCTGCTATTGCCCTTGCGAGTGGTGTAAGCCATAGTCTGATCTACGCCCACTCTCTATGTACTTTCCCATGGTGTAATAAAGTCAGAACTGGAAAGAATCCTAGAACCTTTGAATCCCAGAGAGCCAGGCATGACGCTTTTGTTCCTATCTGAAGCATCGGTTTGAAGCTGTGCTCTGTGTGTTGGATTCTCAGGGAGTAAAGACAGGCAACTCCCTCCCTCCTACCCCAACCCTACCAGCCTGGTTTCTTTACAACCTCGGATCATCGGGCAGGTGGCCCTCCCACTGAGAGCCTCGTGTCACTCTCCGTTTGCATGGCAGCAGCCCAGTCCTTGCTCTCAGTGGCAGCTTGGAGAACAGATGTTGGGTTTGGTGCCCGAGCTGCAGAAATGCACACTGGTGTGTGCTGCTAAGTCAGTCAGACTTTCAATCAGTTTCGAGGGGACCAGTTGTCAGCGTCAGGCCATGGGGAGGTGTTTTCCCCCCTAGACCCAGATGTTTTCATTGCAGCTCGTCAACAAAACAACAGCAAAAAAAAAAAAGGGTGGTGGCCCAGTGTTTGAAGCCATGGGACTGACTTCTTAGAAGAAGCCAACTCCCTTCCTACCCCTTATAGCCATCTTATGTTAAGAAGCAGAGGTACAGAGGCCTCTGGAGAGGGACCAGCTGCCTCCCTAAATGGGCTCTGCAAATAATAATAATAATAATAATAAATTTAATTTCTGTGTCGCCTATCTGGCCAAAGGCCACTCTAGGCGACGTACAAAACAGTTAAAACACAATGAGATAAAATACAATAATACAATAAAAAACAGTATGAGAATAATGATTCTGCAATTAGGAAAACAACTGTCATTATGGGAAAGGGGAAGCAAAGAGAGGACCGATGATGCAGGGAGCCCAGGAGGGTGCTGCGGGCAGCACAGAGGCACATTTGCACCCCTAGATCCTTTGCAGGGTTTGACCCTGCCTGTGATCACTCTAGTGTCTTGAGGACAGTGGGATTTTGTCCATCCAGAAGTTGACATGAGGCTGGAGTAGGCCCTTGGCATAGTGACTCCTGTGCCCCTCCTCCAGATCCTTGTCTATGCTCCCCCTCCACACCATGGGATGCTGGACATAGTATTGTGGGAAATATAACATAGCAGGAACCTCATATCAGCTGGAGCTGACCACCTTCCAACTCAGGAGTGTGTGTGTGAGAGAGCGTAATCAGAGGCTGCAGAGCCACCAGAGACCCCCAAATGGCACTAGTGGCAATGCCAGGATGGGGGCGATGATAGCAGGGGCCAGGCAACCTAGGTGGCAGCCCCGCCAGAGCTAGCCCTAGCAACTGCCCAATGATGCCAGGTGGTGATGCCTGTCCTGGGCCAAGACAAGGGCAAACACACAGTTAAAGTATGAATTCCCCTAGTTTGAAAAGCCTCCCCCCTTCTCTGCCATTTTAAGCCAGGCCTAGACCACTTCAGATTTTTGTCTGGCACAAAGTGGCTTTTGGCTCCACCACTAAGTAGCCCCCAACCCGCAAAGCATGCATTTAAAATGTGTGTCTCTCTTTCGGGCTCAGTGGGAGGCGAAACAGAGGCCTCCCTTTTGGGGGACCAAGCAGGAATCTGGATCTTCTTCCTCTGAATGGGTGTGAGGTACAAATATTTTTGTCTCCTTGGCACTCTACCACCACAAGCAGTAATGGCAACAGAGCTCCTCTCAGTGTTTGCCCCATGACAGCCCCCATTTCTCCCCACTATGCTTACTCTATAGGTAATCTGTAGCATTGCTTCTTGGGC
Organism: Rhineura floridana; assembly: GCF_030035675.1. Classification (NCBI taxonomy): domain Eukaryota; kingdom Metazoa; phylum Chordata; class Lepidosauria; order Squamata; family Rhineuridae; genus Rhineura; species Rhineura floridana. Next base: position 33,246,121 of record NC_084491.1, read on the forward strand.
AACGTGGGCAATGGTGGTCTCAGGAAGGTGCTGTTGCCACTGCTAATCAGTAACCCTTTGCAACAAAATCAAATTTGTTTATATGTTGTGTAATGTAATGCTAGGAGATGTGGATGATGTAAGGCTGACAGGTGGGAGGGTTGTGTGAATGACAGTGCTGAGTGGGTTGGTTTTGACAGTTGGGAGTTAGACAGGGAATTGACTTGGGGTAGACAGGATTTTAAAGTGAACATCTAGGAAATGGGGCTGAGCTGTTGAGAGAGGTTTCATTGTGGTTAGAGAGGTAGGAGAAGTAGATAGAGTAGGGACAATAACTATAGCCAGCATGGATTTTTCACATTCCGCCATGTTAAATTGAAAATACTCTCCATGACATTCTGCTGCTTCCCATAAACTCATTTCAAAACAAAATCTTACAAAACTTATAGTCCTGAACTCAGAAACGCTTGCTTAACAGTGCTTTAAGTTTTCATGGCGATACACAAAACACTCACAGAAAATCTAGATTTCAAAATGTAAAACAAGAGAAAAAAAAATCCAGACCCCTGTTGGACTTTTTTTGTCAGTGGTCTCATAATTTGTTGAAATTAATTAAAAACCAGCCATATTCACAGTGGTTCTTGTAGTCCTATTATTGACTTTGCCCCGTACTCTGACCTTGTCTAGTTCAAAAGTTTAAAAAAATGCATGGCTGATTTTTAATTAATTTAAGAAATTTAACATTGGAGTCTATGATAGCACAGGCATGCTCAGTAAGAACCAACTGTCAGTGTTTTAAAAGCCAGACTAACAGTGGCCAGAGTGGCTTAACAGCTCTTCTTCTGGAGATTGTAATTCTGTGAGGGGAACAGGGCATCTCCTAACAACTCTCAGCACCCTTCACAAACGACACTTCCCAGGATTCTTTAGGGGAAGCCATGACTGCTTAAAGTGGAATAAATGTCTGGTGTGGATGTGGCCAGGGACAACTTTGGTTTCAATTTGGGTTGTAGACTACATGTAGAAAAAAAAGGTAGGGCAAACCCTGAAAAATAATGATATTGTTAACAATGTCTTCATTTTAGAAAGGAAAGGGGCTTTCCGTCTGCCCAGTGTCCACCCATCTAATCTCCTCCTCCTCTTCCTCTCCCTCCTCATCTCTCTCCCCCTTTCCCCTCCCCCTTCCTCCCTACTCCTACCCTTCCTCCCTTTTCCTCCCACTTCCCCACTCCTCCCCCAGGTCAGTTTCACCAATCCTGTGCATGATGTGCAATCATGTAAAGGAGTAAATCCCACTGAACTCAATGAATATGCAAATGATCACACCTACCCTACCCTCCTTCCCCTCCCTCCTGTCCCTCCCCTCCCCTTCCAATCTCCTCCCTCTCCTCCCCCTCCCCTCTCCCTCCCCCTCCCCCTCTTCCCTCCCTTTCTCCTCCCCTCCCCTCTCCTCTTCCTTCCTCCTCCCTTCCTCCCTCTCCTCCTCCTCCCCCGTGGTTAGTTTCACATATCCTAAGCATGATTGCATGGGAGCAAATACAATTGAACTCAATAAACATGCAAATGATCAAAGATGACTTTCCCCTCTCCCCTCCCCTGTCCTCTCCCCTCCCTCCTTTCCCCTCTCTCCTTCCCCTCCCCTTCCCCTCTCCCCTCCTCCTCCCTTCTTACTCTCCTCCCCCTCTTCCTTCTTCCTCCTCCCCTGCCCACTCCAGCCCTCCTTCCCTCTCCCATGGTCAGTTTCACCTATCCTAAGCATGATTGCATGGGAGCAAATCCCACTGATCTCAATAAGCATGCAAATGATGAAACCTGCCCTCCTCTTCCTCTTCCCCTCCAGCCTGCTCCCATCACCCCTCCTCCCCTATGGTCAGTTTACCTATCCTAAGCATGATTGCAGGGGGGTAAATCCCATTGAACTCAATAAGCTTGCAAATGATCAATCCATTCTCAGCAAACTTGCACAGGATACCATTTCTTACTGAGACCTACAAGAGAATATTGCAGTGTGGAGTGATCCTTTTTAGGGTGCCAGCCAGCCAGCCATGCCCAATTCTAGGACACTCCATTCCATCCCCTATCCCCTCCCCCCCCAGCCAGTTTTCCATACTCTTCCAAGAGTAGGCCAGGATTCTGTGCCCAGTGAGCATGAGGGTGTGTTGGGTTTCTCTCCTTAAGAGTTTTATCCTTCACATATAATACCTCTGCAAAACGTTGGATGGGACTTTTAGTGTTTCCCCATCCAGGCACTTAGATTAGCTTCCACACTTGTTGAGCTTTAGTGACATTACAGCCTCTGATGCTCCCCAGATCCATTGCAGAGCGCTGATTATTTGCCATACTGCACCCAGTTTATTTATTTATTTACTTATCTATCAACAGAGATAAATATGTAGCACAGTGTTAACATGCATCCTATATATATATATAAAAATATAAAAATGTAATCTATATGCAAATCAGAAAGGAGGCCTGGCGATCGAAACTTGTGACCCTTAACGTCCTAAGCTGTAAGTAAGTCTCCTTTAAAAGTCAGTGGGACGTTTTACTGCCGAGCGGACGTGCTTGGGCCCCAGGTACAAGAGACCACCTGTGTGAACTGGAAATCCTGCACACTTGTTCCTCTCCCATAGCAGATTTGGAGTGCAGGCCCTGTCAACTTAGTTAAAGCATCAAATCCAGATGAATTCTGTTTTTCATTAGAATGGGGGCAGCCCTTAGATGCTGGGCAAAGTGCCAAAGGAGCCTTCACTATTTCAAAGGCCAGCATTCCCTGGACTTGAGTGTTTGGGGAGGCTCCATCCTCAAACAAATATATCATGGAGTTGCTTGCTCCCTCCCCCCTGCAATCTGGGATCTGTCCCAGGCGCTCTGATGTCCTTCAAAAAAGCATCAATGGTTTGAATTTTATATCAAGTTTAATATGATCCAATTTTACTTCTGCAGCAATGACACGGGGGAGGGGGGTTGCAGGAGGGAAAGATGACAGCTACGGAGGAGGGGCAGGCTGAAGGGGAGTTTGTGGAGAGGGCAAAGCGGAGCAGATTAAATGGGAAATGACAAACGAGGGGAGATCAGGGAATGCGCAGGCAGCAGGCCCAGCTCGTGGAAAATGGAAAGAATAAAAGGTTTTACTGCAAACAATAAAAGCAAATATGAAGCCTTCGTGCCGAAAATAAAGCCAGCCATTTACCAGTCGCCTCGTTGCTGTAAATCACATTTTAGCCGGATGCTGAAGATGAAGTCGCCCGTCTTTACCAAGCAGGGCTGCAAAGCTTTGTTTTGTCTGTGGCGAGGAAGGTAAAAAGGAGGCATCTCAGATGGGCACAGGAAGATCAAAACAAAAGGAACAGGGCAGTCTGATGCACAAATGACGCTGCTCTGTGTTTGATTTTTGACAGCTTGGCTTCTGGAATCAAACCTTCCCAAGACATGATACGCAGAGCCAGTGACCGGTTAAGGCTGAGGTGCAGTGCAGAGCATCTGCCTTGCATGAAGAAGGTCCCAAGTTCAATCCCCAGCATCTCCAGGTAGGGCTGGAATAGACCCTGGAGAGCTGCTCCCACTCAGGGCTCATCCAGACGACTGTATAATGTGTGACATGACCGCTTTGTGTTCTCATTATTTTTCGGTCGTCCTGATGACGTCGCGCGCAAAAGCGCATTTTCGTGCGGTTAAATCCGCTTTGGCAGAACCACGGAAAATGCGACCATCTTTTATAAAGCGTGAGTCATCCGCTGTGCCTTCAGCCGCTCAGATGCAATACTGCAGATTTTAGAGATGACGCTGGTGCATGGGCGGTCCTTGGGCGGTTCCCCCTTCCCCTTCCTCTTTTCCAGCCAATCCTGTGTTTTCACGTTTGTGCACGTGCGCAAATGCCTGTAGGAAAAGCCCGGGAAAATGTAACCAATCCAACCAATTGGATGATAAGGGTTGTGTCAGGGGTGGGGCTCAGAGAAAAGCGAGAAGAATGCCACATCTTCCGGCTGCGTATGCGTCTGGAAAAAAAGTGTGCTTTGCATATGGGAAAGAGCAGGAAAGGAGCGGGAAAAGGGGCAAGTGAGGGCTCTCGGATGACAGAGCGGATATGGAAAACCTGGATTATCCCGCTCCATTTGGATGAGCCCTCAGTGCGGGTGGACCAATGCCTGGCTCAGTAGGTTGTAGAAATTAATGGACCTAAGTTAGTCATGGGCATTCATTGTAATGGGTCTACTCTGAGTAGATGTTAGTAGAATACAACCCATATAAAGCAGATTACTATGGGTTGTCTCTAATGCTAGTCCTATTCTTCAGTCCAATGAATTCAGCGGGTATACTCTTAAGTCGCACTACCATTGAATACAACCCTGTGCCCCTGTGGTAGTCTGTACAGCAGTTGATTTTTGTGGTTCAAATACTGGGAAACAGGTGTGGAACCGTAATCAATATTTTGTATTGTTATTATTTCAGATTTATAATTTGCCCTCTCAAAGGGAGCCCAGGGCAACTAAATAATAAAATGACATTAGAACAATTAAAAGAGCACTATGGTGTATAGAATCAGAGAATAACAGAGTTGGAAGGGACCTATAAGGCCATTGAGTCTCTCAGTGGCGTCACTAGCTGGGTGCGGGGAGTGCAGATCGCACCCGGGTGACACCATGAGGGGGGTGACACCCAGAGCCCGGCTAAGGAGCCGAGAAGTGCTCCGGGTCAGCATCGGAGCAGCCAACTCCTCCTCGGAGGCAGGCGGGCGGGCGGGCGAGACCGGGAGCAGCGTCGGCAGGGTGAGGGAGGCGCGCCGGCATTCCCAGGCCTGCTTCTCCGGCTGTGTGCCCCTCCGGCACACGCCCTCCCAGGGGCATGGGTGGCTGGCCTTGGCTCGCCAAGGAGTTACCGCACCGGGTGACACCAACCCTAGTGACGCCACTGGAGTCTCTCCTCATAAGGCTTTGCTTCTAGTCCCCTGATCATCCTAATTACCCCCCCGAACCTGTTCCAGTTTGTCTGCATCCTTCTTAGGATGTAAATGCACTAGTTGCCAGAGAAGCGTTTCCATTAGCCACACCTGATGGGGGAACGATCTCTTTGAAGCTGATTTTTTAAAAATGCACTCAAGCTGGTCTCATCAGGTTTTACAGTAAAAAGGGGTGGGGTTTGATTGGCTTTGTGTGCCTCCCTTTTCAGAAGAGAGAAGTAGAGATGCACTGGAACCGGCAGAGCAGTGAGTGTGTTTCTACCCCTAAAGTGTCGTGTCTGCTAGAACTAGACACAGTTCTCAAGCTGAGGCCTAACCAGTGCTGAATAGAGGGGGACTAGTACGTCACACGATTTGGAAACTATACTTCTGTTAATGCAACCTAAAATAGCATTTGTGTGTGTGTTTTTCCAGCCACATCACGCTGCGGCTTAGGTCCAGGCTATTTATCAGACCGTATCTCCCTGTATGAACCTGCCCGGGCCCTGAGATCTTCAGGAGAGGCCCTTCTCTCAGTACCCACCTCCTCTCAAGTATGATTGGTGGGGACGCGGGATAGGGCCTTCTCGGTGGCAGCCCCTAGGCTGTGGAATGCTCTTCCTAGGGATATAAGAATGACCCCCTCCCTGCAGTCCTTCCGGCATCAAGCAAAGACTTTCCTATTCCAATAAGCTTTTGGTACTGACGGTTGCTAAAGTTGGGACTGCTGGGAACTGCACTACTAATGCCGAATTTTACTATTTTTAAGTTGGTTTTGATTCCTTTTTATCTAGCAGTATGACTGGTTTTAATATTGGATGTAGTTTAATTTCATTTTAATATAGATTCTGTATGTTTTAATTATATGTGCTTTTATCTGGAAGCCGCCACAAGTTCCAGTATTGGAAGGAAGGCGGAATATAAATAACAACTAACTAACTAACTAACTAACTAACTGTTGGCTCATATTCAGCTTGTGATCAACAACAATTCCAAGATACTTCTTGCATGTAGTATTGCTGAGCCAAGTATCCTCCATCTCAAACTGTGCATTTGGTTTCTTTTTCTTAGGTGTAGAACTTTGCACTTCTCCCTGTTAAATTTCGTTCTAAGCTCCAGCCTATCAAGATCACTTTGAATTTTGTTTCTGTCTTCCAGAGTATTAGCAGACAGCTGTTAAACCAGCAATGTAAAAATTTCAGAAAACTATCAGCCCAAAGCCTAGGTGAATAAAAACTATTTTACATGCTTCCTGAATGCAAATTTAAAAAGGAGAGCTGCCTGATTTCCCTTGGGAGCGAGTCCCCATAGTTGGGATGCCACCACTGAGAAGTCCCTGTGCTCCATACTATTTCTACTGATAGAAGCAGAGGGAGAATGTAGGCAGCTGCACAAACAAGTGGCAAAGGCTGCTGTTGCTCATCTCGTCTCCTTCCTTTTGCAAGAGGTTGCTTGCCCAAGAGGTTCAGCCTGTGAGAATGGCAAGGAGAGGACACTGCAGGTCCAAGGTGAGTGGTGCCCCCCGCCCCTGAGGAGCTGGGGCCACAGCAGCTGCCCATGAATGCCAATGGTTGACATCTGTCCTGAACTTGACTTTCTGTCCATGCCTGGGCATCAGAGCAGTACCTTCTGTCTGTGGTACTATGGGCTCCAGTCAGCAGTAGTCAATGGGCCAGGGCAGGGTGGGATCATGCTGCTTGCCCGGCTTCCCTATGTGGGTTCACTGCTGGTTACTGAGAGGGGGAGTGGCGAGGTGGTGGGGAGGTGCAGGCACTGCAGCAGAACCAATCTGATGCTGGACTCTCCCCACCACCTTGCCACTCTTCCTCTCGGTAACTGGCAGCGACCCCGCCATTGGGAAGCCTGGTAAGTAGTGCAGCCCCACCCTGCCCCGCTGACTGCTACTTGATCCAGTAAATAATATCAGGGGCTTTGGGGTTGGCAGTCACACACTCCTGGTCTCTGTTCAGATACAGTCAGCCAGGCTTCAGGAGCCTCTCAGCTGACAGTGGGCCCTACTGGTAGACTTACATAGCGTCCCTGAAAGGGGATGATGTGATGATGGGTGCTTCCCCAACTGAAGCCATGTGGATGCCCCATGGTGCCAAGTGGTTTCCATTTCAGTATCCCACAGTGCTCCAAAATGATGCTACAGTATGTTGGTACTCCAAGGCATTGCAGGAAACTTCAGAGGGTAGATCTTAGCTGCCCAGGGCTGGTATCATAAATGGTGGGCCCTGTGCAGGCCTTTAGGCTGCCTGAGGATGCCAGCTACTTGGCAGACCTTGCCCAGTGATGTCTGACCTTGACAGATCACAACAGGAATATAGAAACATAGGAAGCTGCCTTAAACCGAGTCAAACCATTGGTCCATATAGGCCAGTACTGACTGGCAGCAGCTGTCCAGGATTTCAAATTGTGGACATTCCCAGTCCAACCTGGAGATACTGGGGATTGAACCTGGAACCTTCTGCATGCAAGAGAGTTGCTTTACTGCTGTGCTCCAGCCCTTCCCCACCTCTGCAAGTCTTCTTGTGCCACATTACTAAGGCATGCAAAGGTCACATGACTTGGTTCAAGGTCACCCATTGACCTTTTCACTACCTCCCTCAAGCTCTGATTCTTCAAACTCTTCAGCTAATACTGTAGCTCGTTTTAAGAAAAGAAAGCCACACACATACTTCAATTAAGGAACTGTGGGGCAGGGGGAGAGAGACAGAGAAGAATTTGCAGTCCTCAAGAAAAGTCATCTGATGGACTTGAATCCTTTGGTCATTTTAATTACAGCTCTCTATGTTTCTATGTCAATTAAAAAACAACAACCCATCCTTCCTAATGGACTGTCGACATCATTTTAATAGTTTTAATTACTAACGTGATCCCCCCCCAAAGAGTCAGCGGGGTGGGTGAGGAAACCCTTGAAGTCATGTCAGGTCTGTCTTTAGGACTGTCAAAAGAAATTGCTCATTTGAAGTGGATCTGTGGGGAAAGGGAAGACCTTTTATATGTAGAAATGATCATTATAGAATTGCTGGCTCTTTAATTACATTGGCTTCCAACAGCAGTTTACATAAAGCAGTCGAGATAACGGGAAATGACCATGCAATAAAATAATGGCCAAGTGCAGAATCTAAATGCTTCAAGTGGCATCCGTAGAGGTGCCTGTGTGTTTAATTGGCCCTCACCTTTTGTATAAGGTGTAGATCCATTAACTTTAATGCTCATAGCATTTTCTGTCAACAGAGTAACTGGTCCATATATCACTGCAAAGAATAAATGTGTTAAGATGAGCTTTCTTGGATCTGATCAAGGCTGATCTAGTCAATCTTTCTGTTTCCAACAGTGGCTGGTCGTATACCGGCAGCTAGGAAGCTCACAAGCAGGGCATAAGGGCAACAGGGGTGGTGGCTTGGGGGCCCCTTCAGACTAGTGGTGTTTTTGCAGGTGTATTCTGCAACAACTCATTGATGCAATAATAGTGCGTTAGTGATGGATTTATTCTAGACCATCCATACATCATTCCCCTTTAGTAATTATTCTGTGATGCTTCCTCAGAGTTACTGCATTGTTGCTAGCTGGAGGTGCACTCTTGTGCTGTAGGGCAACCCACTCCTGGAACACTGTGGCATGAAAAATTACAGGACATGCACTTATTGCAAAGGAAGCGGTATGACCACCCCAAAGCTTTTGCAGGGGCAAATGGTATTTTAAAGTATGATTGTTAGTGGCTAGTTTCTCTGCTGCTGCTATCGCATGTCAGAAAACAATGATAAATGCCCTTGTATAGGAAATTTTAATACAGATTTTAATTTTGTACTTTTTACTCACTTATGGTTTTATGTACTTTATATGATCCTGTTGACTCATGCTTTTTTATGTACCGATCTTTGATCGAAATAAATTATTCATTCATTCAAAGTATGATAGCCTATATCTGCCTCAATAACGTGATGAGCACAAATCGTGATGACATCTGAAGAGGTCCTCCGTGGTACAGCACATAGTTTGCATGCAAAAGACCCCAGCATTTCCAGGTAGGGCTGGGAGAGATCCCCGTCTGAAACCCTGGAGAAGCTCAGTCAGTCAGAGTAGGCCAGCCTTTGTCAACCTGGTGCTCTCCAGATCATTTGGACAACTTAAATATTAGGCAGCGCTATCTCCGCTATCTTTTTGGCGCCTTTTGAAGACTTTCCTCTTCCAACAAGCCTTTTAAGTTGAGACCGATCCCAGTCTGTGTCTACGTTAGAATCGCTTTGAATGAATGAATTTATTTAATTTGGTCCAAGACCAGCAGTTAGAATCACTTTTAATATGTTTTCTTTAATAATATGTCTTTAACCCTTTTTTTTAAAAAAAGGATGTTTTTAAAGCTTTTCTTAAAAATGTTTTTAACGTTGTTTTGTTTTAATGTATTTTGAAGTTTTTTATGATGTTTTAAAGTGCTTTTGGCATTTCTGTTTGCTGCCCTGGGCTCCTGCTGGGAGGAAGGGCGGGATATAAATCAAACAATAAATAAATAAATAAATAAACTCGTATCATCCCTGACCATTTGCCACGCTGGCTAGGATTGGTGTAGACAATATTTAGTTACATGGACCAATTGTATGACTCAATATTAGGCACCCCCTATGTAACATCTCTCCTCTGTTGTTTGGCCCCAGCATCATTCACACAAACATAAGGACAATTATGGGGAAGGGCCAGAGTCTAGTGTTAGAACTTCAGCTTTGGAAGCAGAAGGTTCCAGGTTTAAACCCAGGCATCGCCAAATAAGACTGGGAGAGAACCCTGTTAGAAATCCTGGAGAGCTGCTGTCAGTCAGTGTAGACAATACTGAGCTCCATGCACCAATGGTCTGACTCAGTATTAGGGTTGCCAGGTTCAATCCCTGAGACTGATCCTGTATCTTTAGGAGAGAAGAAAGTCAGCCATGTACAGATGTTCTTGCAACTCTGTAATGGGAAAAATCACAAAGTAGAATCCTCCCTCCCCCTTCCACAACTTTTAAAGATACAGAAGACCTCTTGGTTGCCAGGCTCAACCTCCAAGAGGTCTTCTGTATCTTTAAAAGTTGTGCAGGGGGAAGGGAGGATTCCACCTTGTGGTTTTTCCCATTATAGGGTTGCAAGAACACCTGCACTTGGCTGACTTTCTTCTCTCCTAAAGATACAGGATCAATCTCAGGGATTGAACCTGGCAACCCTCAGTATCCTCCTATGTTGCTATGCAACTGCACTAGATCAGACCAAAGGGCCATCTAGTCTAACATCCTGTTCATACAGAGGCCAAACAGATTCCTATGGGACACCCACAAGCAGGTAACAGCGCTCTTCTGCTCATGTTTCACCTCCGCTGTTGGAGACAGTATGCCTCTGAATATCAGTTGCCGGGAATTACAGGTTGGGGGAGCGCTGTTGTGCTCAGTTCCTGCTTGTGGGCTTCCCATGGGTATCTGGTTGGCCACTGTGAGAATCAGATGCTGTATTAGATGGACCAGTGGCCTGAGACAGCACAGCGCTTCTGGTATTCCAAGACATACTGCCCTGATGTAGTATGTAGCCTTCCTAATATTTATTTCTTTTAGATATTTCTATACCACCATATGGGGAGAGAGATTGCAAACACTTCAATAGGAGTTTGGGGACACCGAGATAATGGTTTGCTTTGGGTAACAGGCAATTGTCAACCTGTCTTCTACTTGCAACATCTACTCTCCTTTTGCAACAAGCCTTTAAATGGAGATCTTTATCCCAGTCTGTATCTGTACTGGGTTTGAAGTTGTTGTTTTCTTGTATATTAAATGGTTTGAAATAGTTTTCAAAGCTCGGCATGTTTTTAATTGTTGGCGTTTTTACTGTGAAATCGCTTTCAGATATTTGATGGGAAGAGATTCAAAAATGGAATCAAATAAATAATTTTTTTTTTAAAAAAACCACAATGTTTTACTAAGAAGGAAAATATTATATTCAAATTAGGCCTGGCAGTTTTCCTCACTCAGAGGCATGTTACTGTCTCTATGGCCCATTATTGTCTTACTGAGCTTTCACACTGAATTTGGCCCTCCCCATGTGGTATAAATCTGAAACAAAGTCTCTCCTGATTCAGGAGCCATTTTAAATGGTGACAGAATTGTGCCTGATGCATCTTCTTTGCTGCTAGAAGCCACCTGTTCTCAGAGATAAAACAGCTGCTATCTTTCTAGATTGAAATGTGACATTCAGCCAGGGAGGTTCGTGCTCTGCTCGTCGCTTTAGATGCTCAGTGATTTCTTTTCTCAAATGTCAAAAGATTTTTTTTCAAAACTTCATTGGAATTCTCCCCCAGCCTCGATGCTGCTGCCATTAAGCTGCCCCCCCTCCCCTGCCCTAGAGGAAACGTGGCTGATTTATTTACAGTGAGTGCACTTGTTTGTTGTTGTGTTTCAACACTTCAGAGAACTTGGCATCAACGGTGAATCCATCAACTCAGGTTTGGGAATGGATTCATTTTACTGTACATGATTTGACCTCAGTGGGATTTTCCCCCTCCTTCTTTTTTGAACTTTTCAAATACCAGGAAAACCTTTCCACATTCCACTGGCTCATTGCCCCAAATAGAAGCTGATGAAAAGCATCAGCAAAAAGAGAGAGAAGCATCTGTATGTGCATCTAGATCAATGCAGGAATAATTACTCAAATTTAAGTAGAAGTACAGCACACATCCCATCATAGTGGGGAAGACTGTGACCAGGGGAGCTGTGTGTCGACGAGTAACTCCAAGGCCCTTCCTCGCCCCGCCTACTTAAGGTTCTTTATCTTTAAAACAGGGCTTGGAGTGAACAACCTTTCAAAAAGTAGACATCTCCAAATAGGGGACTGTCCTATGTAAAGCAGGACACATAGCTGCCCTAACTTACTCATCTGCAGGGCTGGCTTCAGGTTTAAATGGGCCCTGGTCAAAACGCCTTCTGACACTAAGCCTTTCTTCCACTGATAAGCCCTCTAGGAGGGATTTCCTTGTGGCAGGGACCATAGCTCAGTGGTAGGGCATCTGACATACATGCAGAAGTTCCGAAGTTCAATCCCTGGCATCTCTAGGTGAGTCTGGGAGAGACTCCCTATCTGAAACCTCAGAGAGCTGCTGCTAGTCAGTGCAGACAACACTGAGCTGCAATCACCTGATGCAGTTAAAGGTTGCTTCCTGTGTTCCTATATTCCAGAGTTGGGCAGTAGCAGTGACAACAGCAGCATCCCAAGCTTTGCCAAGTAGTTGGTTCTAGTCATCATTTTAATTCCCTGCAATGCTCCCAGTGTAGTATCATTGATCCAGGTCATGACGGGAAATGAAAACTGAAGCTAGACCTAGCTGTCTGGTGAGATATGAAGCCCCAGGAATCATTGGTGGGCCCTGCCAGAGTGTTGAAGCTCTGGCAACTGACCAAGAAGGGGGGTGTTTGGGCTCGCCCAGCTCAGATGCTTAGGAGTCATTGCACATCTGCTGTGGAATCCTTTACAGGGGAATCTGGTAAGTGTTCTCAGACATAGACTCGGACCACACAAGAAGCTGGCTAGAATTTCCAGGCTTCACTGTTGCTCCATATGAGCAGATGGTGCACCCTAGAATACACCCCAAACTCTTGCACGATCCTGTATTACAGATGAAGATCCATAGTGGTAAACCAGCTGTCTTTAAGGGAAGGCTTTCCACTGTCACTGATCTTTCCTTTGAGGAAACCCCTGATAAACGTCTGAAGAACCTGTCAGAGCTCAGCTGTTTGCAGCTGTCAAGGTAAAGTCAGGAGTTAATAGTGGAGGACAGGAAGACAGAAAATGGTTGTCCAGGCAAGGTCCAATCTGAAACAAGATGCCATTACATGGAGAAGGCTGCAGCTCATCTGGGTTATGGTTGGAGGGTGCTGGAGAGAGTCAAGGTACTGATTTGTGGCCACAGCATGGTGTTCTGGGCCAAGAGGAGGGTGTTGCAGACTAGGAATGGAACCCAGTTGTGGCTCAGCCATTGCATTTTGGTCCAGTGGCTGGGTAGACGTGGCATGCTGTGGGAACGCCTCCTGCCAATGCTGTTCGATGCTTTGTTGGTGCTGCAAGGTTTGATTATAGGCCTTTCTATTTGTCAGGGCCTAATGGCTAGCCTAGGAAAATGTTGGAAATCTAGAAAAATGTTTTGCCTAAGAAAATGCTCTAAAGGTGACCTGTTTTCTTTTTGCCTGGATGGATGGAAATCAAGTCATGCAGGCAAGGGCTCAGGACTTTGCAGACACTGACAATCAGCTGATTGTTGGTGCCTACAGAAGCCCGTGCCTTTGCAAGCATCACTGTGATTGTTGGTGCTTGCAAAGGTGGAGGGCTTTGGAAGTGCCAACAATCAGCTGATCATCAGCACTTGCAAAGACCTGCTATGCCTGTGAAAGTGCCAATTATCAGCTGATGAGCAGTCCCTAGAACACCCTGCTTTCAGCAGGGAGTTGTATATATGACCTCAGGTGTAGGGCAGGTAGGCATAGCTTGGCCAAAATGGAAACCTGGTGGACCTAATTAGGTTCTCTTTATTAGGCTTCCCATCACTGCTCCAAATCTCACCCGAGTTGTAATCCTGAGTGTGTGTGTCTTAGGGATGGAAAGATCGCTCCATCTTGGTTGTCTCAGTTTCTCATTTTCCCAGTCTTAAATTCAGTTCTCCACATTTCTGCAGCAATTTGTGGGTTTTTAAAAAAATCCTCATGAAAATTCTCCAGCATTTTAGTGTGAATTTCTCCTAATAAACACGTTTAAGGCAGTTTTGACTAACGTACGCATTTTCACAAGCCATTTCTCATCATATAATGCATGTTTGCATGTTATGTTCAAACATATATTCATGTTTATGCACACCTTCTCCCACTATATGCATTTTTAAAACATTGGTTGGCAAACTGCATCACGAAATTCCAAGAAGTGTGTATTTCAGAGAATGGCTGTGTTTCAATTATCATATTGTTTCTGAAGGCATCAATCTGACAAATTTGGCTTGAAATGCAAACTGAATCAACCTTCTCACCCATCCCGTGTTTGTGTGTGTGTGTGTGTGTGTGTGTGAAGGAGATATGAATCTCTGTTTTTCCTCTTCTTCCCACCTGCATGTATAATCAGTGTTTTAAACTCCGGATCAGGCTCTAAATCAGATCGAGGGACTCATGCACAACCCTACAACTGGCTTGGAGCCCCCAGAAAGTTGCCCATAAAGGAATGGGGCTTCGAGCTGGAAAATATTCTCCAACTGTCTTATATAGCTAGACCGCCACTTTGGCAAGCAAACATTCGATGCCCATGAAACAGCCATTTCTCTCTGTATCCTTGCTTTAAAGTGATAATTGCATCTTGCTTTATGAGTGGTGTAGTGGTTAAGGCGACCTGGGAGACCAGAGCTCGAATCCCCACACAGCCATGAAGTTCACTGGGTGACCTTGGGCCAGTCACTGCCTCTCAGCCTCAGAGCAAGGCAATGGTAAACCACCTCTGAATACCACTTACCATGAAAACTGTATTCATAGGGTCACCATAAGTCGGCATTGACTTGAAGGCAGTCCATCAGTACATTATGAGGGGAGTTCCTGGAGCCTAACATTTAAAAAAAAAAACCTATAGAAGACATTCTAGAGACACTCCAACAAACACTTGAAGAAAAGCCATGGTGAGAGTGTGGGGGGGAGAGAGGGAGGAAACTGCGGGGTGGAGGGAAGCTTCTTTCCATGGCTGGAAAAGCCTGAATGGGTTTTAACGAGCTGAAAGCCCCAGTGGAGAGTTTAATTTTATACGCAGAGCTAATGCTAACAAAGAAGAGCGCATCCCGGGAAAAACCTTGAGTGTCGAGTACCTCAGAAGTTTAACAGACTTAATCATCAGATGTCAGATTGAAATGTTTTTAAAAGAGACAGGAAAGTAGTAGGAAGTAAATTTCAGGAGAAAGAATTTGGGACCAATATCCATGCTCCATCTGGCACAACACAATGGGAAGGAGGTCAGAGACGCTGAAATGTAGATTGATCTTGCCTGTTTAATGGAGTTGGGGGAATCCAAACTCGTGATGGATGAGGAATTGGATTCAGTTCGTATTTAAGGCAGAATTTATCAAATGTGCACTTTCCGAAACAATATGAGGACTGGAACACAGCCATCCTTTGAAATTTGCACTTATTTGAATTTTGCAATGCAGTTCGCCAACCAAATAAGTTTACAAAAATGCATATGTCAAGGGAAACTGCATAAAAATGAATATATGAGTTAATATAACTTTAAAAATGCATTATATGATGAGAAATTGCTTGCAAAATGTGTACATTAGTCAAAACTACCTGCAAAATTGTGTTTACTAGTAGAAATTCACACTAAAATGCTGGAGAATTTTCATGAAATAAAATTAATTTAAATTTTAAAAAATTAAATAAAAAAATCACAAATGCTGCAGGAATGTGGAGAACTGAATTTAAGATTGGAAAAAATGGGAAAAGTGAAACTGACAGATCTTTCCGTCCCTAACCCAAACATAGTGAGGGAGAGAACGGGAGAGGTGGTGTAGCAAACTCTTTTGGAATGTGACTGGATGAGAAGGGGGAGTTGCTGGGAAGAGGGAATGCCAAAAAAAGAGGGAGGAGTGTCTACTGGAGGGTGGAAACTTAGGAAGGAGCAATTTGAATGTGTCCCTTTGAGGCCCCATCTACACTATACATTTAAAGCACTATCATACTGCTCTAAACAGCCATGGCTTCCCCAAAGGAATCCTGGGGACTGTAGTTTCTAAAGGGTGCTCAGAGTTGTAATGGGATACCCCTCTTCCCCTCGCAGAGCTACAATTCTCAGAGTGGTTTAACGATCAATGCTTCTTCCCAGGGAACTCTGGGAATTGTAGCTCTGGGAGGAGAATGGGGGGTGTCTCTTAAGTGTTGACAACTCTCAGCACCCTTAACAACCTAGAGTTCCCAGGGTACTTTGGGGGAAGCCATGACTGTTGAAAGTGGTACAATACTGTTTTAAATGTATAGTGGAGACAGGGCCAAAATTAGTGAGTCTAGGTCCAGGATGGAGAGTAGATGGGGTTCTTAGGTTAGGAGGGAATAGGTCTAGGAGATGAGATCTTTCACTCTGCAAGCTTTGAGGAAAAAGAAGAGTAGGGTGGCCAGATACAGAAGAGGTAGCTACACCTGCTGAAATTCCCTTTTCTACATAACGATTAAAGGTGCATGAGAAATGCACCCTCGCACTGGCTGTTGTAATTAGAAGAGTTAAAAAACAACAAAAGTAGTGAAAGCAAACAGACATTCAAATCATAATAATACCGCTTTCACTAACAAACTTAGCTTGATATTTATTTGTCGCCCACCTCCAGACTTCCACTTCTCTCATGAATAAAATATTTTTGTTGTTGATCCTGGTCAGCCTCTGATGGAAGCAGCATTAGTAGCAGCTCTCCAGGTGGGGTGGAGATGCTATGCTAGCTTCCCAGCAGGTGGGTCACTGTTGCTTACCAGGAGGGCGAGGGGGAAGGGGAGTGAGTGAGGAGGCTGGCATGGTGCAAACACACTTCCAGGAACACTGGATTGCTCTGCCAGTGCATTTGCACTGTGCTGACCTCCCTGCTGCTTCACCCCCTCTGCCTCCCAGTAAGCAACCTGCCCGGAAGCTAGCACAGTTCAAAACCACATGATATGACAATTTGCAGGAGGTCTGGTCAACACCTGAATGGGAGACCATCTGGGAAATCTAGGAATCTTGCCTTGAATTCTGGAAGAAAGAGAGTAAATTTCTTATTTAAATATTTTAAAACCGTGCTCGCAAGGTGGCATACATCCATTAAATAAAATCAAGGTTAAATAAAAGTTGAGCGTCATTCTGTGCCTTTAAGAGTATCCTGACAAATGGATATTGAACAGGGTGATGCTTTTCCTGCCATGATAATTACACCAGGGGAAAAAATGTACCTGCTGGATTTCTGTGTGTCAAGTTGCTGTTAAAGGGACAGGAAGAGGGCCAGAACAAAAGGACTATCCCTTAATTCAACCTTGGTTCTGCAGTTAGGGGAGCTCCACATTTTACATTGCGGTTGCAGTTGCTGTGGATAGAACTGGTGTTCCTCGCTGCAAGTGTGGAGCTGAGCATGAATGACGGATGTACATCAGAAAAACACCCATGGATGCACAGCTGGAAGGCCTCAATGGATTCCCTAATGTCTCCAGTGAAAAGGATTGGGTAGCAGATAAAGGGGAAGCCCTCTCTGTACCAGAGATCCTGGAGAGCTGCTGCCAGACAGAGCAGGCAAAACTGGGTGAGGTGGACAAGTAATCTGACCCAGCGTAAGTAGGGATGTCAGAGAATTCCCACAGAACTGGGAACAGAAATAGTCAATGTTCACTTATTTGCCCTATGACCAGAATGGAAATCAATCCAGTGAATACGATCAGTATGAGCTGCTGTTGTTTCCAGTCCACAAACAATAAGTAATTTGACCTTCTCCCCGTTTGCATTGAAACAAATGGCCTTTGCACTGAAATGAAGCTTGTGGAATAATATAACATAATTAATTACATAATTAATTAGGTAAAATTCCACCATGGTAGATATATAATGTAGTTTTTTGTTGGAAGTCGAACTGCAGCGGAACGGAAAGAGTGCGGCATGCAACGAATGCAGGAACAGAAATCGATGCCTTTTCACATCCTGAGGCATAGGACTGCTTGCTAGGTTCCTGTGATCAGCACTGAGGGAGCAGGTGTTCCCAGACCCTGTAGGTGCCTGTTGTGCACACTGCTCAGTGGTGTAACAAATGGGGGTATCCCTGGCAAGGACCATGTCAAGCATGGAGCTGCATTTATGATATGGCAAAGGAGAGGAAGTCTCCTGTACCTTCACTCAAAGGTAGAAGAAGGCATTTTCACAAGCGAAACTTGTCAGGGGGTGTTATGAACATAAGAAGAGCCTGCTGGATCAGGCCAGAAGCCCATCTAGTCCAGCATCCTGCTCTCATAGAGGCCAATCAGATGCCTCTGGGAACCCTGCAAGCAGAACCTGAGCACAAGGAGCCCTCTCCCCTCCTGCAGGATCCAGCAACTGGGATTCAGAACCATGCTGCCTCTGACCATGGAGGTAGTGCAAGAAACGCTGCATCGGCTCTTCTCTGCTACCATCCTCCTTTGCATCCGGTCACCCTAGATTTTAGCAAACCAGATTCAAATACAGCCTTATGTGGCCTGGAGCTGCCTCTCGAGAGAGGATGATGGAACAGGAGGGGACAGAAAAGTAGGAGGGGTTCTTCCCTTTCTCTCTCTCATCCCTCCTTATGGCATTAATTAAAGCTCTTAAATACTGCAACGTCGTCAAACATGGCCATGCCAGGAGAAGCGGGTCTGGAGCTCTGCCAGCATTTCCCGCTGACCTGTCTCTTTCCCTAGGTCTCTCTTCAATTAGCAGTAATTAGTCAGGGAGCCAACCATGGGCTCTGGGGTTCGCCGTTTCTGTGTCCAGGGACTGTGTTCAACACTGCCCGGCAAGGGATGGAGGATTAATCTCATTTTGATTGTGCCATGCTTTTCTCATTCCTATAACGCTGCCTGAAGCAGGCCCTTCCTCCCGCAAACACCCCCTCATCTTGGCTCCATTAGTATACTCTCTGCTCAATGCCGGGTCAGTCGCATTTCAGCTTCTGGGCTCGCCAAAGCCACGCTCCACCAGGGGGATGTGATTACTTAATTAAGACACTGATCCTTTGGGCCTGGGGCTGCATCCCAGGCAGTTATTAAATGATACCTTCGCTGATTTAACCGTGCAGCTCTAGCGGGCGATGGTAGTGCTTTTTGGCTCATGTCAGATAAGGGCTGCCTGTCCCCAGCCGAGCAAAGAGGCAGGCAGTGCCATAGACTAACAATGTCTGCATTTTAACACCCAAGGGAGAGAAAATGAAGCTGTCAACAGGATAGCACATCTAGTCTGTACACACATGGCATGACACAATGCTTATTGTTTTATCCCCATAACACGTTGGGTGGTGGGGAGCAGGGAGAGATAGGCACCTACTCTCTCTTATCTGAGAGTAGGGATGGAAGGATCTGTCCGTTTTGGTTTACTCAGTTTCTCAGTTTTCCTCCAACCTTAAATTCAGTTCTTCACTTTTCTGCAGCAATTTTTTTTAAAAAAATCTTCATGAAAATTCTGCAGGATTTTAGCGTGAATTTCTCCTAATAAACACATGCATTTTTGACCAATTACACATTTTTGCAAGCTATTTCTCCTAATATAATTCATATTTTCACTCATTTATGCATTGTTATGCACACTTTCCCCTAACAGTTGCATTTTTTGTTTGGTTGGAGAACTGCATTATGAAGTCCGGATAAGTGCAAATTTTGGAGGATGGCATCTCATATTGTTTTGGAAAGTGCAGGGTTGGCAAACATTTTGCTGCCTGCACTGAAGGACAAGATGGCAACCCCGTTATTCCATGAACAGAAAGGGACTCGACTGGCAGCTGAATCTTATCTCAATATTAGCAATGAGATGGTGTCCTCCACTGCCCCCAAGAGGCTAGTTATGGGGGTGCAGGACAGGCAAATAGCACACATAGCTGTTCTCCAACAGAAGGGGAATCAGGAGGCATAGCCAAGGGGCTGCCGTCGCTTCTGCTCAGCCTCTGCTGCCTAAGGGGGTTCTGCCTGCCTCACTGTTCCTAATGGTAGCACCACCCCTAGAATGCAATTGTGTGTATACAGTAGGGCCCCGCTTTACGGCGCTTCGCTTTACAGCGATTAGCTAATACAGCAGTCTCAATTAGACGCAGTTAGACTAAAGCCCCACTCATATGCCGCTTGTTCTGCTTTTATGGCGGTTTTCGGGCATCGCCCGCCATTCTATTCAATGAGTCCCACTTTACAGCGGTTTTTGCTTTACAGCAGGGATCCGGAACATAACCAGCCATAGGAGTGGGGCCCTACTGTATATGAATTTCAGTGTTGATTTCATATGTTTTTACAGGATGCAGCTGCTGCTAACCTACTTCAATATGCATGTCTTCCATTTCTGGCCCAGGTATAATAAATATATAACCTGCCTTTATTCCCAGAAGGAGCCCAGACAATCAAAGAAAGCACATCTAAAACAAAACATCTGTAAAAAAAATCTTAAAAAGCAATTCCAACACAGATGCAGACTGGGATAAAGTCTCTACTTAAAAGGCTTGTTGAAAGAGGAAGGTCTTCAGTAGGCACTGAAAAGATAACAGAGATGACGCCTGCCTAATATTTAAGGGGAGGGAATTCCAAAAGGTAGGTGCCACAACACTAAAGGTCTGCTTCCTGTGTTGTGAGGGAAAGCGATGATGGGAGTTGAACTCCAACAACATCTGGAGGACCACACCATGTTTGCCAGCCCTGGTCTAGGGTTTCTCACATCTGTGCAGCCTGAAATACAGTTATGCTACTGCTGGGATGAACACTGAAGTCACACAACGATCACAGCCATTTCCCAGCCTGGGGTGTAGTTGCCTCCAGCGTCACGAGATCCATTTTGCCATTTCAAAATAGGCCTGATTGAACCGTACTCCAAGTTGGGGGTAGAAGGCATGATCCTGCCATGAATGGTTTGCAAACCTTAAGTGCATCTCACTCCTGTCCGTATGTTGCAAAATGGAGTGTCAGGAGCGCTGCCTGGCCAATGATTCTGCAGCTCTCCATCTCCATCAAAGCCCTTTCTTATTTGCCTGTAAGAGCCATGAAGGCTACGGGGAACTGCAGGACCTTCCATCTGAAAGTGATTAACCAAGGTCTGCCTCTGATGAAGGAACGGAAGGCAATGGAAAAATGCCTTTCTCGGTGTGCGTCAACTGATTACAAAGCAGAAGAATGGGAGGAAAGAAAATGGGAATGGAAAGGAACTGACAGCCCATGGAGAAGTATTTCAGCTCCAGCACAAAACATTTGCTGGTAATTATAGAATAACCTTCATTTAAATGCAAATAAGCCAGTAATTAAGATAAGGGCCCTGTCATTTGCCAGCATTTCCTCCCTCCCTCCTTCCCTTTGGCAGCCACAGGTTTTGAGACATTCCCCATTTTTATTGATGAGCTGCCAAGATGCATGATGAATGCAGGGGCCAAAGGAGAAGTCTGGGGAGTCAGTTATAAAAAGGAACTGATGGAGGGCATGCCTTCCCACCACATGCATCTATATTCCCCGCCAGCTTCCCTCTAATAGTGAACTTGGGTGGCAAGTGCCAGTAGGATTGTTTGTAGCCAAGATGGGGCTGTCTGGAACCCTGAATAGGTGTGCTCAACACGGCAATATTTTGTTTTCAATCCCAGATGTATAAGATGACCGAAAAAGAAATGCCCTGATGCTGGGTAGTTTGGGTGCTCTGCCATGCTCATCAATGTGTCCTCATGCAGCCACGTCCAGCCTTTGAGAGTTTGCCAGTTCAGGGACTCAATCAGGCTTTTGCAGGGCTATTGAGAGGGCCTTCTCAGTGGTGGCCCCCAAATTATGGAATGATCTTTTTGACGAGGTGTGCCTGGCGCCAACACTGTTATTTTTTTGGCGCCAGGTCAAGACTTTCCTCTTCTCCCAGGCATTTTAGCATGTGTTTTAAATTGTTTTAAATTGTTTTAAATTTTTTAATTGTGTTTTAAATTGTTTTTAAAATATGTGTTTTAAATTGTATATTTGTTTTCATGTTTTTGGTTGCTGTAAACCACCCAGAGAGCTTTGGCTATGGGGCGGTATACAAGTGCAATAAATAAATAAATAAATAAATAAATAAATAAATAAATAATGACCCTGTTAGCTAAATAGCACCTCCACATCCAGAGGTCATAGGTGACTGAATTCACCAGCTACTGGGAAGCAGTTGCAGGTGGGAGGGCTGCTGCCTTTGCTCCGCTTCCAGGCTTTCCAAAAGCACCTGATTGGCCACTGTGAAGAGACAGGATGTAGGTCTAGAGCTCAGGGAGGAGGAACCAATAGCCTGCCAGATGTAGCTAGATTCCAGTTCCCATCAGCCCCAGCCAGCACAGCCAATTGTTAGGGATGATTGGAGTTGGAGTCCTACAATATTTGCAAGTTCTCCATCCCTGGACTAGATGGACCAGGCTCTCCTTACATTCTTAGGAGTACTAACATAGCCCAATTGGTTTTTCTTCCCTAGGACTAGCATAGCACGTCACCCCACCCCCACATATAACATACTGCTAAGGGAGGGATGGGGAACCTCTGACTTTCTGGATGTTGTTGGACTCCTACTCTCAACAGCCCCAGCCAGCATGGCCAGTTGTCAGAGATGATGGGAGTTGTATCCAGCAGCATCTAGAGGGCCACAGGCTCTCTTTCCCTGTCCTAAGGCTACAATCCTTTTGTATGCATACCTGGGAAATAAACCCACTGAACACAGATTTACTTCTGAGTTGGGATGCAAAGATATGTAAATTTTGATTTCTCGGGTCCTCATTTTTCCAATTTTAAATTCAGTTCACCACATTTCTGCAGAAATTTGTGAACTTTTTTTAAAAAAACCCTCATGGAAATTTTCCAGCATTTTAGTGTGAATTTCTCTTAATAAACACATTTTTTGTGGGCGCTTTTGACTAATGTACACATTTTGGAAAGCAATTTCTCATCATATGATGCATTTTGTATTTTATTTTCACTCATACATTCATTTTTATGCACACTTTCACTAAACATATACATTTTTGTAAACACTGGTTGGTTGGCGAACTGAATTGCAAAATTTGAATTAGTGCAACTTTCGAAGGATGGCTGCTTCACTTCTCATATTGTTTCATAAATGATTTGCTAGGTTTGGTTTGAAATGTGAACTGAATCAAATTTCTCATGCATCCCTACTTCTGAGTAAACATGCACAGGATGTGCTGTGTGGCTTTATCCAACCCATTTCCTTGGAGAAGGTCAGAGTGTCCTTACTGGTATAACTCCTCCCTCCCCTCCCAGCAATACTTACTTTGCAGGGCTGACACACATTCTCAGCTAGGTCACCCCCAGACTGTCAGTATTCAGCAGGAGAGATTCAAGTGCATCCCAGAACTTTAGGTTTGCACAACTAAAGTGGATTAAAGTTCTCTGTCGCCCTGATGTAATAAATCCACTAAAAAAACACAACGGACTACTTTGTGGCTTGGAAAGCGATGAAGAAATGAATTGAGAAGTGTGGGATGAGCAAATGATTAATGGAAAGCAAATCTGGATGAACACTCATTGTGATATAGCTGCCCCATAAACAAATCAGAATGAACGCTCGGCAACACCTGGATGCAATCTAACCTCTGCGTAAGCTTTGTGGAAGCAAGTCAGCATGAAAACTCAATAAACAAGTTATTTGGAGGAGCACCCAGAGCACCCTCCCCCCCACATTATGGGTATAATAATGGTGGATTTTATCTGTACTGGCATTGGCAGAGTAAGTTTAAACATGTTTACATTTAAAAAATAATAACATTTTTTCTTTTGAAATTAAACCTGAGTTAAAAAGATCATAAACTCTTGCCTTTGCTGCTGTCTTTTTAAAATCTTTGGATTGACAGTGACACACACTCATGAATCACTAAAACCCTGGATATTTGAATTGTATTCTACGAGGCAGCAACCACTTCATATCCAGAGAAGACAACAGAAAAAGGCTTCAAACCAAACCAAGAAGCTCCTTCTCCAGCGTCTTGACAAGACTTCTCTTTGTCTAACTGGCTAGATCTCTTTTCCTAAATGTCAGTCATTTCTATGACTTCATTCACTAGCTCGAAACATTGAAAGGTGGGAGCAGACACGTTTCTCACAAAGCAAATGAAGACAGTAGCGCCCGCACGATTTGGCTCATATCTCAGCTTCTACAAGGGCTGGGAACTGACTTTATTATTTTTATTTTTAAGTCTGGGACTTCTGGAAATTATCATTATCAGCATTTATTAGTTGCTTTCCCCCCAAAATAGGACTCAAAGCGATGTACAAAAAGGAAACAAAAACACATTGCATATGAAATAGCTTACAGCAAGTCAAACAATGGCAAAAACAATTTCAAGTGAAATAATACAACAATAATAGAGAAAAAACAAATGGCAAATATAGCAGAAACACAAAAACCATTCCAACACTATAAATATAACATAACACATTGTAACAATCCTATTACACAGCTAGTCGATATGGCAAAAGTAGAAAAGAAGTAACGCAAATTATGGGTTGTGATATCTAAGTTCTGTTCAGAGTAGAACTATTGAAATTAATGAGCTTGAGGTAGTTATGTCCATTTCTTAGTGGGTCTCCTCTGAGTAGAACTGGTATTGGATACAATTCCATGGCTCATGGGAGGGGCATTCCCCCTGCAAACACTCATGCTTGCTGATACCGTGAGAAAAGCAGCCTTAAACTAGGGACTTTGATGAATTCTTCCTCAGTCTGGGGAGGAATTGTTTCTGGACTGAACCCAAAGGGCGGGGGGAGGGGCTTTTCCAGCCTGAGGGCCACATTTTCTTCTGGGCAACCTTCTGGGGGCCACATGCCAGGGGTGGGCGGGCCCAGAGACAAAAGTGGGTGGAACAACAAATGTAAATTTTAATTTTGAATGGTAGTTTCTACACCCCCTGCTGTCTTCCTTTCTGGGCAAGGAAAAGGCATTATGACAGTTCAACAACACATTCCAGGCAGGTAAAAATACTCAAGGAGGGTTTGAAGCAAGGCCAGTGAGAAACATGGCCTGGGAAGAGGGGTCGTGGCCTCGGGAGCATTCTGAGGGCCACATTTGGCCCCCAGGCCTGAGTGTTACACACCCCTGCTGTGCAAAGGCTGCAACTTACAACACAGGAGCTGCAACTTACAACACAGACTGTCTTAGACTGAGAAAACAGGGCAGCTTTATACCAGCCTTCAGTCCTATTTATGTAAGTGAGATTCTTTTCTCCACTCCAGTTCCCACTTTTTAAAAGGGACTGTTTGACTAAGACCTTTGGCAAGACAGAGCCCACGCACAGTGCAAGTGGGACATCAGAAGCATTCATGATTCCACGCCCCCTCATGTTTCCTTTCTGCCGGCGATTAAATAAGTATCTTTGCAAATGACAAAACCGGAGTGCTGTAAATACCTGGAGAGTATATGTGTGCATGCGTGCACATGCGTACATGTGTGCATTTGTTGTTGCTGTAGGCACTAATGGCTTCCAATGACAGTTATGGACAAATTGCAATTGATGGTTTCTATGCTAGAAAACACATTGCATGAAAATACATCCCTGTGGGTAATGTGTGGTTTGTGTCTTTTGCTAGATTGGAAGTGTATCTTTTCAGGTCTCTCAGTTCCTGTGTTTTTATTGCCATCATCATGACTGGTGTACGCCCCCCCAACACCCCCCCCCACACAAACAAAAGGAATGAAAATGCACAGCAATTCTCCGAAAATGCTGCGCTCTGGAGCAACAGCCATCCGCAGAAAGGTTAGTCTGTAACCTTTACTTAAACTGTCTCAATCTGTATTAAAT
This sequence comes from Rhineura floridana, assembly GCF_030035675.1. Lineage (NCBI taxonomy): Eukaryota > Metazoa > Chordata > Lepidosauria > Squamata > Rhineuridae > Rhineura > Rhineura floridana. The sequence goes on from NC_084491.1 coordinate 33,271,532, forward strand.
GTTATCTGTTTGTCTGGCAAAAAGATGTGTGAGTCAAGGGAAATGAGATCCCCCTGATTGTGTTTATCTACAGCTTTGAAAGGGTGTTTGAGAGATTAGCGTGGGAGCCCAGGAGAACAGCCGTCGTTCAATAAATAGCCAATTCTGCATCTCCTTCAGCCTAAGTTGTGCAACCAGGGAGATCCAGGTTTGTGGGCTGTTTTTTTAAAAAGCAGTGCATGATCTTCCACAAAGAGAGGGCAGGTTCATTGCTAGAAAGACATGTATAATTGACTGTCTTGAAAAGATCCAACCCAGGGCACAGTCCAGGGCTGACCTCAACACAGAGAGATACAATATAATGCTTAAATAGCATTATAGTATGTGTTCAAAACAACTTGCTTCCAAGTAAAACATTAGACTTATTAAAGTCCCATTGTGTCCAGTGGGGCTGCCTCCCAATTAAGTGGACATAAGATTGCCGCATTAGATGTCTGCCTTCATCATAAAATGGTATCTCTTATCAGTCACTACTGAATTCACTACTGTAAAACAGGTTCAGATTATATCTATATCTACAGATATGTAGTACCTACATAGGGTTGCCAGGCTCAGGGCCTGAGAATGATTCTGTATCTTTAAGAGAAGAGAAAATTCAGCCAAGTGCAGGTTTTCTTGCAACACTGTAATGGGAAAAACTACAAGGTGAAATTCTCTATATAGGTTTAATCTATTAATCTGGGCTCCTGCTGGGAGGAAGGATATAAATCAAATAAATAAATAAATAAATAGTCTATATTATTCTTATTTAGTAATGTATATACTGCTTAATGCCAAAATAGCCTTCTCATCTGTTTACAAAGTGTGAAAGCAATTACACAAACATTAAAATCTAGTTCATAATTAAAATATTCAAGAAAACAATAATAAGTAAGTTATGCCATATATCCATGTAGTGACCTTACCAGGGGAAGGGTAGGAGTTTGTTTGGACCATGTTTTGCAGCAGACCAATCCATTTTGAAATTCCTGAACTTGCGTGCAGATCAGAAAGCAACTATCAGTCAGATTATGAACCTTCCCGGATTTTGGGATGTAGTTTTCATCCCCCAAAGTAGGCAAAAATGACATATTTTACGTAAAAATTTGTTAGAGAAAAATGCATGGGAGAATTCATATCTTATGGGAACAGTGTACAATGTGCATACAAACTGCATACTTTTTATTTTTAAAAGCAGCATGACCAGAGCAAGCTACATGGGGGAAAGTGTTCCTTCTGCCTTTTGGCCTCCAGCTACCTTCTATGACATTTGAATTGTCCCATGTCAGCAGCAATGGAGTCTCACACATAGTGTCTTAACGAGGGTGGTACTGTAGAGAGCCTGGCTTGAATCTGCACATTTCATTATGGTAAAGGAGCTGCAATCATCTGAATATGTGTGAAATTCCCTCTCACAGATACACATTAATGAGAACAAGTCCAGGACAATAAAATGTACAATTAAAACAAGTTTGTTTTTGGAAATACTGAACCCACAAATTCTCAGAATCAGTGTGCCATAATTCTGCTCTAGGTTGGTATTAAACACTGCTCCCTTGAAAGTTTCAGTGTTTTAGGCAATTAAATTAATCAGAACCTGTTTCACAGCAGTAAATTCAGGGGTGGCTAGTAGAGATGTCACTTTATGATGAGGATAGACATATATTTTAAAGTAGCAATTTTAGGCATTCAATTGGGAGGAAGCCCCGCTTCACACAATGAGACTTATTACAGCACAGTCTAATGTGTGTTTTCTTGGAAGTGTGGTGAGGAGTGGAGTACGAAGGGCTGGTGATGCTGGTGATGAGACCAGGGCACATGCCCCTTCTAAGAGTTGCGTAATAATAGTACCTGCATGAATAGGACTACTCTGTGCTCTGGAAACACGTACTTCAGAATGCAGCAAATGTTTTATTTGATTCTCATGTATTGTTAAATTTATACCCCGCCTTTCTTTCAAGAAAGTCAAGGTGGTATACAAACCAGGTTCTCCCGTTTCCATTTTATCCTCACACTAACCCTGTGAGGTAGGTTAGGTTGAGAGACAGTGACTGGCCCAAGGTCACCCAATGAGTTTCATGGCTGAGTAGGGATTTGACCCCTGGTCTCCCAGGTCTCAATCTGACGCTCCAAGCGCTACACCACACGGGCTTTCAGTGCTGCAATTCTATATCCACTTTCCTAGGAGTAAGCCCCATTGAACATACTCATGAATAGACCTGTCTTAGATTCCACTGTTAATACTCATAGATACCTGAATGCCATTTCCTTTTAATTAGTGTAGAGAAACAGGAAAATTACTCCAGAAGCCATTTTTACACATGACACTTAAATTGACTTCTGCATCTCCCACTTCTGTCATTCAGATATAATACCTACATTGGATGAAATATGCATTCAGTTTGAAAGTTTCTCCCTTCCACACTTAATCCTGCATTAACAAGATTCACACGAAGAGTGTGTAAGATGTCGAAGTGTGTTAAAATTGTCCTGTGTAAAGGGTAATTATTCAGTATTTTTGTGAACATTTTTGACAATCCTTTTGAGAAAAAGTTTCTGTAAATTGCCCTCACTTGCCCTTACTCTCATTTGCTTTCACTTGTCACCATTAGCCAAACTGGATTGGCTACATTCCAATCATGAGTGGGATCATTCGAGTGAATAAACCAGGAAGGAGAAAGAAGCAGGAGTTAAGGGAAACTGATGGTGAAGCAGATTTTAAAAAGGGATTAATGATATAGTATGTATCCTTCAGGAGAAATTTCAAACCCACTAAAAACTAAAATGGAGAATATTTGTTGCTGCCTGTGGCAGGAATAAAAATGTCCAAAAGAGAAAAAATAGATATATTTTCATGTAATTCTTCTTATTGACCACCAGATGGCAAATGCTTCCTAAACAAATGCAGGCACCCAAGCATTAATATGGCCATAGATAAAACAGAATCTGGATTAACATACCATTCAGATTTTCACACAGTTGTAGGTTTGGCCAGGTCTCCTGCAGTTCCTCAATGATTTTGCAGTGCACTTGCTATTTTCCGTCAATAATGCTGCAATCAAGAAGGAATTGCATGGCTCGCATCCAAATGGGACTTCTTACCTGCATGAATATTTCATTAAGTTTATGTAGCTAGCTGTACCTTGAAGATTCCAAACAGGTAACATTTCCCTATCTCAGGGGTAGGAAACCTCTTTTTCAGCCCACGGGCCTCATTTCCTTCTGGGCAGCCTCCTGGGGACCACATGCTAATGATGGGCAAGACCAGGGCAAAAGTGTGCAGAGCAACAAATAAACATGTTACCTTTGTGCATTTGCCTAGGCTGCTTTCACACGTGGGGCTGATTGCGTTAGTTTAACGGATTAAAAAGGTAGCGCTTCTGTCCCTATTTCTAAAATCTCTTTCACACTGCAGTACCTTTTGCATTAAGGAACTGCAGTTTTTTCAGCCGATATACCAGCATTTCACACAAAGGTCTTTCACACGGCTGCAGTGAACGTCTTGTTTTCATCCCTCACCCATTATACACATGTGCACTTTTCCCCACTGTGTAGGAGGTCTAAGATCTTGTCCAGGCACCATGCAAGCCCTCTCCCTTTAGGATCCGACTTTTTAAATTCTTCTGGTTGTATCAAGACGGGTGTGTGTGGAAAATGCTGCTGCCATCTGTGCTGATGCCGGAATACCGGTACAACGTTCATTAGGCACCCGCACCCCCACGCAACTAAAGGGCAAGAACACAGTGCATGCTGGGATGCCTGTCACGTGAGCGGCTGCAGGTAGTGAAAAAGTCCTGCAATCTTCCGGGTTCCCAGCCTTGCTAACGGATTATTTCTGGTATCATTTATCACAGAGATTTGCGCTAAACTTCCACTACATTCCCTTAGAATTCTGGAGCTACCTTGTGCGTTGTGTGAAAGATCAAATATAATGCGCAAATTACCAGGTAAGAAATCGTCAGAATAACGAAATAAAGTGCAGTGTGAAAGCAGTCCTAGTTTCTACACTCACCCCTCTCTGTCCTCTATTTGGACAAGCAAGAGGCACTTAGAGGGCCAGATACAAAGGGTTGGAGGGCCCCTCCCCCCGACTTGAGGTTCCACACACCTGTCCTATCTGGATTCCTGCAAGATCTCATGAAGGAAAACACTGTTGTCCCATTTGATCAAGAGGGATCTGACGTTCAAAAGGATCCCTATACGACCATGGCTATCTCCACCAATTGAGCTGACCAACATCCAGTTCCAGCTACTAAAGCCATTGGGATGTAAACACTGAGGCATTTCCCCAGACCTGGTCCTTTATTTTGTAAAAGACAAAATGCTAGTCCTATGTCATGCTGTCCTTAAACTTTGAACCCTGTTGAATCATAGTTTTATCTGCCTGCGAGAAGTGAGGGCTCTCTTGTGATTCTCACTTTAGTAGTGCTGTATATGTAGGAGGACCTTTCCCTGCAGCTAACACATAGTGGCAACTATCATGTGACCGTTGTCATGTCCCTCTCCCCCCTCTGTGCTTCTATTGCCCAGACTAAGCATATTAAGTTTCTCTAACCTGTGTTTTCAATACTGCTGGCCAGCTTTGTTGCCATCCTCTGAACCTGATCCAATTCATCTGCATCATGGACAGGCAACATGGTGCCCTCCAGGTACTGTGGGCTACAACTCCCATCAACCTCAGCCAGCATTGCCAATGGTCCATGATGATGGGACTTCTCCACAACAGTTGGAGGACACCATGATATCCATGATCTACATCCTTTGGAAAGTATGGCACCCAGATGTGGGCACAACCAACATAAATCCTTCTCATGATGCATTTTTTCTCATAGCAGTAACTGGCAGGGTCAGCGTCAAGGGTCAGCATGGCCAGGCAACTGCCAAGAGCCCCCACACATGCAGGAGGTCCACTGACAAGGGACTTCTGGACCTGCTCTTCCTCTTCACCTTTGCAAGCTGCCTGCATGCTCACTCACCATTTGCTCTGAAAAGTGAATGAGATCCAAATCCAGAATTAATAATATAAATTCTCCTACTTTACCTAGAATTCAGAAGGAAAGGGCCTGAGTTGGCTTCTTGATGCATCACCAAAGCAGAATAAATGCATCGCTGAAAAAAAGAGGGCAGAGATTTGCATAGAATGTGCCCATGCTAATTGATAGGCACAGATGCCAAATTAGACAAAATTTTCCATAATATAAGTAGAACTACCAGCACATCCCAGCATAGTGGGGAAGACTGTGGACAGGTGAACTGCGTGCCTGCTCAGTCTACTGTCCAGTTGCTAGTAACTGTGGATACGCAATTTCAAGATCCCTCCTGCTCTCCCTTTCTATTGTTTCTTTATCTTTCAACCAGACCAGGATCAGACAGTCATTTAAATAAGGAGTCCTTCAAATACAGAACTGCCACCTTCAGCAGAAATGCAGGACAGAGCAAAACCAGGGCATTTACTGAGCTCCTTGTGCATTGTTCTTCATCCTTGGGTCCCCAGATATTGGTGGACAACAACTCCCATCATCCCTGACCGTTGACTAAGCTGGCTAGGGATGACAATAATTGTAGCCCAGCAACATTTGAGGACCCAGGGTTGAAGGACATTGCTTTAGTGGACCAATAAGCACAGCTGTGCTTGGCATAGTGGTTAGGTCACAACAAGTTGTGCAGGCCTGCTCCAGATCTCTCCCTGGACATCTCAAGCAAAGTACTTGAATGGTGCTTGAAGACATGCAAATGGAGCCTCATGTTCCTTAGGTTTCGTCCCTCCTCGCAAAATAAGAGTCTTCCATCTTTCGAGGCTGCTCCGGCTTGATCTGTAACACCTCTAGGCATGCCTGAAACTTTGTTATAAATGAGCAGAGGCAGCAGAATTTCCCAGGGGAAGGATCACTAGCTGTGCGCAAGGGCGTTTTCGCCATCATTAGCTGTCTAATTGTGTGCCACACTGCACGGAGCTATTTAGATGTGTGACTGGCGATGATTTATTGATTACCGCTCCTTTTGTAAAGCTTTGTTTTCCCATTTCTGACAAATCCAGCGACTAGTGGCTGAGTTTGATTTTCCTTTGCTGGTTTTTTTTTTTTAATAAAGAATTGCTTTGAATGCTTGTTTGAAATTTCCTGTACATTAATTTTTTTACTGGAAGTCAAACACACAAAGCAAAGAACCACCCACACATTCTACAGGAACAAAACACACACACCAGGAAAAAAGCAACAGAGCAACATGGGAGGGCATGGATTTGGCAGGTCCCCTGACCCCCTCCCCCTCTGGTCTTGATGCACAACTGCGGTTGAGGCAGGACTAATTCCAATGGCAGCAAAGGCAGATGATCCAACTTTTACCTATTTACCTATTTCATGGCACCGGTCCCTGGTAAATAAGGGTCAGGGATCCTCAGGTCCAGGGATCAAATGTGGCCCTCCAGGTCTCTCAATATCACTCCCAGGACTCTCCCAGTACCACCCAACCCTCCCAAGCAGACCTGCTTTGCAGCATCCTAGAGTGTTCTTGCCTAGCTGGGATGTGCCCTTGAAGTCTGATCATGCCTCTTGCCTGCATGGAGGATAGAGAGAGGTGCCTGAGCGTATGTAGAAACTAGCTGGTACAAGGATAGAATTGTTGCTCCACTCATTTTGGCCTCTGGCCTCATCCACTGCGGGCATGTGACCCCCAGAAGATTTCCCAGAAGAGAATGTGGCCCTTGGGCTGAAAAGGGTTCCCCACCCTCGCTGGTAAGTCATTATTAACCCTATTTTTTCATTTGGAGAGATTTTGGGGGAGGACTTTTGTTGTTGTTAATTTGAATGACAAAATTTGCTGTGCTTCAGGTTCCAGTTCTTTCCCCCAGGTTTCAAGAAATTAAAAGCATAGAAGGGTTGTTTGGGCTGACTGGCATTTTTTAATGGTGGGCTGGCATCTTGATCATCAGCTAATACCTGAGTCCAGCTCCTTCTGTCCCATCCCTGGAAGTAAACAACTGGAGCAAATATTTGCAGTCTGGTTACCTTGGCTGGGCCATCCCCCAAGCCATCAGGGCCTAGGCAATCACACCAACCTGTACTCCCACACTGGAGTGGTATTGGTGAATGGCAGGTCAGTCCATCTTCCATGATTTGTTTGTGGATGTGACAGCCAGCTTGGTGTGCATCACTGACATCTGGGAGAGCAAGATGAGCAGACCTGACCTGTCCCAGGTGTGCCCTCCCAGGTACTCAGGACTAGGGATGGACAAATCTGTCAATTTCCGTTTCTCATTTTTTCAATCTTCAATTCAGTCCTCCACGTTTCCACCTGAGTTTGCTTTAAAATAAAAAAGTCGTCATGAAAATTCATCAGTATTTTGGCAGTTCTGGCCATCTTGAAAGAGGCGGTGGTGGTGCAGCTTCATCTTAAGAGGCCTTATTTAGACCCTGATGTTTTAAACAACGACTGCCCAATTACGACATCCCATTCCTGGCCAAGGTATTTGAGGGGGCGGTGGACATGCAACTCCAGACCTATTTGGCTGGAGCAGATTTTCTGGACCCATTTCAATCCTGTTTTGGGTCTAGTTTTGGTACTGAGATGTCTTTGGTCATTCTGGTTCATGACTTGGTTTGGGAGAGGGGTGTGTGTTTGTGTGTGTTTGTGTGTGCATGTGTGTGTATGCGTGTGTATGCGTGCATGTGTGTGAGAGAGATCCTTTTGGTTCTTCTTGATCTCTCAGTGCCTTTTGATACCATTAGCCATAGCACCTTCCTGGAGTGATTCTGTGGGTTGGGTCCATGGTGAGATGATGATTATGCTCCTACTTGCACGGCTGTTTCCAGAGGCTAGTACTGGGTGACAACACTCAACCCCATGGCAGTTGTGCTATGGAGTCCTGTTGGCTTCTTGTCTGTCTCCAATGTTATCTAACATCATATATGAAGCTGCTGGATACTGTCATCAGGGGGTTTGGGGCTTGGTGCCATCAGTGCTGATGGTACCCAATTCTGTATCTCTGTCCCATTCCATCTGAATCAGATGTAGCTGTGTTGGTGATGAACCAGTACCTGGAGATGGTATTGGGATGGATAATGCCAATAAACTGAAGATGTATTCTAACAAGATGGAGGGGCTGTCGACAAAGGGCAGGGAGCTGAGCAGAGAGGCCGGGAGAGCTGCCTTTGGCCTCTAGGCCTGAAGGTCCCCACCCCTGGCCTAAGAATCTGTCATGACTATTTGCCTCAATTGAAGTTCTTCACACTCCTTTCCAGAAAAAGCCAGTACTGGGAATGGCATCTATCCTACATCTTCCCCATATTGGACTTCCTTCGCAATTGTCCACTTATGTATATTATGGCCAACATTTCCAACTGACTCAACAAGACTTGTGTCTCACCCCAAGTCTCTTGATATGAAGTCCAGGGTTGCTTCACATCCGGTCAATCCCAGAACACACATTTACCCAGGTCTATGTGAGGGTAATTGAAGTTACCCATTACTACAACGTTTTCTCCTTGGGATGCCTCCCTGTTCTCCATTTCAAGATCACCTGGAGCATTTTGGTTAGGAGGGCGATAATTTGTCACAAATACTACATTACTTTTGAGGACTTGACGACTTTGACCAAAAACATTAATCCACCATTAATATAGGCCAGGGGTGAGGAAACTGTGGGCCTCCAGATATTACAACTCCCATCATCCTTGATTGTTGACCATGCTGGTTGGGGCTGATGGAAGTTGAAGACCCTCAACATCTGAACAGCCACAGGTTCCCTGCCCCTGATGAAGGCAATCATTCATGTAAGTAGGTAGGTAGAAAGAAAGAATCACCAGGCTACTAACAAATCTTACTAACAAATCTACTAACAAATCTTGTGGAATCTTTTTTTTCCCATGGAGACACCTGAAATTACTTCCACAGTATGAGCATTTCTGAAACAAAACAAATCTTTCCAAAATCCTATTTTTTTATTTTCATTTGTACTTTGGGGCTCTTTTTTCCCTTCCCTCTTTGACTAATTACACTTTGTTAGTTGTTATGGCAACTATGGATTGCTCAAGGCGTCCAGCTCTAGCGATTGGGCTGCAGACGGAGATGTCTGAAGAATACAAATGGGATTTCTTGGGTTATTTAAAACCCTTCCTATCTGTCCTTGCCACCCCCTACAGTGAAACCCCAAGGAGCCATCCAGGTTGGTTATTAATGCCCTTGCTCTTATCTGAGCATGGACCAAACAAGGAATCTTCTACCTTGGGCAGTCACAAACCTTTGTTCCCAGCCCGAGGCGCCATGTGGCATTAGGGAAACGGCTGTATTTCATAGCAATCAGACAGCCCCTAGAAATATGACTTTTGTGAGCAACAAGGCAATAATGGCCAGATTTTATTCTTAATTCTGCACCTTCTAGGTTGGCATTTAACACAGACTGGGTGTACATTATGTAGATTGCCATTCTAGCTCTGCCACGGTTTCATTATTACCTTGGTGTATCAACCGACATCCTAAGATATTTGATTTGCTATTAGAGAGTTGATATATACAGCAGTACTGTGGAGAACCTCCCAGGCCTAAAGACTGGTTGTGGCCTTCCAGGCCTCTCTGTCCTCCCCTTGGGAGCCTGCCCTGCCACACTCCCTCTCCCCAGGCCACCCACCTCACTGGCTCTACTTCACACCTTCCTTGAGTTCTTTTGCTTAGCTAGAATGTGGCCTTGAACTCTAATAATCCCTCTTGTTTGTCTGGATGGATGATAAGAGGGGTATGTGTGTGTGTGAAAACTAGACTACTGTACAAAGATAAACATTTGCATTTATTGCTCCGCCCACCATAGGGATGTGGCCTAGAAAGGGATGGAGCCTTCAGGATGAAAAAAGGATCCCCACTCCTTGATATTTAATAGGTGAAACATAATTGAATCTGAATGGCATCAAGACTTTCAAAAAATGACGCCACATGTGTTGATTGGCTTATCAGTGTGTTATCAACAACAACTATGTTATGTGAATGATGACTGTTAATAACATAATTATTACTGCCTATACTTTTCAGCATTTCCTGCTTACCTCACTGTGTACAGTTCCACCTCCACATATAGCTGTAACAGGATAATTTAGTGAAGGGCCATAGCCCAGTGGAAGAGCATCTGCTTTGCATGCAGAAGGTCCCAGTTTCAATCCCTGGCATCTCCATTTAGGGCTGGGAGACACTCCTGCCTGAAATCCTGGAGAGCCGCTGCCAGTCAGTGTAGACAATACTGAACTAGATGGACTAACGATCTGATTCAGTACAAGGCAGCTTCCTATGTTCTTATCTTCCTATCAATGGAGACTAGTGGCTCCAATGTCAGTAGGGCATTGAATCTGCTCTAGGTTGTAAGAAAACTTTCAAGGAGCTATCCAGGGTGCTGAAACCAATCCCCCAAAATAGGTCCAGTACCTTGGACAACATCTTGAAAGTTTGGACTGAAACTGGGAGCAGATTCACTGTCCCACTGACACTGGAGCACCAGTCTCCACTGGTTCTTATGTACAATACATCACACATCTTATGAACTAGACTGTGGTCCACAAAAGCTTATGCCTTAACCAATGTGTTAGTCTTTAAGGTCCCACACAACTCTTTGTTTCTTTTGCTGAACAGATTAACACAGCTAACCCTATGGAAGTTGAAAAGTAATGTTATTTAATATATAGCTGTGTTTAATCATTGGTATTCAGTGGCTGTGTTTAGTATTTGACGGAATTTTGCAGCTAACTTGCAATAGTATTTATTAGCTGAGAGCATTCTGAGAGTTGACAGCTTGATGTATTTGATATTTGAGGCTTGTCAAAACTAATACAATCAAAAGATGTCAAGAAGATTGGAAGGCACTTGAGTTTTGGGGTTCTCCAAAATGCCAGTGCAAATTTTGAATACAAAGTTTTGACATTTGTGTGGCAAAATTGGGCATGTGAGAACAGATTGCATATTTTCAAATATTTTTTTCATCATTCTACTCAAGGATGGGAAACCTTGGGCTTGGGGGACAAGTGTGGCCCTCCAGGCCTTTCCATATGGCCTGTGGGACTCTCTCGGGCCACACACCATTTGAAGCCACACCTTTCACCAGCCCTGGGGTAGACCCTCCTAAAGCGTTTGGCCTGGCTGGAATTCTCCTTGAATGCTTCTTCCTTGCCTGGATGGAGGATAGAGAGGGGTGGTGAGCATGTGTGTAGAAACAAGGCTACTGTACAAAAGTAAAATTTACACTTGTTGTTCCATCTGCTTTTGCCTCTGTAACTCCCTGGAAGGTGGCCCAGAAGCGAAGGTAGCCCTCAAGCTGAAAAAGGCCCACCTCCTGCTCCTGTACTACTTAGAATGGATGAGGAATAGATGCGGACAACCTCCCTGGGATACAAAATCTGTCTTAAGCCCTGCAGGCCTTACAGAGGGCGGCCAGTAGAAGATTCGCACCATCCAGACTTTTAATTGGTTTCTTCTAGTGACCTTTACAGTAATAATGTTTCAGTTTCTCCTGAACTTCTGGCCAAAGGCCCTTGCAGCCCAAAGAGGCCCCTGAAGGGCCTCTCCTTAGGGTGGGAGGGTGGTGCTCCTGTTCTGTGTTCCATGGCAGCATCGGGTCCTGTAACCCGATCCTGCTGCAGATCATGAAGGAGCTCCCAGGCACCTCCCCACAACACAGACAGCATGAGTGTCAATAAGCCTGTATGCACGCCCCAAATACTTCTCCCATCAGTGTAAATGGGGCCGCCATCTTGGGTCATAGCAGGCATGCACGCATAGTGGGCATGGCATTCACACTGACAGCAGAGGTAGGTGGAGTGGGCAGGCATGGTTATTGAAGCCCCCACTGTCTGTATTGGGTGTGTGTTGGGCTATGGCAGCATGGGCCCAGGGCAGGCTGGTGCAAAAGAGCCCACTCATGCCTGGTGCGAACCCTGTTTACATGCGATGGAGCCTGCACAGATACAAGAGCCCCTTGTCTTGAAAACGTTTGCCTTTGTGGAAAATGAAGGTTAATATACATTTTTAATATACATTTCTTTTACTTGACCTTTCCACAGAGGATATTGGTAGAAGATTCGCACCATCCAGAATTCTAATTGGTTTCTTCTAGTGACCTTTACAATAATAATGTTTCAGTTTCTCATGAACTCCTGTAGCCTTTGTTTATCACTTCCAGCAGTATTATCTTAAGAGATTGCATCCTGTATTAATAACAAACAAAAATTCACAGATGAAAACTGGGGCTCTTGGATGCACCTTTTTTTAATGCCAGGTGGGACTTTCCCCCCACCATTGCCCATTACTGAAAGCTTTTCCCCTCCAGCTGTCCACTTGCTCTGCAGCAGGCTATCCTGCACAGGATTCAGAAAAGGCATTTAATAAACTTAGCATAACAGGTGTCTTTTTAAGCCAAGGGCAGGGAACCTCTGGCTTGTGAGTTGAATGTGACCCTCCAGCTCTCTCTCACTCTCTGGCCCTTGAGCCTCACCCCAGACAATGCCCTCTCCAAGGCAGCTCCTCTTTCTGCCAGGCCACTCCCTTTACCAGCCCCGCTCTATGCCCTCCTTGAGTGCTCTTGCCTGGCTGGGCTGTGTCCTTGAACTGTGGTAATGCCTCTTGCCTGCCTAGATGGAAAGATCTATGCGTAGAAACCTCTGACTTTTGCATGGCTGGAATGTAACATTTGTCACTCCACCCACTTTTGCCTCTGGCCCCACCCACTACTGGCATGCATGCCCCCCAGAAGGTCGCTCACAAGACAAGGTGGCCCTTGGGCAGAAAAAAAAGGCTCCTACCCATTTTAAACATACGGACCACAAAACTTATTAGAAAACTGTTGCAAAGCTGGGATGATCTGCCTGGATTCAAACGTGGAATATTTGGGACTGTGTGCCGCTGCCCCACCTGGTGAGCCACTGAACGATGTGTTGTTATAGTATCTGCCTAGGCCTAGTGTGGCATGGGAAGCATGTTAATAAACTTAGCATAACAGGGGACTTTTAAAACTAAGGGTGCTTTATAGATGATGTGGACTACAGACAGCATGGTCAATGGTCAGGGATGATGGGAGTCCATAACAACATCTGGATGGCCCCACATTAGCCACCCCTGGACATGGCAGTTTAGTATCCTCGGGGCATGGACTGACCCAAGCTAGCCATTTGATCCTCCTGAACAGGAAGGAGGACTGGAAGAGGGCATCCTGTTCTAGTTAGCTTCAGTCCAGCAACAAGGTCTTCCTGAGCCCTATAGCCCTTTGGCTCTACCACCTGTGTTCCACCTGCCCCATACATTTAAAGCACTATTGTACCACTTCAAATAGTCATGTCTTGGGCCAAAGAATCCTGTAGTTTGCAAAGGGTGGTGAGAGTTGTTGGGAACAGGGTGGTTCATGACAGATGCTACTGGAGGTCACTGATTCATAGGGTCGCCATAAGTCGTAATCGACTTGAAGGCACATAACAACAGCAATGGCTGTTTTGAGTGGCATAAAACTGCTTTAAATGTGGAGTGCAGACAGACCACTGGTTTGTCCCTCAATCCCTGCCCTGCATACTATTCACTCCTGATTTCTGGCATGCTCTGCAATTTTGTGCTTTGGTCTTCCTGACTAGTTTCATCCCACAGCTCTTGGTTCTCAGCAAACCTCTGACAAACACGGTTTCCGCCGTGTTAACTATCTGGTTAGGCAATCATTTTTTGGGTGGTGCTGGTAGGAGGTGGCCAAAACCCATAGCTGGCTACTTGCATTCTCTTGCAGTCAGTTATATGGTTATACTCTGGATTCTAGATGCATCCCTGTCTCCCTCACTTATTTTGTTATATGGTGCTTTTCAATGGATCCCAATGCAGTTTACAAAAATTAAAATCCAGTGCAGAAGTGTAATATGTTAAGGGTAGGTGGATAGGGAGAACCAATGGTGATTCCTACCCTGGAGTTTCCTCTTTTCTTTCCAATCAGCACTAGGAAGCCATGTGTTTTTAATTGCCCACAATGCCCCAGAGTGATGCTGTGTCAGGGTAAGGTCTCCATTTATGCATTTCCAAAAAAAGAGGAAAAGTCTCACCAAAAAAAAAAGAGTGCTACAGATTGGCACAACATTTGCATCTGTATAAAGATGCAAATTTAGAAAGAATCACAATGCAGTACATCTCCCCATAGTGGGAAAGAGTGTGTCCAGGTGACCTATGCACCTGCTCAATCTGCTGTCCTGGTGGTGCTGATGGGCAATTCCCAGACCCTTCCTGCTCTCCCTTCTCAGGTGCTTTGATTTTAAACCAGACCTGGATTAGACAACCTTTCAGAGGACACATTGACAGTCTTACTTCAGGAGCATTGTGGGAAATTTAAATGGTGGTTCACAGACTCTGCCAACCAGCACTGATCAGAGCAATGCTTCAAGCCACCACTGCTGTCCAGTAGGCTGACAAGGCCAACTTACAAAGGAAAGGACTCATTCCTATAGAAGGGGGACCCGCCTAGGGATGGGTGAGAAATTCAGTTTGCATTTAAGGGCAAACCTACCTAATTTGTACATTCTGAAACAACACGCAAACTGAAACACAGCCATCCTTCACAATTTGCTTCTCTGAATTCCGCAGTGCATTTCTCCAGACAAGTAATGTGTACAAAAATGCATGCCCTGGGGCAAAGTGTGCATTAATGTAGTTGTAGAAGTAACACACACACACAAAATGTATTATATTTGGCAAAATTGCTTTTAGAAATGGCTATCTTTGGCAAAATGGCATGTAAAAATGTGTATAGTAGGAGAAATCCGCACTAAAATACTGATGAATTTTCATGAAGCCTTTTTTTGTTTTTAACCAGAAACTGATGTGGAAATGTGGAGAACTGACTTCATGATTGGAAAAAATGGGAAACTGAGAGAAACAGATTTGCACATCCCTAGACTCACCACTGGGCACTTGCCAAGGAACCCCACAAACCTGGAGCCAGTCTGACCAAAGTTGCAAAAGCTTGCTTTTTCAGTCACCCTTAGCCAAGCATAAGTACACGTAACTGCAGGTGCTCGAAGGCATCTCTTGATGCTACTTTCCTTTCTCCTCCCCCTCTGTGGAGAGGTAGCTAGAGATAGCTCCAACTCCTCTGCTCCACTAGAGGTGACACAGTGATGCCAGAGAGAGTGGGGCTTGGCTGCCAGAGGGGCCTGGAGGTGCTGACTCAGCTCCTATCCCATCTAAGAAGAGGGCTGGATCAGGGAAAGAGAGCTCAGCAGAGACCGCAGCACAAAGACCAGCACAGAGGAGCTTGAAAATTAACGTGAATGCAAGAATCTCAGATGCAGCAGAGAAAGCCTAGGAAACGGAGACTTAAGGTGGGACTGGATAAAACTGAGGAATGTACAGGAAATAACACCACAGCCCTGGACATTGAGAAGACCCTGGGTGGAGGGTAACGGATATGTAAAAACATGCAATAGGAATTAAAACTGTACCGTGGAGGTTCACAGGAATCTGTATAATGAGAAGATCTCCTCTAACAAAGGAGGAACAGACTCACCACATCGCCTCTGCCAATCTGAGTAGACCTGGGACTCTGAAAGCAGAGGAGACTGGTGGCTCTGATGTCAGTGGGACAGTGAATCCACTCTGGGTGCTTTGAGCACCTTGGACAGCTCCTTCAAAGTTCAGACAAAAACCCAGAGTGGATTCACTGCCCCACTGACATCGGAGTCACCAGTCTCCACTGTCTGAAAAGACCCTAACACTCTGCTGCATCCTACAGGAGCTATAAAAGAGGATGTGCCCCCTTCTGCCTTTTCCAATGTTGCAGCTTGTAAGCTTCTTCAGGGCAGAGACAATCCTGTTCATTTGGTGATGAAACTGTTAAATGCGGTGCACACTGAAAAAACAACATCCATCCATCAAAATAAATTCCAGTCATTCCTCTGGCGGGCTACTACAGGGCCTGCAATCCATGATATAACAGATATTTTTTATTCCCACAAATTATTATTAATTATTATTATCATCATCATCATTGCTTGTCCATCAAATACAATAAATTCTAATACTCCCTCTGTCAAACCACAGCCTTTGCTTTCAACCTATAGTATTATTTTTTATTTTTATTTTTGGAAATTATCATCACCATAATCATGTGTCCATGCCCTGCACAGGCAGGGTCAAGGAATGTCAGGGCTCATGTAGCAATAAATCCTGTGCCCTTGGACAGAAGGCTTCATTTCTGGTGTCAAGAAATGGGTTGACTTTAGCCTGACACTGAATCAAATGGTGGAGAGTTTGCTTTCATCTGGGCTCCCTTATCACTTCAAAGGCGTGCACAGGCAGGCAGTTTTAGTTAGCCTCCCCACCTCAAGGTCTGTGTTATTAACCCATTTGGGGGATCAAAACAACATCCTTTGGACTTATAATATGTGAGGTCAACCATTGAGCTTTGTGGCCAAGTGGGGATTTGATCCCTGGTCCAGGACTCTGACCACTATGCAACACTGGCTGGAGTGGGGGACGAGGGAGAATAGCCTTGACTGTTGCTGTTCCAGCAACTGGCCCCAAACCAAACAAATTAAATTATTATGGGCTCAAGCCAGTTTTTTTCCTTCAGCATTGTTTGGCAACTCTAGGACAGTGGCAGCAGATTTTGCTATGATGCAAGGATTTGCTCCAAATGCATGCTTTTTAAAAACTCTACAAGAATGAATGGCAGCCATTAAGTTAATGGGAAGAAAGAAAAAAATATTTTTATAGAGGGAGTGAGCTAATTCCCAGAGTTCCCTGGGAAGAGGGATTATTTTTTAAACCACTCTGGGAATTGTAGCTCTGTGATGGGCATAAGGGTCTCTTAACACCTCTCAGCACCCTCAACAAACTACAGCTCCCAGGATGCTTTGGGGAAAGTCATGGCTGTTAACGTGGTATGATGGTGCTTTAAATGTACAGTGAGGACAGGGCCCTAGAAAACCTGTACAGGCAAGTGTGCCTCTTCCCTTGTTTCTCTGGATTCCAGAAATGTTTGTTTTGACACCCATTTCACCTACACTCAGACAGGGAAGAGGACAGATTCATAGACAGGCTGGTCAACTCCGTGAGAGGGGGGAGATAGTGCATGTTAAGCTAGCAAGCCATCACAACACCTCACAGACAATGCAGAACAATAAAGGGAGAAGAAAAGGCTATTACAATACACCTTACACAATAGCATCAATAGTCTCCTGGCAGTAAACATCCATGCACTTGACTGCAAAGAAGAAAAGAACGTCACAGAAGCAGGAACATGAAAGGAAATTTTCTGCACAAAAACTAAAGGCGAAGCACAATAGTATATATTTCAGGCCTCTGAAAAGGCAGCATGGCAGTAATATTAAGGAGGCGAGATAGTCTAATGGATTGAGAGCAAAGGGTGGTGATAGCTGGGGGGGGGGACTGGGGAGAGGCAGGAACTCAATCAACAGTTATATACATACTCTGCAGAAGACCTATCTTTTGAATAGGTCCAAGTCATTTAAGGAGGAAAGGCGGGTGGGGGGAGAGAGAAGAAAAACCCTGCTTATTTCATCCCTGAATTAATCTTTATCTGGTTCTCTTTGCTTGTACGGAAACAAGGCAACGCATGAATATTTCATTTCAGCAAGTGAAGATCCAAGAGACTTTACTGTTCCTGGAATGAGCGGTATCTATACAATATGATCTCACATGAGCATTCTAGCGGGCTATGAGATCAGAGGGGGCCAAGGGGCACCTTGCGTCAAATCAGAGATAGTCATCTCCAGGGCATATTAGCCCAAGGACAGCATGCTTGGTTGAGTCAGACAAATTTGTGTGGGGAGATGGAAGTGGTAGGAAGCGATGGCTGCCCACTTGGATGGATTTCAAAGAGGGTTAGACAAATTCATGGAAGGAGGCATTCAGTGACTACTAGCCATGATGGTTATATTCTACCTCCATGGTCAGAGGCAGTATACCACCATCGCACTCAGTATATGCTGTTGCACTCAGTTTCTGCTTGTGGGCTTCCCATGGACATCTGGTTGGCCATTGCGACAACAGGATGCTGGACTGCATGGGCCTTTGGCCTGATCCAGCAGGCTCTTCTGGAAGCCCGCAAATAGTACTTGAGTGCTACAGCACTCTCCTCATTTGTGATTCTTAGCAACTGGCATTCAGAAGCATACTGTGTCTCACAGTGGAGGTGAAACATAGCCAATATGGCGAGCAGCCCTTGATAGCCTTATTCTTCATGAAAGCAGAAGCAGAAAGTCTGAAAGAGCTACATGGACAGTCTGTTTTTCAAGGGGGAAAAGTTGCTTGCTTACACAAGGCCAGATGGACTGTTTTTTAGCCTCGGCTGAATTAGCCGTGCTTGGAACTTCTTGGCTCCTGAAGTTCCTCCAATAATCTTTCCTTGTAAAGGAAGAGGACCAGACAGGTGGGTGGAGAAGACAGTGGAAAGGTCGCCCTGTGTTGCTGTCTGACTTTCATTTTTGTTTGCTGTCTCTTTATGGGGCTGCCACAAAAACACTCATTAGGCAGTGTTGATTTTCATTAATGTTGATTCACCAAGAGCTTAATCAATCTTCTGTGACCAACAACCTCTGCTCCCAAGGGAGAACAAAGCTATTTAACAAATTAGCCCGACAGATTGTAGGTAGTGCATGGCGGTGTGAAGCACCATAACAGGAGGCATGCAGATGATCATAGCATGTGCAGATGGGAACAATAGCACTAAGTGTTCTCCAGACAATGTGCATCTTGGGTGAACTATACCAGCAGGGATGCTCAGACATGCTCACTTAACCACTGATGCTTAAGCCTCGCTTAGCACCCTTCCTGAGACATTATGGGGGGTGTCATTGAAATCTCCTGTTCTGAGCTAGGGCTGGGGAACCTTTTACAACCAGAGGGCTGTATTCAGTGGAGTGTGGTGCCCTCCAAAGGATGGCACTGGCTGTCAGCCTCCTCCTCCTTGGTCTCAGTGTTTCCTCTTGTAGAGAGCAGGGAGAAGGATGGGGGCAACAATCAGAATTAGTTGGCGTCAGCTTTCATTGGTTCTTGCTCCATCTGTCATTGGCTCTGGCTCCACCTACTGTTGTTCATGCTCTGCCGGCCATTGGCCCTGGCTCCACATATTGTTGGCTTCTCTGCCTTCTGCCCTAAAAGTCTCAGGGGGCACCAGCCACCACTGGCTGCATTCTCTTCTGGGCAGCCTTCTGGGGAGGTGGGATCACATGCTGGTGGTGGGCGGGGCAAGAAGCAAAAGTGGCCATAGCAACCAATGTAAATTTCACTTTTGTACATTAGGTTTCTACACACTCACATGCCTATCTCTATCCAGGCAAGCAAGTAGCATCCAGGCAACTTTAACAACAGCAGCAGCAGCAACAACAACAATGCCTTAAGGAAGGTATGTAGTAGGGATGGCAAGTGGTATGGCTAGTGAGGGGGTGTGGCCTGGAGAGAGTCCAGAAAGTCAGTCAGGTTTGGAGAGCCATGGCAGCTGTGATTCCATGTCAGCGGGGCAGTGGAATCCATTCTGGGATTTAGTCAGAACTTTCAAGGAGCTGTCTAAGGTGCTGAACCTATTATGGGAATAGGTTTCAGAACCTCAGACAACTCCTTGAAAGTTTGGACTAAAACCCTGAGTGGATTCCACTGCCCTGCTAACATGGAACCACCAGCCACCACTGTTGGAAAGAGAGTTTAGCTAATTCTGGTAGAGAAGCATTCCTCCAGACCTCTAGGTGTGTGATACAGCTGTGGCTCCCCAGCAAAGGATGAGGCATAAATTACTCCCTCCTTGCTAGATCATCCTTCGGTATGAACCCACACAAGCACCCAGGCCCTGCTGTTCAACGTTCACCCATGTGCACGTCAATCCTAAAGGGCAGCCCCACCTCTACCAGGCACAATCCACTGACAGATCCCTAAAAAGTGACCTTAACTGAATAATGCCTCAGTATACTTAATGTTTTCCCCCCCAGCTTCCTCACGTGCCTGGACCCAATGCTCCAAGGGCAACCAAACCACACCACTCACCTGCTTCATACCGTTGGGATGAATTAAATTGGCATTTAGGAGTCTGAATGCCAGTCTAATTCATCCTAGCAGATGAAGCAGGTAAAAAAAGAGGGACCCTAAGACCAATGAAGGAATCCCTCCAAAAATGTCCAACTTGGCCCATTCAAACAGGTGACTAGCAAAGCCCACACTGTATATAGGGAGGGAGGGAGGGAGGGAGGGTTGTTGTTGTTATGTGCCTTGAAGTCGATTATGACTTATGATGACCTTATGAATCAGCAACCTCCAGTAGCATCTGTTCTATACCACCCTGTTCAGACCTTGTAAGTTCAGGTCTGTGGCTTCCTTTATGGAATCAATCCATCTCTTGCTTGGTCTTCCTCTTTTTCTACTTCCTTCTGTTTTTCCAAGCATTATTATCTTTTCTAATGAATCATGTCTTCTCATTATGTGTCCAAAGTATAATAACCTCAGTTTCATCATTTTAGCTTCTAGTGATAGTTCCAGTTTAATTTGTTCTAACACCCAATTATTTGTCTTTTTCGCAGTCCATGGTATGCGCAAAGCTCTCCTCCAACACCACATTTCAAATGAGTTGATTTTTCTCTTATCCGCTTTTTTCACTGTCCAACTTTCACATCCATACATAGAGAGCACAGCGAAAACACAAGAAAGAAGAGCTCAGGAAAGGGGTGGACTTATAAAGCCATGCTCCAACCTCCTCTTTGATTGGCCACCAGGCCACCACACAGTCCTCTTCTCAATCCCCTCCCTTTGGGTGGCAGTTTCCCAAGTCCTTTTTGAGGAAGGGAGGGGTGGAGGGAAAAGTGCCCCCACTACAAGAGTGGGAACAATATTCTTAGGGATAGGTGAATCTGTCAATTTTGGTTTCTCATTTTTCCATTCTTAAGTTCAGTTCTCAACATTTCCACATTAGTTTGATTTTTTTTTAATTTTAAAAAGTCCTTGTAAAAATTCATCAGCGTTCCAGTGTGCATTTCTCCTAATAAGCACATTTTTCTATGCAATTTTGCCTAATATGCACTTTTGCAGAGCAATTTTCCCTGATAGAAACTGTGCTTTATTTTTTGCATGAAAGCTAAGGTTCTTAGAAAGCTGAATTCTGTAGCTTGCAATACATATTCTGTGCTGTTGGTTTGCTTCTGCAGCATTGCACCCATTCACAGGGGCTGGACGAATACATCAACGCCAATCTGTCTCCACTTCTCAGTTTTCCAGTCTTAAATTTAGTTCGCCCCATTTCTGCATCAGTTTGCATTTTTTAATATATATAACCCTCTTAAATATTGTACCTGTTTTCATGCACACTTTTCCTAATATCTGCATTTTTGTATGCAAGTTTGCCTATTATATACATTTTGTGCAAGCAAATTTCTCTAATAAAATGCATCTTGGCACATTATATTCACTAGCATGTCTTCATTTTTGTGTGCACTTTCCCAAATATATACATTTTTTGGGGAGGAGAGTTTGTTGGTGAACCACTTTGCAGCATTCAGAGAAGCACACATTTTGGAGGATCACTGCATTTTGCTTCGTGTTCTGGTTCAGAAAGTACAAATTTGGTAGGTTTGCATAAAAGGTGAACTGGACAAATCATTTCCCCTGTTCCTAGCCCCAACCAGAAGGTATCCTCTGACACTGAGATTGGCCCAGCTCCCGCTGATGTTTACCTTTTCCTTGTTATGTTCGGAGTCTCTTGCCCTTTGATGTCTCCAACTCTCCCTGACCTTGTTAACTCCCATACAGTTCTAGCAGGATTCCCTGCAAACCTACCCCTGTGACTCTCATGCTGCAGACCTACCGACTTATCTCACACGTGCAGCCCCCGGAGAGGCATTGGGTCAGTAATGACTTTGCTTTGCCGTCATGGGTTGGATTTATTTATTTTTTTGAGCGGCTGGTCTGGAGGTGAAAGGCTGGGATCCCATTACCAATCCAATTTCTCAGATTCTTACAGGTTAGATAGGAATTGCCAGAGCAGAACGGTCTGACGGTCCATTGAGTCTGGTATCTCCTCTGAAACAGCAGCTGCTGTTTGGCTCTTCAATAAAAAGCCAACCCATTATTGGCTTTGTAATTGAATATTGCATCACTATATACATATCTCACACACAAAAGGGGGGGGGAGCCTCTATATGTTTCTCCGATCTTACAACAACCATGTGCTGCTGACATCCAGCCAGGCTGTAGCAGCATGGCAGGGCTGTTGACCCCGTATGTCTCAGAATCCAAGCTCAACAATGAAATCATCACTAGGCTGCATCTTTGG
Organism: Rhineura floridana; assembly: GCF_030035675.1. Lineage (NCBI taxonomy): Eukaryota > Metazoa > Chordata > Lepidosauria > Squamata > Rhineuridae > Rhineura > Rhineura floridana. The sequence goes on from NC_084491.1 coordinate 33,293,820, forward strand.
AAGAAAGAAAATTGCTTGGATGCAACTCTAATTTTCCCTCCCAGCACCACTGCAAAAGCAAGGTACAGTTGTTCCCATTTTACAGAAGAGGAATGATGATGGGAAGAGAATGGCTGTTTCACACATGCATGGACATTGCTTGATCAGGGCTAGCGGGGGGGGACTGTCCATGGCTCAGAGCTTCAGGGCAAATGTCCTTGAGCTCTTACCCTTTAGCTCGTGCCTCCGGCTAAGCTTCAGGCTTAAGTACCTGTGAGGTGGGATGTAGCAGACAACCCTCAGCGAATCAGCCACACCCTTTCTGCCAGCAGTCACTCCTTCTGAGATGTCCATCATTTCATTGACTATTTGTCAAGGTCAGCTAGCAGCTCTTTCACAACCAGAGCTGGGTTTAGACCCAGGGGTGTCAGGTTTACTGGGCCTAGGGAGTGGGCTCTCTACTCTAGCCAGTGTGTTGTACTGGTTATAGTGGTGGTTGAGGCCTGTGCAAACCCACATTCAAATTCCCTCTCAGTCATCGAGGTCACTGGGTTAGCTTCACTCAGCTGTGCTCTCTGTCTAAGCTACTTAAGAAGAGCCTTGCTGGAGCAGACCAAAGAGTCATTTAGTTCTGCATCTTGTTGTCAGAGGGACCAACTAGATACCCATGAGGAGCCCATAAGCAGGACATGAAGGGAACACTGTGTTTTCTAGCAACTGAAGAACGATAAGGAGATTGCAGAGAAGCTAAATGAATTCTTTGCATCTGCCTTCACAGTGGAAGATATAGGGCAGATCCCTGAACCTGAACTAACATTTGCAGGAAGGGATTCTGAGGAACTGAGACAAATGGCGTTCCTTTTAAGGGGCGTATTTGCCCTCACCATAATTACAGGGAAGGCTTGTGAACATTCTAGAATCAAGAGTTAGGAGCTACGTGAGATCAATCAACCAATAGATGAAGGCGCGGAGCAGCTCCGTCCTTCCCGCGCTTGCCTTTTTCGCCTTGCGGCACGCTTGCACTTAACTCTTTTGTTGGATGGCTTCAGCTTCCCTCGTTGCATTTCTTCGTTCCTGTGTTTCCTTCCTCCCGTTGCAGCGACGCAGCTGGGCTGTTACAGAGTCGGTGCTGGTTTGTGGCGGTTTTCCCGCCTTCCTAGCTGCGTGTTCCCCTTCACTTGCTCCCTCATAGATGCCACCCCAGTGTGTTAGGGAGTGTGTGTGTGTGTTTTCTTTCTCCTCATTCCCGCTTCAGCTGTGCTGCGGGTGAATAAATTGCCTGTGTAATAGCAGGCAGGCGTTGCTTGCTTGGCTTTTGTTGTTGTCGTTGTTGTCTGTTTTTCTTTGCCTGTTTTGCTCCCTGCCTGCTCCAGCGTTATTTAGAGCCTGGGGTGTCGTTTCCTTCCCCTTTTATCCCCGCCCATCAGCTGGTCAGCGGGTAGATAGCGGGCAGTTTCAAAAAACTGCGGGCAAACGTTTCTTTTTTGTTTTGTTTTTAAAATCTTGCTGCTTGCTCTGCGACGGTTTGTGAGTTATAGTGATTCCCCCACCCCAATTTTTTTTTTTTTTTTTAGGGGCCTTTTGAGCGGCATGTTCTGTGCTGGTCTGTTGGAGAGGGCCTTTTGATAGTGCGTTCCAGCACCATTCCTCCCCTCCCCATTTGTTTTAAGGGCCTTTCATTGCGCCCTACTGGGGCCTTGCTGGACTGGGATTTGTCGAGGCGTTTTGCACGAGCACCCCCCACTTGTTGGTATCCTCTGTCAAGCCCCCCCATTCCATTCAGCCTGCGCTGTAATTCTCCCACCCCTTATTGGGTGTTGTGGGAAGTTGGGTCATTTACCACCTCCCCTTGCACCCCCTCTTGTTCCTTTTGCCGCTTTCATGGGGGAGGTGTGAGTTGCTTCAAAGGGTGGTGGGATGTCTTTTTTATCTTATTAATTTATTATATATCATACAATTTTATGATTATTAAATCAATTGATAATAGCATAATTTAATTTTAGGATAATTATAGATATATATTTTTTATTATTAAATAAATAAATAGATAAATACATGAATTCATTTTAATATATTTATAGATATATATGTAAATTTAACACACACACCCGTTCCTTTTGTTTATTGCTTTTCCCTATATCAATTTATTTTATATTTAGTTCTGTTTGTACTCCTACATTCATGTTTTGGTTTTTAAAATGCTGTTCTTGATCATTTAGCTTCATAATTTTGTTGCATGTATTGTGCATGGAGAAAAAGTATAGATGCTTATGTAATATCATCTAAAGGGCAATAGATAATTTATTTTAAGGTGAGTTCATTGGAATTCCACATCTCTGACTTCTTATTTGGCTTCAAAATATGTATAAGTGTGATTCAGAGAAAGGTAATTTATGCTATGCAAGCATAGAGGAAATGCTCTACAGCCAGGTGAACTCATTGTTGTGGCTTTCGGAGAGCCAATACGTTAAGGTTAATGGAAAAATAAATAAATAAATAAGTAAATAATTATATATATATATATATATATATATATATATATATATATATATAAGTTTGCTAAATCAGTATTTGTTTGCTTTTTGAGTGATTAAGTCTTAACTGCAATTTTCTTTATGGATCTCTAATAGTTAATAAGCTTATAACAATAGTTTTTCTATAGCAGGAGTGTAGCAGGAATGTTTTAATATGTTGGTTGCTTAAGGCATTATATTGCCTGTAGTTTTAAATGCTTTGTTTATTTATTTATTTATTTATTTTATTTTATTTTTAAACCGCCCATAGCGAATAGCTCTCTGGGCGGTGTACAAAAGATTAAAAGTACAGAAATGCAAAATATCACAATAAATAAACTGAAACAAAGAGATTTAAAATTGTAACATTAAACGCTTTAAAATGCCTGGGAGCATAGCCAGGTCTTAACCTGGCGCCGAAAAGATAGAAGCGTCGGCGCCAGGCGTATTTCTTCGGGGAGGCTGTTCCACAGTTCGGGGGCCACTACAGAAAAGGCCCTAGATCGAGTAACTGTCCTCCGGGCTTCCCGATGGGTTGGTACCCGGAGGAGGGCCTTAGACGCTGAGCGAAGTGACCGGGTCGGTTCATAGCGGGAGAGGCGTTCCACAAGATACTGCGGTCCCACGCCGTGTAACAGCGTTTTGTTTTATCCCTGAAATAGCTAAATGAAATATAAAATATGCCTATTTTAGGAATGATAGCTTATTGGTTCTTGCTTAAACTGCTCCTATAGCATTTGGTATATTTATATCATGAAGCTTTTCCAAGGCATTTTTAATTGAATTTAACTTCATTCCTAAAATATGAATAGTATACTGCTTGTTTCACAAGATACAGGTACCCTCTTCAATCACATCTATTTCATGGCAGTCTTGTGCATACTAGGCGCTGCTACCTGTTCGATTCACATTCATTCATACGTCGGGATGGCAGTTCTTGTTTACATCATATGAAGAAGAACCTTCTGTGGGAAACCTGCATAGGTTGTGTGGGCTTTTGTGTTATGGCCAGGCTGTCGTCTAGATCCTGATCACTTCTACTGGGTTGTGCAAGTGCTGCTGGCCAGATGTGACTTCAACGGCCATTCTTTCTTCAAGAACAAAGGACTTGCTCCTGTAGCTTGAACTGTAGGTAAGCTTTGATGCAGTCGGTGGTTGGTATTTTGGTGTCAATTCAGGATCTTGGGTGTGCCGAATAATGGCTGGCTGCTTTTAAGGTGCCTGGGGTTCACAATAGAATTTATTTTCTGACTATTTTCCGACAGTGCTTGCGGTATATATGTGGCCTTCTGCCCTTCTGATCTGCATGATACGTTCAGTGCAGCACTTGGCTATGGTTATGTGGTAAATCCCCAGAACCTCAACGTGATTTGAGCTATGCGCCTTGTGCATGCGTTTATTCCGCAAAGTACAGTTGCATTCCACCCGAATGTCGCCTGATCCTATGAGGCCATCCCCCCCCCCCATGTATGAATGATGTACACCTTGTTGCATCCCATGCTCTACTAAGGAGGGCAGGACATTACCGTTGGGAATATATCCTGTCTCCTTTTTGCCTCTTTCTTTAATTTTCAGGCCGAATGCATTCAAGAACCCATTTTATGAAAACCAAAGAAGGCTAGTCGCATTCCACCCTGAGACCGCCTGGTCCTATGTGGCCCCTGTTATACTGTTGATGTTCCTGCCTTCGATGATTCTTAGTGCCCCCCCCTCTTCCAGGCCAGTTATCCTGGGCAGTGGCCTTACCAATAATTTTAAGGCGCCTTTTGCCCTGGTAAAATTAGTTTTCTGGGCAAGTCATTGTAATACTTGAGCCCTGCGCTTATATTGCTGTGCTGTTGTCAGTGCATATGCTTAAGTCGGACCAGTGGGCTTGTGATTGAGTGGTGAAGCTGAGGGGCTGCCCATCGCCCTCTCTGTCCCTGGTTCGCTGAGGGACCTTTCTCTCTTTCAGGCCAGTGGGCCAGTACTATCTTTTCATGTATCAATGGCTACGCATTGATTCAGTTTTGATTATTGCTATGTTGTTCGCAAGGCCATTATGTTTAAGGATTACATTTCTTTCATACAGGAGCAGCTGCAACAGTTGCCATCGTGGGCACGTGTTCTGGAAGTATTCTGCTATTTATGCTGTATTCAAAGGGCAAAAACTTATTTCTGTCATAACTATCGCTTGACACTTCTCGGCGCTGGCCTTTAATCCAAGGCAAGAGGAATGCAGGATCATTATGTGGATTTAGGGTCAGTAAGGTCCTTGTGGGTTGGTCGCGTTCCGCTCCTAGGGCCTCTGACCGGAGGAGGCTAATCATGCCCAATGTCCTCCTTCAGATCCTGCCTTTATTTAGGTCAATGTGCTCATCTTGTATGAGTCGCACCTGTTCGCCGCAGTAACTCTGACGATGTTCTATGGTGCTTTTCGCCCTAGTGAATTATTGGTTTCCTCAAAGCGCGATGTGTCCCATCGTGCCTTATGCTTTGGCGATTGCACGTTAGGTGCAGATTTAGTGAGGTTCTCCTTAAAAGTCTATAAGACTGATCAAAAGGGCCATGGCAGTTTTGCTTCTTTATAGTTGCCAGGTACCTGACTTATGCCCATTTTCCGCTATGCAGCAATGTTTGTGTTTCAGGCCAGCTGGCCAGTGTTATCTCTTTATACATGCAGATGGTTCTGCCTTGACTCAGCTTCAATTTTGGGCCGTTGTTCGGCGGGCCTTGTTGGCCAGTGGTTGCGACGTTGGAGTCTATGGGCTGCATTCCTTTCGACTTTTTGCATGGGCACGGAGCTGCCGTTGGAGTGGCCTATTCCTGTGGAGCATCTATTGCAGTTTATGATACATTTAAAAGGGCACAATAATTCTGTTTCTACTATCGCCAGCCACCTCCCGGCGCTAGCCTTTAACTCCAAGGCAAGGGGGCTGCCGGATCATTCTGTAGATTTTAGGGTCAGAAAGGTCCCTGACGGTTGGTCGCGTTCCACTCCCAGGTCCGCTGGCCGGAGGAGGCCAATCATGCCCGATGTCCTCCTCCAGATCCTGGCACTATTTAATTCTTTATGCTCATCTCAGTATGAGTCGCACCTGTTCGCCGCAGTAACTCTGACGATGTTTTATGGTGCTTTTCGCCCTAGTGAAATACTGGCCCCTTCTAAGCGTGATGTGACTAATCGAGCCTTATGCTTTGGCGATTGCACATTAGGCGCGGATATAGTGAGGTTCTCCCTGCATGTCTCTAAGACCGATCAAAAGGGCTGTGGCAGTATCGTGGTTTACAACGATGCCAGGTCCCAGTATTGTGCCCTGTGTCTGCAATGCGGCAATTCTTATCCATTCGGCCAGTGGGCCAGCGTTATTTGTTTCTACATGCAGATGGAACTGCCCTGATTCAGTTTCAATTTTGGGCCGTTGTTCGGCGGGCCTTGTTGGCCAGTGGTTGCGCTGTTGGAGTGTATGGGCTGCATTCATTCCGGATTGGTGCGGCTATTGCCGCGGCCCTCGTGGGCATGAGTATAAGCAATATACAGGCGATTGGCAGGTGGTGTTCCGATGCATTCAAGTCTTATGTCAGGTTTTAACAGAGGAATTTGTTTTTGTTTCCCATAAGTTTGACAAACATCCCAATTCCTGTGAGGATCGTCTTGTGTGGCCACTCAATTTTGTTTTGGGCTCACCGGAGGGCATCCTCCTCTGTTCCGGGCACACAGCTGCAGCTGTCGGCCTCAGCTACGGTTCAGTGGGATGCACGGAGGGGCATGTTATGGGATGCGTTGTTGCCTGCCATGTGCCGAATCATGTCCTCTGCTAATAGGCCACACATCGTGTTGATTCATTTGGGAGAAAATGATTTGGTGCAGCATCCTGCGTTGGATTTGCTGCTGAAAGTTACGCATGATCTCACGTGGCTTATCCGCGTATATCCCAATCTTATAATTGTATGGTCCGAAATGCTTGTTAGAAGGATCTGGAGGGGTGCATTGCACCCCAATAAGATAGATAGATCTAGGAAATGGGTTAATAGGAAGGTAAGGGAGCTAGTTTTGTCCTTGGGTGGGGCAGTTATTCCTCATGAAAGGATTAAGTTCCATGCCCCACATCTGTTTCGTGATGACGGTGGTCATCTTTCTGAGCAAGGGTGTGACATTTTTTGGAGGATCTTATGGGGGGATTAAGGGGTTTGTTATCTTCATTGGGTGGAGGGGACCAAGCTTAAGCTGATCCCTTCTTGTGGCATAGAATTTGGGCAGGTGAGGTATATGGGGGTTAAAATTAGGCGGTTAAGGCATCCTGAAAAAGGGGCACTCCACAGGGAACCATCAGGGCTTGGTGTCTGGTGGCGATCTGGGTTGTGTCCTTGTGGGACCTGCTTGCGCATCAGGGTGAACGCCTGTACGGCGGGGCCATGGTGTGGAGGTGGGAACCACACAGCTGGCTCCAAGAGCAAGGAGGGAGGAATTCACACACGTCCTTGACTCTTGGGTTACGTAATGATGTGAATGGATGCCTTTAGAAGGTGAGGGTGTAATCCCTCGTTGTTAGGTTTAGCCTCACCTGCCCGAAGAGTTGGATATTTGAATAATTGGCTGTATTGCATTTGATTTACGATGTTATATTTTAATAAATATAACATTATACCAGTCTGGTGTCACGAGTCTTCCTTGTGTGGGGCAATAGTGGTAACGAGAGAGGAAGTTCTAGGCTTAATGGACAATATAAAAACTGACAAATCACCGGGCCCGGATGGCATCCACCCGAGAGTTCTCAAAAAACTCAAAGGTGAAATTGCTGATCTGCTAACTAAAATATGTAACTTGTCCCTCGGGTCCTCCTCCGTGCCTGAGGACTGGAAAGTGGCAAATGTAACGCCAATCTTCAAAAAGGGATCCAGAGGGGATCCCGGAAATTACAGGCCAGTTAGCTTAACTTCTGTCCCTGGAAAACTGGTAGAAAGTATTATTAAAGCTAGATTAACCAAGCACATAGAAGAACAAGCCTTGCTGAAGCAGAGCCAGCATGGCTTCTGCAAGGGAAAGTCCTGTCTCAGTAACCTATTAGAATTCTTTGAGAGTGTCAACAAGCATATAGATAGAGGTGATCCAGTGGACATAGTGTACTTAGACTTTCAAAAAGCGTTTGACAAGGTACCTCACCAAAGACTTCTGAGGAAGCTTAGCAGTCATGGAATAAGAGGAGAGGTCCTCTTGTGGATAAGGAATTGGTTGAGAAGCAGAAAGCAGAGAGTAGGAATAAACGGACAGTTCTCCCAATGGAGGGCTGTAGAAAGTGGAGTCCCTCAAGGATTGGTATTGGGACCTGTACTTCTCAACTTGTTCATTAATGACCTAGAATTAGGATATCGACATGGTTGTTACGAGGACAAAACAGGAGGCATGGAAACAGTACTGTGTACCTCACCTTGAGGTCCTAAGAGGAAAAGTGGGGTGGAAAATGCAATAAAGTAGTACTTTAATGTGGCCACGCAATAGCTGAAACAAAGAGTACAAATCATGTCTTGCAAAGCTGGCCACACTGGCCCTGTTGCGTCCACTTCTTCTTTGTTTCATTTGGGCTCATTCCAAACAAATATGGTGTGATTGTGATCAAATCCATTCATGCATATTTCTCATCCCATTTGACAGAGATAAATGCTGGATGCATATAGGACTATAGGAAGTTGCCTTATATTGAGTCAGACCTTTGGTCTATCTAGTCCATAAGAACATAAAAACATAAGAAGAGCCTGCTGGATCAGGCCAGTGGCCCACCTAGTCCAGCATCCTGTTCTTACAGTGGCCAACCAGGTGCCTGGGGGAAGCCCACAAGCAGGACCCGAGTGCAAGAACACTCTCTCCTCCTGAGGCTTCCGGCAACTGGTTTTCAGAAGCATGCTGCCTCTGACTAGGGTGGCAGAGCACAGCCATCATGGCTAGTAGCCATTGATAGCCCTGTCCTCCATGAATTTGTCTAATCTTCTTTTAAAGCCATCCAAGCTGGTGGCCATTACTGCATTTGGGGGAGCAAATTCCATAGTTTAACTATGCGCTGAGTAAAGTACTTCCTTTTGTCTGTCCTGAATCTTTCAACATTCAGCTTCTTTGAATGTCCATGAGTTCTAGTATTATGAGAGAGGGAGAAGAACTTTTCTCTATCCACTTTCTCAATGCCATGCATAATTTTATACACTTCTATCATGTCTCCTCTGACCCGCCATTTCTCTAAACTAAAAAGCCCCAAATGCTGGCACCTTTCCTCGTAAGGGAGTCGTTCCATCCCCTTGATCATTCTGGTTGCCCTCTTCTGAACCTTTTCCAACTCTATAATATCCTTTTTGAGATGAGGCGACCAGAACTGTACACAGTATTCCAAATGCGGCCGCACCATAGATTTATACAACGGCATTATGATATCGGCTGTTTTATTTTCAATACCTTTCCTAATTATCGCTAGCATGGAATTTGCCTTTTTCACAGCTGCCGCACACTGGGTCGACATTTTCATTGTGCTGTCCACTACAACCCTGAGGTCTCTCTCCTGGTCGGTCACCGCCAGTTCAGACCCCATGAGCGTATATGTGAAATTAAGATTTTTTGCTCCACTATGCATAATTTTACACTTGTTTATATTGAATTGCATTTGCCATTTTTCCACCCATTCACTCAGTTTGGAGAGGTCTTTTTGGAGCTCTTCGCAATCCCTTTTTGTTTTAACAACCCTGAACAATTTAGTGTCGTCGGGAAACTTGGCCACTTCACTGCTCACTCCTAATTCTAGGTCATTAATGAACAAGCTGAAAAGTACAGGTCCCAATACCGATCGTTGAGGGACTCCACTTTCTACAGCCCTCCATTGGGAGAACTGTCCAGTGGTTCTCAAACTTTTTTGGTTCGTGGCGCACTGTAAAACATATAAAAATTTTCTGGCGCACTTCGTGTACGAAATTAAAAATATATTAATATATTTTAAACTATGAATAAAAATAACAAACTATAGAAAACTATTACCCTATACAAATGGGGTTCTTCTCATTTTTAAAATATACTTTCATAATATTTGAGGCACACCTGGCCACCTCTTAGGGCGCACCAGTGTGCCTGGGCGCACCATTTGAGAATCACTGATCTAGTCAGTATTGACCACTGGCTGGGAGTGGCTCTGCAGGATTTCAAAAGGGGGTGATATCAGACCTACCTGGAGTTGCCAGGGATTGAATTTGGGACCCTCTACATGCAAATCTGGTGCTCTACCACTGAGCTACAGCCTTTCTCTTAACTTTGTGTCAAAGTTGTGAAATGGAAGACAAAAGGAAGAAAATAACATAGGGTTCAAAAGCTGATGAAATGGACGGTAGCGGCCGTGAAGAAGTCTGTTGACTGGGATGTTGTTTGGTCTAGGATGTGTTCCTTTTGCAATACACTACTCTCCAAGATTCAGGAATGACTGTCTGAGATGCTAACCAGGCATGGCTGTCTCACACACAAGGCCCCTTAGTGAGGGGCCATTAGTTGGAGGGGGTCATACTTCAACCTCACTTTCTGATCCTTTCATATCTTTTCAAGGACACACAAACACACACACTCCAAAGGATCCACTCTTGGGAGAGCTATTAATGTGTCCACCACCCATGTGATATTCTCCCTAATTGAGTAAACTATGTGAAAAGCAAGCAAATCTGCACCAATCAATAGAGAAATAATTTTTTGCAAATTGTGGACATAAATCACTGAAGATCTACAGTATGTTTGCATTTCTTAAAGAGCGAGGTGGGAAAAAAGCAAAGCAAATCAATTTTCTTTATTAAAACACAATCACTCCATCTATTACTACTTTAGCAGAAGGCAGGGCAGGAGAAGAATTGCTTCACTAAAGCATTGATAACTGAAAGGTTTGCTGTGCATGAGGTTGCAAATGCATGAAGGGACTAAGATCTCAAAGCCTTGGGGGACTATCTGATGCCCCAGTGTTGTATGAGAATGGAGCTTCACATTGCCTTAGCAAATGCATGTTCCAAATCAAGAGGGGGGGAAAGTGTCTCCATTTTTAGTAACACTTTGCAATTTTAAACATTATTTTTCAAGTCACTTTTTGTGACTTCCTGGGGAGACAAGGGAGAGAGAGATGGAATGTGAAAACAGAAGGAAGCAGAAAATCTAATTATTGGGTGTATGTTTGTGTGTGCACAGCCATCGAACTGCTTTGCTGCATTAATTAGCAACTTTAAAGTGCCAAAAAGAAAAACTGCATCCCAGAAGCAGTGAACTGCTCCTGCCTTTGGGTCCTGCTGTGATCTTAATGCATGATGACCCTGCAATGTTATCGTGTCTGCACTATTTCAGATGGAACTCCAGAGTGAGGTAGTAGTGGCAATATCTGCTACTTAAAATGCTTCTAGGATGCTTCCTTTGGCTTGTGAGCTAAAGAATGGAGGCTCCTTCTGCTGAGAGCGGCATGGCATCTGACACTCAGGGAAAAACTTAGAGAGGCAGAAGTATAGCTGAGTGAGGATTTGAGATTAGAAGACTTAAAAAACAACCAGATGGCTTTTCAAAAAGAAAAAAATAAGAAAGCAGTGGGCTTAGGGCACAATCCAACAAGTATTTATGCTGGACTGAGGGAAATTGGATATGGCAGACCCTTGGCTAAGCTAGCAGGGTGCAGGCTCTGCTGGGCTCTGCCAGCAGGAACCCCTTGCCCCAGCTCAGGCATGGCAGAGCTGGGACTCTGCCAGCTTAGCTGGGGATCTGCTTAAAGGGGTGAAAAGGGTGCCAATGGAAGCCAGTGTAAGGCCCAAAAAAGGAGTGTTCTGGGGGCATGTTGGAGGAGGGATTGGGGGGGACTTATGCAACATCTGACCCATTCAGAGAGCTCCTGTGGGTACCAATCCAGGCCAAAGTTACACCAAGAAATAGGTCAGTCTAAGAAAATAATTACAATGGAAGTCTATAGACAGTGCTTACTCCTGGGCAGGGGTATTTGTGAGAGCCGGCTTTTACTTTCCAGTCCCCACATGCAGCACCTGACTGAACCCATGTTCAGCTGGCCCAGAGGCTCCAGAATGGCAATTGGATGCCACAGACCTTCGCACGACTTCTCCTCTGCCGGCACCCCTTCCACTGGCTTCCCATGAGTTGAATTGCTCTGCCCAACTATTGTCTGGCTTGATTCTTTCCCAGTCATTCCTTTCTCCAATGAACTATTAAAAATCACAGCATTCTTTCTTGTTTCTTCATGGAGGCCACTTCAAGGGGGGGGGCAGTAGGGATGGGAGAGGAATTCTATTCAGTTCTTGTTTAAAGCCAAATTTCTGCTTTCTGAATCAATATGAGAACTGAAACAGTTCATCCTTCAAAATTTACACTTAACTGAATTTTGCGACGCAGCACTCCAACCAAACACTGTTTTAAAAAATGCATATATTAGAGGAAATTACTTGCAAAATGTGTAATTAGTCAAAACTTCATAGAAAAATGTGCTTATTAGGAGACATTCACACTAAAATGCAGAATTTTCACTAGGATTTTTTACAAGAAAAAAACTCACAAATTGCTTTATAAATGTGAAGAACTGACTTTAAGATTGGAAAAATGGGAAACTGCGAGAACTGAAACTGACATATCTTTCCATCCCTAGAGGGCAGTGAGAGAAAGAGACTTTTCTGTTTTTTATAATGAAGGTAAAACTCACGCAGTACAATAGCCCCTGGACCTTGTTGTCTGAACTTTGGCAGGTTTCTTAGCCAGGGGCACCTCTCTTATGTCCCCAATTTTTAAACTGGTTCCCCATGAAAAATGAAAACGAAAACAAAATCCTAGGTGAGGGAATGTGATTTCTGTTTTTCCACCCTCAAAGGGAAAGCATGTCCTTGTGGGAAAATTGTTGCACCTAACTTTCCAAAATTTGTCAGGCTTCAGACGGGATGATAAGGCCTGCAATGAGCATCTAATTCTGGTATAAAATAAAAAAAAGTTAGAGACCTTTTATTTTTATTTTTTTAAAAAATAAAATGGAAAGGTTCCCTACATGCAAACCCCTTGTTGGAAGTGTCTGAAATTTGGCAGACTTAATCCTTTGCCTGCAAATTTCATCCATTGATGTGAAAAGAAAAAAAGTTATAGCCACTTTTAGATTCCTCATTAAAATAAATGAGAACAAAACAGACCTTTGGATTTAAGAGAGCAGATTTGGGCCTAAATTAGCAAATCAAATTGGAGTGACACAGAATGGATACAAAATAGTTCAGTATATTTCCAAACACTACAGAGACACATAAAAGGCAAATCTTGTGATTGTTGCACACCCCAAGTGTGTGTGTGTTCTTTTATATATTATTTTTGCTTGTTTTAATTTTGTTATTGTCTTTAATCACATTTACAAGTAAACAGATTGCTCATTTTTTATTATTATTTTATTGAAATTATTAGCTGCATTGGGCTCTCCACTGTGAGCCAAATGGCAGAATAAAAACATTTAAGAATATAAGAAGACACTGCTGGATTGGGCCAATGGCCCATCTAGTCCAGCAGCCTGTTCTCACAGTGGCCAACCAGGTGCCCATGGGACACCCACAAACAGGACCTGAGCACAAGAGCACTCTCACCTCCTGTGGTTTCCAGAAACTGGTATTCAGAAGCATACAGCCTCCAACTGTGGAGGCAGAGCTTAGCCACTGTGGCTAATAGTCATTGATAGCCTTATCCTCCCTGAATTTGTCTAATCGTCTTTGAAAGCCATCCAAGTTGGTGGCCGTCACTGCCTCCTGTGGGAGAGAATTGCACAGTTTAACTACGCGCTGTGAAGAGTACTTTCTCTAGGCTTTCCTATTTTGTCTTTATTTAATTTGAATAAATTATTTGGGGGGCAGAGGAGGAAGCAACAGCACATCAAATTCATGTTGCATGCAGTGTGTTAAAAGTCACAAGCCAATATTATTAGGCTCACAAATAGGGGCTCTATTCCAGAAAGAGCTCTGCAGCCTGCTTAGACTTCCTCTAGGATAGAACTGGAGGTAGTTGGGAACAAGCCCTGCAGTTGCTTAGCAACAACAACCTAGTCATCTCGAATATGGGGGGAAAATGACTGAACAGCACTGAAGCTGTGATTATGGACAGTTGTGGTGAAAAGGTACCTGGAAGCTAGATTATAGATGATCAACAATCTGTGCAGGTCTAGTTCCTTGGGATAAATATCTCATGTGCCCAATGGCTGGGCCATTCTTAATTTCTGTCTCAGTTGTTCATTTCTGTTCAACACCATCTGTACCTTTGTCAATGCCTTAATTGCCTTTTCGAGTATTGCAGGTAATTTTAATTGCCTTTCCTAGCATTCCAGGATATATATATGGCAATCAGCTACAGAAAAAAAAAATTACCATGTACTTCAGTACAAAGAGAAACCTTTCATATAAAAATCTCCTGACATTTCTTCCAGCTTTCTTTTAATCTCATCATCACTCCCCCACTCATACCGTATGTGACACACATCACAAAGTATCCTAGTTGTAAGAAAACACCAGGAGATTGCTACAGAAAATGAGAGGCGTTGTGTATGGCAAAGTCTTTCACTGTATCACACCATAAAACTTGCAACAGGAGTTAAAAGGAATGCAAGCAGATACATCCCTCATTTGGATAGTTAGCCTAATCTGCACAACCAGTGTAGATTTTTGCGTGTGGCTTTTTTTCCTTTTCAGCTTGCAAGTTTTTTTAGTGGAAGAAATCCAGGGTGGACTTTTATATTACTCAACAGAAGAAAAGCCCTGCTGGATCAGTTCAACGGCCCCACAGAGACAGATGGCATGTTTCAGGGTTTGAGACAAGCATTTGCTCTTAGACCCAGACCTTGTGAAATGTGAGGATAAAGGCAGACTACAAAAGAAGAAGCAGAAATTCATTGTTGTCCAGTCCATAGGGGTGGGTGAATCTGTCTCATTTCAGTTTCTCATTTTTTCAAATATTAAATTCCATATTCTACATTTCCACATCAGTTTTTGTTCTTTTTACAAGTCCTCATTCTAGCGCATTCTGGCATGAATTTCTCCTTATTTATTTCCCACTTTTCCTCCAAGGAGCTCGAAGTGGCATACATGGTTTTCCCTCTCCTAATTTAATCCCCACAACAACCCTGTGAGGTAGGTTAGGCTGAGAGGCAGTGACTGACCCAAGGTCACCCAGTGTGCTTCATGGCTGGATGGGGATTTGAACCCTGGTCTCCCAGGTCCTATTTCTTGCCTTGTATGCAGAAGGTCTCAGTTTTGACCCCCGGCATCTCCGGATAGGGTTGGGAATTGCTCCCTGCTGAAATCCTGGAGAGTCACTGCCAGTCAGTGTAGAGCGGGTGTGGGGAGCCTTGGGCCCCTCCAGATGCTGCTGAGCAACAGCTCCCATCAGACCCAGCAAGCAGGGCCAATGGCCAAGGGTGATGGGAGTTGTCGTTCAGCAACATCCGGAGGGCCAGAGCTTCCCCTCACCTGGGATACACAATACTGAGCTAGATGGATGAGGAGTCCGACTTAGCAGAAGGCAGAGTCCTACATTGCTCTGTTTTTACTGGTATAAGAGACATTGACATTGGACTGCCTTCAAGTCAATCCTGACTTATGGCGACCCTACGAAGAGGGTTTTCATGGTAAGCGGTATACGGAGGGGGGGGGTTACCATTGCCTTCCTCTAAGGCTGAGAGGCAGTAACTGGCCCAAGGCCACCCAGAGAGCTTCATGGTTGTGTGGGGATTCGAACCTTGGTCTCCCAGGTCCAACACTCTAACCACTATACCACACTGAGAGGGGCCATAAAAGAATCAGCTGGCAGGTGAAGCGAAAGACCTAATATACACATCTTCGTGTGCAATTTTGTTAAATATTATGCATGTGTGTATGTTATTTTCCACTGATACATGCATGTTTATGGACACTTTACCCAAGTATATGTATTTTTGCCCACATTACGTTTCACATTACTCAATTTGGAGAAGTGTACATTTTGGAAGATGGCTGTGCTTTGATTTGTGTATTGTTTTCCAAAGTGTGAATCTGATAGGCTTGCTCTCAAATGTGAACTGAATCAAATTTACCCCCTTGCCCCTATGTCTGGATGATGAGACTTTGCCCATAATAGTCCTGACCCCACAAGCACACCTTCTACTGTGCTGTTCCAACTCCCTAAGCGGAGAGAACAGAGTCTTTTTCAGAAAGACCGAAGCTTAGTTTAGGCCTTTGCAGGAAAGCTGACAGTGATTAACATCCTACAGTTTGGGCATAGACATGTTTAGTAGTAGGGCTGGATCTGTCTTTCTCTTCTAGCCTAATTATTTTGCTTAGGGACTTGCTCTGTGTATATCTCCCAGCAAGTTGATCCCATAAGCCTCTGTTAACACATCCTCCTGACTTGCTTTTGCTTTTAAATAGTATAAATGAGCAAATAACAGTATAATAGTCCAAAAAAAAAATCTGTAGAGAGAAATAAGCTCAGTTCTTGGCATTCTCTGTACGATGGAATAAAATGTAGCACAAGGCACACGTAACAGAAAAGGTCACATTTTTAAATCTAAAATGAAGCTAAGTAAAATGTTGGATAACTAACTGAATTTCATAGCTTATCATAAGCAGATAGTGCCAAATGTCAGCTGGAATCTCTCTCTTCATTTTTTAGAGAGGAGAAACTTCTAGCCAGAGTTTCCCCAATATCTTGTCATTTTAAGGAATATATCTCCAGTGGAAGAAAGGAGAAACAAATAAAAAGGATCTGAGCTGCTACTAAATTTCACCAAAAGAGAATGTTTGTATAAAGCGACAATTTGAGGCATGGGGCTTATCCACACAGGAGCATAACTTTGTACTAAAGACACTGTTTTTACCTCCGTTTTCTATTTGCACTGTCCACAGTAAGGGCTCAATGCCAGCTGCAAACATGGTGTTTTTTATTCACGCTGAGAAGAAAGATCAATCATGCAATTTCCTAATGACCATGCCCTCTAATTTAACATTTCCACTCCCTTTGGTTACTTGGCAACTGAGCATGCTCAGTTTGTTCTACCAGCTGCAGGAGGTTTCATTTTTTAAAAACAACAACCTGGAAGTGCAATTATTTGTATTTTCACTGGTACAATACAGCTGAAATACAAATCTTTGTTTGAGCAGTGTTATGCTTTTGCGCTCAAGTTACCGGTACAGCAAGTAGTGCTTTACCTTACATGTTTTGGGTGTCTCCTATTCAAATAATGAAACTGATTCCTGAAAAATTGTGAAATATTAACACGTTGTAGAGAAATTTTGCAGAAGATGTTGCTGCATTGGTGATGCTAATTACAGGGTGCTGATTTGAAAAGCGAGTAATGGCCAACTGAGAAGCTACTCGCGGAAGGAAAAAGACTGAGAGCTAATCTAAACACACATGCATATGGTACAGTCCTCCAGTATAGCAGAGTTCTACTCCTTTAGAATGGAGGTGGGGGACTCCATATTTGAATGTTCCCCTGCGTAAAACTTATTGCACCTACAAAATGTGCAAGGCAGGGATGAGGTTACGCTTGAAGTGTACAGGTGTTGTTTTTTAAAGCAGATTTCACAGCTGCACAATTTATTTATTTATTTATTTATTTATTATTTGATTTATATCCTGCCCTTCCTCCTGGCAGGAGCCCAGGGACCCCATCAGACACCCAAAGCTTTTTTAAAAAAGCAAAAAAAGCTGAATGAATGGTCTATTCCTTTAAAAAATGCTCACTGTGTTGTTTTCTTAAAGCCTTCTGTGCTCCTTGCTTTCACCCTGTACCAGTGGCAGTTTCTCAATAGGAGGCAATAGTTCTTATTTCCTCTGCAGTGACAATTCATTTATGAATCAGCCTTAGGCTGCATATACACCACACATTTAAAGCACATGACTTCCCGCAAAGAATCCGAGGAACTACCCCTCACAGAGCTACACTTCCCACCACCCTTAACAAACCACAGTCCCCAGGATTATGGGGGTGGGGATGTGCTTTTAACGTGCCTTAAAAGTACAGTGTGCATGCAGCCTTACTTCAATAGCTAGGAGGCACAAACAAGGGAGTACTTTAAGGGCATTTTCAAAGATGCGTCAAAAGTGTTACATACCTGACTGAATGCATGGAGTGTGTGGATTCAACTTGTCTACATACCTCAAGTGTTTCATTCTTCTCATAAAGATCATCCAGTGGAGCTGAATAGTTGTACACATGCAATTAAATTCATTCCACCTCTTCTTGGAAATGTAAGGCAGCTAACAACATGCATCCCCTAAAATCATCACATTGCCATGAATACCCAGTGGGAAAGGGACTGGAAACTTTATTAGAATTAAGATAGGGCTTCTTTTGCTTCCTACATGGATTGACATAACTAACTGCTAATTACTAACTGGGAAATAAAACTACAGTGAAGGAACTGTCTTTGACCCAAATGGGCCATGTCAATAGCACCAAATGACCACAACAAATATTCCCCATGATATAACTCAGGGTACTGGGCTGTAGCATCTTACCACCCTTGTGATAAGAATATAAGAAGAGCCTGCTGGATCAGGCCAGTGGCCCATCTAGTCCAGCATTCTGTTCTCACAGTGGCCAGCCAGATGCCTGTGGGAAGCCAGCAAGCAGGATCTGAGCACAAGAGCACTCTCCCCTTCTGGTGTTTCCAGCAACTGGTATTTGGAAGCATACCCCCTCTGACTATGGAGGCAGACCATAGCTATCAAGGTTAGCAGCTATTGATAGCCTTATCCTCCATTAATTTGCTACCCTGGGCTCCTACTGAGAGGAAGGGGGGGATATACATTTAAATATAAATTTAATAAATAAATAATAAATCAATCTCTTTAAAAGCTGCCCAGTTTCATGGCCATCACTGCCTCTTGTGGGAGTGAATTCCATAGTCTAATTATGTGCAGTGTGAACAAGGTCTTTCATCTGTCCTGAATCTTCCAACATTCAGTTTCAAGTTCTAGTGTTATGGGAGAGGGAGGAAAACTTTTCTCTGTCCACTTTCTCCATGCCATGCATACTTTTATCCACTACTATGAGGTGATGATGCCTCATGACAGGCCTAGGGGACTTATAGTCCTCCAGATGTTGCTGGACCACAGCTACAATCATCCTTGGCCATACTGACTGAGGCTGATGGGAACCACAGCCTAACAACATCTGGAGGACCACAGGTTCCCCAGCCCACTGTATGACCTTACCTGACATGTCCTTAAGACACAGACCATGTTTCAAATGTTTGAGATGTGGCCAATTTGTATCTTCTCAAGGCTAAAGAGAGAACATCCCCACCTTCAATAACAGAAGAATGATGGAGAGTATAGAGGAGCTAGACTGTGCCAGTTGACAAGATAATGAACTGCCAATGAAAGAAAGGGAGAATAAGAGAAAGCCATGATGAATCCACCTTTCTCATTGTGCTGCAAGAGACAGATAAACTCTCTTTCTCTCTGGTCTCCCCTCTCCCATTGCCAAGTTCATTGAAGTAGATGTTTCCCCAAATTCTCTGTTTGCATCTCTTTTAGGTTCTGTGCATTTATTTGCTCATGGAAATAGCATTTGTTAAAGGGAAAACATGTTTGATGGAAAAATCCCTATTTCTGTCTAACTAAGGTGGAGATGCAACAAGGCATGCTTGTTCCTGCATCCCAAGAGAAGAGGGATCCAAAAGGTCTCCTCTCCAAAGGAGGAGTGGAAGAAAGAGAGGGAGGGAGGGAGGGAAGAAAGAAGTGAGGTCAGCAACCCTGAGAGTATCACTGGAAGGAAGATCCACACAGGTTAGGAGGGAAAGAACAGTCTAAGAAGCATGGACGTTCCTCTCTCTGTCTCCTCTTTCTAATGCAGACACAGCTCCCTTCAATGCAAGCTGAATTGCACCCCAACACTTCCAACAGACAGAACAAGTTTCGCAGCGTGATGTTGGATACAACAATTTGAATTAAGTACGAATTCTTCCAACCTTCAAACTGACTGCATTTTGAAGTGAACTGAATCCAGTCTGAAGTCCTGCAAGGCAGAATAACTTTGTGTGTGTGTGTGTTGTATTCTTCCTTTAAAAAGAGACTAGAGCTGCAATCCAATATGTCAGAAATAAGTTCCATTGGGTTCAGTGGGACTTACTACCAGTCAAGTATGTATTGGATTGCAGCCTGAGGCAGGGAGACCTAACATGCTGTTCTCCAGATGTTGCTGGATTCCAATTCCTGTCAGCTGATCTTCAATGTGAAAGAGGGGCCTAAAGAAAATTGATTTATTATTTTTTATACTGCTTATAGAGCTCAGCATAACTCTCTGGGCAGTTTACAAACACATTTAAAAGTACAATAATAAACCAAAATTTAAAGAAGGAGGGCAATAACACTATGCATTACAAATAATGCAACAAACAGGGGAAAAAAACCCAAATAGCACAGGCACAGCAGCTAAAACAATTTGAAATCAGCATAAAGCCACAGGGAATTGGTTTGGTGCAAGTAGTGGTCAGAATGTTGGACTAGGACTTGGGAGGCCAGAATTTATATCCCCATTCAGCCATGAAGCTCATTGGATGAGGAATAAGTAATTCAGAAATACTGGTCTCAAACCATAGAATACTAGAATAGTAAAAAAAAAAAGTAATATATATGCCACCCAGAATACTTTATTTATTTTTTTGTAGGATGTGATCTTTATTACCGAGTAGTCCTATGTGTAGGGGGAGAATTTGTGGCAGAGCTATCACTTGGGTGCCCATTGCTATGGGACGTGAGGCATTACCATTCTTTTTTCTGTATTTTTCTATCCTCAATCCCTCCATTGACACCAATGGGGGAATAATTAATTAATTGAGTAATTAATTAGGGGCAGAGCTATAGCTCAGTGGGAGGGCTTTGCATGCAAAAGATCCCAGATTCAATCCCTAGCATCTCCAGGTAGAATTGGGAAAGATTCATATCTGAAACCTTGTAGAGTCACTGCTTGTCAGGGTAGACAATATTAAGCTATATGGAATAATGGATCTGGCTTGGTATAAGCCCCTCTCTATGGCTCAATGAATGGAGTAACAGCTTAGGATCTAAGCCACTGTAGGAGAGCCAGTGCGGTGGAATGGTTAAGGTGCTCGACTATGAACAGGGGTTTAACCCCCATTCAGCTATGAAGCTCAGTGGGTGACCTTGGGGCAGTCACTGTCTCCCAGCCTAACCTACTTCACAAGGTTGTTGTGAGGATAAAATGAACTATGTACACCACCTTGAGCTCCTTGAAGGAAAAGTAGAAAATAAATGGAATGTATAAATAATAAAATAAAATGGAGAATATAAATAATGAAATAAAATAAAACACCAGGTGGCTATACTCATTGTAATTAAAAGGCCTGGAAGAAGAAAAGGACAATAGCATGGGCACCAGGTGATCCTCTCTGGGGAGGGCATTTCATATGTGGGACTCCACTGATGAACTTCTTTTGCGAGAGGGAATTCCATCGCTACAGAGCCACCACTGAAAAGACTCTACTCCTGGTGGAAACCAGTATCAGTTCTCCAATGTAGCATCTGTTGCAGAGCCTCATCAGCTAATCTTTAAAAAGCACTGGGAAGTTAATTTGGAAGAATGTGCCCCGTGAAATAGTCAGGGGGTCCCAGTCTGCATACTCATGTGCCTCTGAGTGGCACATGAGCCCACTATTTCAGTGGACTGAGATCGCAAAGAGCTGAGCCGCCAGCCAGCTAATGCTGGTCACCTTGCCTCAACCCTGGCCTTGTTCCAGCTGACCTTTAGATCTTCCCCAGTCTTGCCCAGTGTCTGTGCCCTGAAGGTCAGCCTAATCTCATTCTCTGTTCATCCTTAAAACTATCAGATTAAAAAACCATGATGTTGTAAACATTGCTCCCTCTACCCTTGCCCAAATGCAAACATTCCCCATTACCACCACCCTGAGCCTGGCGATCCTGCTCCCACTGACAATCAATTACCCTCCGGAGATGAAATTATTGTTTAATGGCTTTTGGAACAGGCTCCTGCTCTGACATTCATCACAATCAATAATGCATCAGCAGGGACAAAAGAAATTTACCTGCCTCCCGTTAAGTGAGGGAGTCCATTTATATTCCACGCAGCCCCTTTCATGCCCGCTGAGCCGGTGACCACAGGTGGATTCCTTGGCTGGTCTGGGAAAGAAGGCGGACGGCTGTCACGCCAGCGTAATCTGACAGCGGCTCTGAGTGAAGCTGAGTAGTTGGAAAAAGAAATCTTCCCAGCTCATTTGGAGCAGCCCAGACTGGCCATTCTTGGAAGGGGGCAACAGTTGTGCATGAGGCTAAAATGCAGAGTCTGCAGCCCTGGGAGTACAGACCATGCTTGGTGATATGATTATGTGCAACTGCTTGGTGAAGGGAGGTATCACAATGGGAAACCGGGGGGAACATCCGGACTCATACTCTGGGCAGATCCACACCATTCATTTAAATCACATCTGACACTAGGGATGGAAGGATCTGTCCATTTCAGTTCTCTCCGTTTCTCCTTTTTCCAATCTTGAATGCGGTTCTCATTTCTGCAGCAATTTGCGTGTGGTTTTTTTTTTAATAAAAAAAATCCCTCATGAAAATTCTTTGGCATTTTAGTACAAATTTCTCCTAATAAACACATTTTTGCCAGCAGTTTCTCCTAATGCAATGCATTTCTGTATGTTATTTTCACTCATATATTCATTTTTAGGCACACTTTCCCCTAAGATAAGCATTTCTGCAAATATCGCTTAGTTGGAGAACTGCATCACAAAATGTGGATAAGTGTGAATTGTGAAGGATGGCTGTGTTTTGGTTCTCATGTTGTTTCAGAAAGTGCAGATTTGATAAATTTGGCTTTAAATGTGAACTGGATCAAATTTCTCGCCCGTCCCTATCTGACACACATTTAAAACACATGAGTTCCAGCAGTTTTCCCCTCCCAGAGGGGAAATTCCCAGCATCCTTAACAAACGACAGTTCCCAGGGTTCTTTGGGGGAAGTCATGTGCAATAAATGTGAATTGGATGGGCTTTAAATGTATGGTGTGGACCTGTCCTATGAGTTTCTTGACTGGTGCTGGGGTCAGTCCTCCTCTTTGCAACAGTGGCACGACCCTCCTCCTCTTCCCCCTCTTCCCCCTCTTCCTCCCCTCTTTCTTTTTACATTCCTATAGGCACACTGGTGGTTTCTCCACCAACCTCCTCCCTGCCTCAGTTTCCTGGGACTCTTAGAAGGAGTCAAGGGGTCCTTCTTCAGAGCTGAGCTGGGCATTCAGGGCAAAGTGGCCAGGAGAATTCTGCACTGCTACCATGGTTTGCCATGATGCTTAGACAGGATTTTTAAACTTAGATTTTTTATATAAAAAAATTGTTGTTTAAAGTTTAAAAGGCCTTTCTTATATAAAAAAATGGTTGTTTAAAGTTGAAAAGGCCTTGCTAACCACCACAGCAAATTATGGTTGCAGTGCATGCATTCTCCTGGCCATCTTGCACAGAATGCCAGGGCCTGAAGAAGACTCTCTTGGTCCTTTCTCAGAGTCCAGGCAAAGTGAGGCAGGAAGGTGGGGAAGGATAGCGGGTGAACGGGTGGCAAATTCAGAAGTGCAGGGTCTCTTCATGATAGCAATGCCACACCCCTCACAGCCACTTCCCCTTTCCCACTTTCCTTCTCCCTGTCATCTTGCGCGTCCACAC
The DNA here is from genome assembly GCF_030035675.1 of Rhineura floridana. Lineage (NCBI taxonomy): Eukaryota > Metazoa > Chordata > Lepidosauria > Squamata > Rhineuridae > Rhineura > Rhineura floridana. The sequence goes on from NC_084491.1 coordinate 33,316,979, forward strand.
TCCACTGCAACAGACATCTCTAGGAGCCAATCAGCATGAGAGGGGAGCCTGTGAGTTAGCTACTGAGAAGAGCTGGCTCACCTCCTGTCATTCTGATTGACTCAAATCAGCATGAAAGGATAAGGACTTTTCTCAATGGCTAATGCATTTCCCTTTCATGATGATTGGTTCATATATAGGGACCTGGCTGGGACCCTGATTCCAAAAAAGTGACAGGTGTGCGACCCCCAACGACTACACCTCTGGAGCCGGGTTGGGCTCACATTCAAAAGTGATGCCCATGCACCACCACTACTAAAGCATATCCACTCCAGGGTCCAACAGTGAGGTGGTGAGTGAGTGGGAGGCAGTACTGGGCCCTGCTGGTCTCCTATATAAGGTCTCCATCTGAGCTGCTTCACTGCCGAAGCAATGGCTCTGACATCTACCTTCCTGAATGGTGGAAACAGACCACTTTCCCTTTCTCTCTCCTCCATTACCAGTCATTATTATTGTTATTATTAAAAATAAAAAACTCCCTAATAGGTGCTAGGCACAGTACAAAAATAGAAAACACAAATCCCTTCCTGCAGACTTGATTGCTTTCTCTGGCCAGCAAGAGGACAATAAGTGCTTGTGTATAAAACACAATGCTGCCACCATTCAGGAACCAGAAGGATAAAGATAAGCATTAAGGAGGAGGGGGTGTCTAAGCAGGTCACTGCCCACAGTAGCACCTAGTGGGGAATAGGAATGTTGGAGAATACTGATGAATATGGAAACAGGAGTGGAAATTGCTGATCTTTGCTTATTTGTCCCATGTCTGGAACGAAAATCAGTCTGGCAAATACAATCGGCATTCACTGTTGCTGCTGCTTTCAATTACAATATGTAATTGACTACACCCCCCCCCCATTTGCAATGTGTTTCCTTTGCAATGAATGGGCTGGGATAACGTAATGACAACATAATTTGTGTGACTATACAGCCACAAGAGTGGCTGTATACTGTAGCCAGCATGGATTTTTTTGCATTCCGCAATGTTAAATTGAAAATACCCCTCCATGCCATTCTGATGCTTCCCATAAGCTCATTTCAAAACAAAATCTTACCAAATCACACTTAGGATAAGTGAAACTGACCATAGAGGAGGGAGAGGGAGAGGAGGAGGAGGAGGGGCAGAGGGGAGGGGGAGGGGAGCAGGAGGGAGGGGAGAGGAGGGAGGGGAGGGCTTTTTAAAGTTTGATAGAAATATCTGTTGGCTATAGGTACATTTTTAAACCACAAGGTTTTTTTTGCCTATTAGTGAATTAATTATGTAAGTTATGTAATTTTGCCATACTGGACAACGAGATGAATAACAATTTCCAGCAGAGGACAGACTGCAGTGGAACAGAAACAGCGCTGCATGTGTTGAATGCAAAGTCAAATGGAAAATGATGCCTTTTTGCATCCATCGTGGGGAGACCACCAGCTGATACCCCGCCAAGACCCAAGCTCCTCCTCAAAAAACTTGAGCCACCCTTGCTTCTGATCTGGACACGGGTATCTGTTGTGGTAAGACACTCAAAGCTGAAGAATAGAGGAAGAAGGTCTTCTTTCAGATAGCTCCTCCCCTGCAGGAAGCCCATTGGCCAACCCTTTCTAACATGACCTGGGTATAAATATTTCCACAGAGCCGGGTGCAGAGAACATTAGTGGAATTAAGTACATCACAGGATCTCTGCAGTGCTAATGAGAACCAGGAACTTTCATATGTTGCAGGCTGCTTGAAGCATTGGTGTTTGTTGCTTTATTTGGATGGTACTTCTTATTGATGTAGCATGCAGAAGCACGTTGCTGTGGTAAATTGTGGTGACAAGCCTCTCTATGTGATAAGGAGCTTCGAGATCTCCTAGGTCCCAATCAAACTCCAAGTTGCTATCTCCAGATGCCACCAACGCTAGTCAATAGCCAAGTCCTGGAGTAGAAGTGATTGGGCTTGCAAGCAGCTGTCCTAACAGATGTCATGGATTTCTTGTACATGCATTTCAAGCAATGAGTTTGTTTGGGGGCATTTATTGGTAAGCTTCCTTGCACTGGCTGAGTCGGCGGCTCTCCATCCTCTCAGCTTGACAGTAAAAAATCACACATGCTCTTTGAGAGGCTAGACTCCTGGATGTGTGTGTGCCTGTGTGTGGAATCTCTATTCCAATCACAGTTGAGAAGTGAGGAGATACTGCCTGCCCAGTAAAAATCACCCTCTGTGTCTGTAATTACTTAAGGAAAAAAAACAAGATATATAGCTACGTGCTATGTATTAAGCAAACAGCTAGCTTGGCCCTCAGGGCCAAACCAGATGTTAATTTAATTGAGTGATTAGCAACCAGTTCTGTTTTTTTAAAAACATAAAACAAATTCCAGGCACAGAGGATTTTTGTTGGGACTGCAGTGTGTGGGGAGATTAGACGTAACCCTTCTCTCCCCCCCCCATGAACCTGATGAAAATTGCATTGGGGGGAAGCTCCCATTGTTGCCAGTGGGATACTTCCCCACTAAGAATAACTGCTGCAGTTGTTGTTGTCATCAGTATCATGAATGGGGAGGGAAGGGTTAAACACCGCCTCCCTACAGATTGCGGCCTTGATAAAAAAAATCCCTCCAATATTGGATATTAAAAACACCAATACTTTTTTTTTAAACTAGGCATGGTTGCTAATCACTCCATTAAAGTAACATTTAGTTTAACCCTAACCCACTCTCAGATGTCCATTATGCTCCATGCTCTCCTATTGCCAATAATGAGAGAGAGAGAGAGAGAGAGAGAGAGAGAGAGAGAGAGAGAGTCATTCTATCTATTGCCAGGAAGAAGCTCATTTTGGCCCAGTTGCTTTGATATACCCTTTTGCCTCTCAGATTCAATGCCAACAATGACATTTTCTTCTGTGCTTCATCCTCAATGAACTGCTGCTGTGTAATCCTCCTCCCTCGGGAGGGTGTTTGGCAGGGGTGTAGTCATCCAGGGTCTTGGGGGGGTCTTAGACCCCCTTCCTTTTTTAGGAACAGGGTCCCAGCAGGATCTCTAAGACTCCAGCATTCTATGAGCCAATCATCATGAAAGGGGAGAGTGTTAGCCACCGAGAAGAGTCTTCTAACATGCTTCCTTGCACTTTCCTGCTGATTGGAGCCAATCAGAGTGAAAGGAGGTAAGTCAGCCACTGAGAAGACTCTTCTCAGTAGATAACATGCTTCCCTTTCATGCCCATTGTCTCCGAGGAATGTCTGTCGTGATGGGTAAAGGCATTAACAAGGATCTTATTCTCTACCCAGCAGCAAAAAATGGAGGAGGAGGGGCTGTGGCTGTGACTATCATGAAGGGACCCTGCACTTCTGAATTTGCCACTGCACTACTGGTGCTTGGCAAGACCGTTGGTACCAAGGGATCAAGGCACCTTCACCTTGCCTACTTGCTGTAACAAGCAGGACTCCAGAGCTGCCACCCACAGCAGGGGAGTGTGTGGATAGTACGGCCAAGGAAATAGTGGGCAGGGAGAGCCGCTGGAGGTGCTGGCATTTTTCTTTTCTTTTTGCTGCATCATGGAATGTAAAGGTGCCCCATGGGTCTCCAGCTGCAGCACCACACTGCCCTGTAAGGAGAGCTGGCTAGAGGTATCACTGCTTTTCCAGCTCTGCAGTCCTACAGAACTGATGTGCCCTTGTCATGTAAGCCACTTTCCCTGAGATCTGATGCGATACCAGCAAACTCTTTCTCCCTCCACTTAGACTGGGGTGATCGATGTCTCTGCAATGTGAGCAGTGTGCCTCTGTAATGTGGCTGCAAGGCAGTCGATGTGGCTGCAGGGAGAGCAGCATGTGTGTGTCTGTCTCTCCAGTGCAGTTATGAGACAGGGACGGGGGAGAGGGAGAAGAGATGTGGGATGGCACTGGCAAGATTGGGCAGGGATGGGAAGAGGCCACTGGGGTGCCCTTCCAGCAGCACTAGGACTATTGCAATGGGAGCAGCTTTCGAATCTTCTTTTGCTGGAGAGACTTGTTTTAGGACCACCTGCACCTCCCTCCCTCGTGGATGTTTATTTGGAGAGGACGATAAAACGGCAGCTGTGGCTGGATGGCGCACCTGGCTCAGACTGTCCCTTAATGTCACTGAGTTGCTTGGGAAGAAGGGACCAGCTGCTCTGAAGGCTGGGCAGATTCACTTCCTTAGTCAGGAGGGTGAAAAGAAGACATCGCTGCCATAAACATTAAGCTCTTGCCTCTAGAATCGCCAGCTGGTCACAAAAGGGCCCAATCTGCCATGCTCTTGCGCCTCTAAAACAGCTTGATCTGCCACAATCAGCTGGCAAGGCTTTTCCGAGCATTGAATTAAACATGATTACCCTCTCCTGTGCCTGCAGAGCAAACAATTCCTAAAGGCACAGGAGCAAGGACAGGTAAAAAGGCTGGCAACCCTTCTTGTCTTTATGGCCATGTTCAGTGTGACAAGTCCCCCTCCCCCTCGTCTTGATAACTGCAAAAAGATTCCATGTAACTAGGAACAGGGCTTAACAAGGATAATATTACTTCATGGCTGGACGTTTCTCATTTTCTCTCTTTCCAGCCTTTAGAATGCCACAGTCTTCAGTTACTGGGAGGGGCAGATGAACAGCAGTTGTTGTCTGAATATGGGCAGAGAAAGTCGGAAAGAGATGTGATAGCTAACACTGAGATGCAACCGTTGCTCTGAAAATATGATGCATAGTTAACAGTCAAACTGCCTGCTTTCAAAGCCTGCTTGCTTCCAACATACTGCTATGGGATTGAGGGTTGAGATGGATGATTTCTATGGATCCCCTTCAAACCTGTAAACCTGAATCTAGAAGTGGTGTCTCCAGTGGAAGAAACCCACTCCACTGGTCAGACATGTTTCCTTTGTTAATCTAATAGTTTAGCCGAGTCAGCCTGTGAGTTAATGGACTTATTGAACGGTCAGTCTGCATATCCAAAGGGATGTGGCCAAGAGAGATCCTGTTGCTACTGCAACTCTTTTCAGGGGAGAGGCTCTCCTCTCTCCTCTCTCCTCCCCCCATCCTGGAGCCAAGGAGAGGCTTGTGTTTTTTAGTCCTGGCTGGAGCAGCTGGGAACTAGGAAGACACACAGAGAGGCCTGCTCTCTGAACCATGGCTTTGGGGTGCCTCTCTACAAGCCTAATGGGAAAGCAAGATCTATTGGACTGTAATGCTGAGTACCCCTCCGTCTTACACTCAGATTGTGAATATGTGTAAACAAACCAGATATCATATCAGATGCCACAGTCTCCGCTGACCTTCTTTCCAAAGAAACCAAACCCTGGGTAAGCACAGGGACCCCTGGAAGACCTGCACAGTTCAGAGATTAGGGAAGCACACAACAATACCAAGGATCCTTGGTAAGCTCGGAGGCCAGGCTTGGCAACCAAGAGGTCTTCTGTATCTTTAAAAGTTGTGCAGGGGGAAGGGAGAATTCCACCTTGTGGTTTTTCTCATTATAGTGTTGCAAGAACACTTGCACGTGGCTGACTTTCTCTTCTCCTAAAGATACAGGACCCATCTCAGGCCCTGAGCCTGGCAACCCTATTGAACTCTGATAATGCCTTATGCTTGCCTGGATGGAGGACAGAGGTGGGCTTGTGAGTGTGAAGAAAGCAGCCTACTGGACAAAGGTATCATTCACCCTCATTCCTGTGCTCATCTTTGCCTCTGGCCCCACCCACTTCTGGCATGTGGCCCCCAGAAGGTGGTCCAAAAGTTAGTGTGGCCCTCAAGCTGAAAAAAGTTCCACATCCCTGTAACACACAGTTTGGAAGAGTATGGTCCACCTCGAATGGCAACGAGAGTGGCCAGATGTAAAAGAGGAGAGGGCTTGTGCATCTTTAACCTGAAAAGGGACTTTCAGCAGGGGTAGCTTGTCATGTATCAGTACAAGAAGTGAAGGTGTGCCCCTACTGACATCTATGAAATGTTGAAAGGTATGCACTCGATGCTAGATCCCGAACTTTTACGTTTTGGGTGGTCAGATGCAAGAAAGGTCAGAACTCCTGTGTCTTTAATTGGTGCATGACAAGCTACACTTGCTGAAATTCCCAACTAGTAAATGTGAAGTTGCCCTCTCCCCTTTGGCACCTGGCCACCCTATTTATGTGTGTGGCTCATGAGCTTTTGAGAGCAGCTTTCAATTGGATCTTCCCCAGGTGCCCTTTCCCCGTTTGCACCCGGTGCAAAAGAATAGCCCCCAGCTCATGTGCTGGAGTGTGGTGTCATGATTACAGGCCTGTTATCTTTTAAAGCAACCACCCTATCAGTGATTAAGTGCTGAGCCTCATCAGCTCGGAGCCGGCAACCGAGCCGCATTGCAGCCTCTTGATTGCTGCTGTTTGTTTTACTGTCTCCGCTGCTTCTTTACTGTCTCCTAAATATAACTGCAGGAGCCCCGAATGAGACAGTGATAAATATAGCAAGCACAGGTGTATCTGGGCAGCTGGTGCGGAAGCTCCAGCCTCTTCCTGCTAACTTTCCAGGCCCTCCACAATGGTGTGGGTAGCCAGCCAAGTAGTTCAGGTGCCAGGGGACACTTATGAATAGGAAGCCCAGGTGCAAAATGTGAACAGGGCTCCTTTGACTTTCATGGTGGTGTAGAAGAGGCTGGAGGTTTCACCAAGGAGACAGGAAAACAGGACAACGTGCAAAACAAAATGGCATTAGCATAAGCAAGAGAATGTACATTGCACAATTGTTCAAAGATAGTCTTCTGTATATATATATTTGTAGAAGCCCCAAAATGTATAAACACACACACACTTCAAAAGATATCCCTGAGGAACAATGTGAGTTTTGATATGTGGAAACTCTACATAAGTGGAGCCCTGCTATATCAGGCCAAAGGCCCATCTAGTCAAGCAATCTGTTCTCACAGAGGCCAACCAAATGCCCATGGGAAGCCTGCAACTCCAGAACTATAGCCCCTCAGTTGCACTCCAGCAAGATGCTAGCCTTTTCCTCATCTCGGCAAGTGCCTAATTCCAGTAGTATTCTCATTTATATAATAAACCCAGGCCACACTCACACTATACAGTATGATACCATTTCAAACAATCATGATTTCCCCCCAAAGAATCCTGGGAACTGTAGCTTAAGAGTGCTGAGAGTTGTGAGAAGACTCCAATTCCCCTCACAGAGCTACAATTCTCACACTTCCCTGGAAAGAGGGACTGACGGTTAAAACCACTCTGGGAATTGCAGCCCTGTGAGGGGAATAGGGGTCACCTCAGCAGATGACTGTTTAAAGTGGTATAACAGTGTTTTACATATATAGTGTGGATGTGGCCCCAATCTTTCTCCATTAGATCAGAGAAGGGGAACTTCATCTCATAACTAATGCAGGGGTAGGGTACCTTAGACCACTGGGCAAATTTCAGCCCTCCAGATCTCTATATTTGGCCCTCAGGATTCTGCAGAAACCATGTCTCTTCCCCAAGTCACTGCCCCTGCTCCACACCCTCCGCAAGTGCATTTGCCTGGCTGGAATTTGCCCTTGAACTCAGTGGCGGCTGGTGGCTCTATGTCAGTGGGGCAATGGAATCAGCACCTTGGACAACTCCTTTAAAAGTTCAGACTAAAACCCGAAAAGGATTCCACTATCCACTGACATGGTCATTGGAGCCACCAGCCACCACTGTTTGGACTGTGATAATATTCCTTACTTGTTTGCTTGGAGGATGGAGAGCTGTATGAGTGTGTGTGTGTGCAGAAAGATAGGACGTATTGTAGTTTACCGTAGAAAGGTGAGAGTTGCATATGTTGCTCCACTGCTAGGGTTGCCAGGCTCAGGGCCTGGGAATGATTCTGTATCTTTAGGAGAAGAGAAAATTCAGCCAAGTGCAGGTGTTCTTGCAACACTGTAATGGGAAAAACCACAAGGTGAAATTCTCCCTTCCCCCTGCACAACTTTGAAAGGTACAGAGGACCTCTTGGAGGCTGGGCCTGGCAACCAAGAAGTCTTCTGTATCTTTAAAAGTTGTGCAGGGGGAAGGGAGAATTCCACCATGTGGTTTTTCCCACTACAGGGTTGCAAGAACACCTGCACATGGCTGAATTTTCTCGTTTCTTAAATATACAGAATCATTCTCAGGCCCTGAGCCTGGCAAGCCTATGCTCCACCCACTTTTTGCCTCTGGACCCATCCACCACAGACATGTGCAGCCCACAGAAGGCTGTCCACAAAGGAATGTGGTTCTCAGGCTGAAAATGTTACCCAGTTCTCCTGTAATACCAACGTGGCACATCCAGCATGCTTAGAGACCTTGCTCTTTATATATGCATATATAAATATCCGTAATATAAAATATATAAAAATCTATTCATAAATACTGGAATATTAATTGCTCTCTCTCTTTCTTCTAATCTAGAATATCATTTATTTTAAAAAATTGACCCATCTTCTCACTTGATTATGTCTGTTCCAAGATTGATTAAAACAAAACACAGTGCATTCTACACTTATTTCTACCCTCTCAGATGTACATGAAGGTAAGTTTTAAACACTTCAGCAGAGATCGGCATGGAGAATCTAATCATGTTTAGGTTTATTCAGAAGTAAGCCCTGTTGAATTAAATGGGAGTTACTCCCATAAGATTCTGCCTGAGGGTGGTACTCAATGCTAGTCTCACTCAGAGTAAACCCACTGAAGTTAATAGACATGACTAACAGGTGCATTAATTTTAATGGGTCTGCTCTGAGTAGGACTTAGTTGAATACAACCCTGAATGTCTCATAATGCTGTTGTTGAAACTTCTGCTTCTTTCCAGTAGTGTGCAGCTGTTAACAAATGATACACCGCTTCAATTACTTGCTTGGAGCCTACATCTCCAAAGTATCCCAAGACAACAACTTGTGGATCTTACGGTACCATAATTTCTGCAATTGATCTTCTTTACGTAGACTTAGAATAGACCTGAAAGAAATTTTATTGGGATATGTGTGAATCTCAAGGAAAAACAGCAACCAGGAGGAAGACCATAGCTCAGTGGATAGAGAACATGTTTTGCATGCTGAAGGGTCCAGGTTCACTCCCTGCCAGAGCTTGGAAAAGTTACTTTTTTGAACTACAACTCCCATCAGCCCAATCCAGTGGGAGTTGTAGTTCAAAAAAGTAACTTTTCAAGCTCTGCTCCCTGCCATGTTCATTTCAAAGCCTCTCTTCTAGAAAAGCTAGGGAAGACCTCTTCTCAAGATCCTGGAAAGCTGCTGCCAGTACAGGGACAGATGGGCCAATTGTCTGACTCAGTATACAGTCCTACATGCTTGTCATTTACAATGAATCTACTGATCACAAGAAATATAGTTTATGAGAGGCATTGGGAAATAATTTTGGAGCCGGGATGGCAAGCAAAAAAATTGTTAAAGATATGACATGCAGAGGGAATGGAGTCATCACATTTTATAAGACACACTCAAGAGGACAGAGGAATGCATAATTCAGTAATACTGGTCTTAAACCAGAGAATACCAGAACAGTAAAAAATATATATGCAGATATATGCCACTCAGCACATTTGATATCATGTAGGCTGTAATCTTTATTATCGAGTAATCCTACGGGCACGGGGAAAATTTGTGGAAGAGCTACCACTTGCTGGCCCATTGATATGGGGGGGAAGGCATTACCTTTCTGTATTTTTTCTATCCCCACTTCCCCCATTGACACCAATGGGGGATAGCTAATTAATTAATTAAGGGAAGAGCCATTCAAAAGGTCCCAGATTCAATCCCTAGCATCTCCAGGTAGAATTGGGAAAGACGCATGTCTGAATCCTTGTAGAGTCACTGCTTGTCAGGGTAGACAATATTAAGCTATATGGAATAATGGGTCTGGCTTGATATAAGCCCCTCTCTGTGTTTCAGTGAATGGAGTAACAGCTTAGGCTCTAAGTCACTGTAGGAGAGCCAGTGTGGTGGAATGGTTAAGGTGCTGGACTATGACCAGGGTTTGGACCCCCATTCAGCCATGAAGCTCAGTGGGTGACCCTGGGCCAGTCACTGTCTCTCAGCCTAACCTACCTCACAAGGTTGTTGTGAGGATAAAATGGGGAGGAGAAGAACCATGCACACCACCTTGAGCTGCTTGGAGGAAATGTGATGTAACGGTAAGAACACGCATGTGCACACGCATGCACGTCAAATGCTTTGAACACAGAAATGGTAATACTGGCGCAGGTGATGACTTTCCTGTGGCTTGGCTTGGGCATGTTGAGTGCATAATATGGGGAGAGCTCTGACCCAGGGCTCTGTCATGCATCTTGAAGAAGGAGGGGGGGAAGAGAGCTGGAAAGCCCTCTGCCCTTGTTTTGAGCTTGGGAGAAAGTGGGTCATTCCCATTTGCCAGGTCTGTAGCTCAATGGCAGTGTGCATGCTTTGTATGCAATGGGTCCCAGGTTCAATCCTCAGCACCTCCAGGTACGGCTGGGAAAGACTGATGTCTGAAACCCTGGAGAACCACTCTCAGTCAGGGTAGGCAACACTGAGCTTGATAGATCAATGGATCTAAGGTGGCTTCCGATGTTCCTCAAGTTCTGCCAGCTCCAGGTGAGCGCACCAGGGGAATGAGGAGGCTTTGGTTGCTATCAGTCCACTAGACCTACTTATGCAACAGCCCTTCTTAAACAAGCATTTTGCTAGAAAAATAGCAACATACTTATAGCACACTGCCCAGATAAGGAGGGGGGGTATGCAGATGAGGAAGATGAGAAGAACTGCAATGCTTCTTGCTCACCACTAGGTGGCAAAGTCCAACAGAAGTCCGCATTGTTTATTTATTAAAACATTTATAGAATAGGAAAAAACACAATAATATTATTTTAATGTCTCTATACCCCACTTTTCTTCTACCATGGAGCTCAAAGCAGTGCACATGGGTTTCCCAGGCAATCTCCCATCCAGCGAGACTCAGACTTGCTCAGTTTCAACTCAGTTGCTGTGTCAGGTGTATTTGCAAGACCATTAGAAAGGGAACATATACTTGTGTTTAGCAGCTTTTATTAAAGACAACGTGTTGTTCAGGCACTTTTAAAGAGTTTCACAGCTTAAACATTAACTTCCCGTATTTATTCAAGACACCAAAAAAGTGCATATATAACACAAATGCAAAGGATTGACGTGTGAGTATTTTCTAGAGTGGGGGAGAGGAAAGAAAGTAGGATAGTTCTGGAGGAAATGGGAAAGTTTTAAAGTGGGATTAAAAAAAAGTAAAGACCTTATTTCTTTTAGATCCTATTGCTTGCTTATTTATTATTTATTTATAAAAATACATGTATACCACAATTTATTAAAAAAATTATCAAAGTGGTTTACAATTATATCTATACAATAAAACCATGTAAAAAAATTTAAAATCGCAATTGCTTCACTCAGAAGTGTCAACATGGTGTCCTCCAGGAACTGATGGACTACAAGTCCCATCATCTCTGACCATTGGCCATCCTGGCCAGGGATGATGAGAGCTGGAGCAGTATCTGGAGGGTCACAGGTTCCCTATCCTTGTCTTATACTCTGTCATGCCATTGGTCCATCTTGCTCAAAATTGTCTGCTTAGTTGGCAGTAGTCCTCCAAGGCCTTTTCCAGCATCTGAGATCCTTTTTACAGAAGATTGAACCTGGGACCTTGTGCATACAAAGCATTTGCTCTACCACAGAGTGATGGTCCCTCTCAGACAGATATCTTTCACAGTGATGGAGAAGAGGACATTTTTTGGTAGGTGTGCCTTGACATGCACGGCTGAAAAACGTTGCTGCATCTGCTTAAATTCCATTGCAATGTGCCCTTGCCTTTCTGTTGATCTGGTGGATCCCTCAGACAGCATGTGACCAACCTTGATGACAAATGAAGGGTCTTGGGGAGAAGGGTGCACACACCCTAATTCGAAGGAGCAAAGCAACCATCCCCCAAACATCTGTATGGATCAGTGCCCAGCTTTGTGATTGCCAGACAGCAGTAATGGTATCTCTCAGGCTGAGATTGAGTGCAGAGAAGGACACGAGAGAGACAGAGAAGCAGGCAAATGGAATTCACCCTGCCGCCGTGTTTAGCTGTAATCTAACATGACTTTCCCCTCTGTTGGCAAAGGGGCGCACATGATGTTAACATTCATTATCATGTCATATTCAATTGAGTGCCAGAATGTATTATGCTTTCTCCTGTAACACACTGAATACTGACAAAAACCATTCACTCACGCTGCAAAGGTCTGTGCCTTTGAATCTTCCAGCATAACGGGGAGGTGGAAGGCCATCAATACAAACGTAATGAGTGTCGGGAATGGGCAGAGGGCTCTCAGTGTGCCCTCAGCTAGGCGAGGAAGAAAGGGAGGTGGCCGAGATAGGGGGAAAGTTTCTGGTGTGGTGCCGAAAGGAGCCGGATCGGTAGGACATCTGTGTTCCAGAGAGTAAACCTGATGGGAGCAACAGGAAAACATGGAATGTAAACTGTGGTGACTGCAGACTTATTTCCTGCACTATCAGATACTGCTTGGGAAGCAAACAAAATTCCAGCAAGGAGTATGGCATTTGACCTTGCTGCTCCCTGAGGGCTGTAGCTAAGGGGTAGAACACATGCATGCCAAAGCCTCAGGATGAATCTATGGCATCTCCAGGTAGGACTGGGAAAGACTCCTGCCCGACATCCTATAGAGCTGTTGCCAGTCAGTGTAATGCAGAGCTAAATAGACCAACAATCTGTCTCAATATAAGATAGTTCCATGTGTTCCTATAAGGTGGTGACCCAAAGGACAAGCTCCCTTTGGTGTGGCCCCTTTAGTGGCAACCCATGCTCATTGCAAGGCCAGTGCTACATAGCCCTCCTCAAGGAGGCCATTGCTACAGTTCCCAGTGGGACAGGGCTTTCTGTCATAGCTGTGGATGTCACGCGACCCCACATTCTTACTCATTTGATGGTGTTAGCAGAAACAAATGGCTTATAAGATGAAAACTGCCCCATTTATTGCTGTGCTCATGCATGAATATGGGGTGTGCCTGATCATTAGATGAGAGGACAGTCCCTGACACTGTTAGTAGCTGAAGGGCCCATTACAGAACCAACTCTCTCTCCTGACTTTGCCACCATGGCTGGCACAACAGGTTGGGGAAGTGAGACTTTGGTCCTGGAATCACAGATGCAGAAGAGAAGGACCCCACTTGGGGTGGTCAAGGAGAGGAAGCTTTACCTTTGAAGACCCTCCCAGTCAAACACAACTCTTCTCATCCCTGCCATGCATGCATCTCTAAGCTGAGAAGTACCTATCATAAGCCAGGGATCATGGCAATCACTTGAAAAGTAGAGCTGAGGGGATCCACAGATGGTCTTTTGCCCACTCCAACGAAACATGGTCCTGGCTATGTTGGCAGTATTAGGCTGTAATTCAAACACAGTGGGGTTTGAAAGAGCAGCATAACCACCAGTTCATACATAGCCCTGCTGCTCACATCAGTCAGGGCAGAATGTGTATGTGGGGGGGGGAGGGGGAGGTAAAAATGGCATTTTCACTACGCCGCCTCTCAGGCTGCCACAGTGAAGTGACCCAGATTGAGCCCATTGCCACCACATGGTGGCAGGAAAGCCAGCTCCTAATCCAGCAGATCCCTTGATGGCCCAGCTCTGTCCCCTCCCAACTCCAAAACACCCTACTGCAGGGGCGTCACTACCGGGGTGTGGGGGGTGCAGATCGCACCTGGGTGACACCATGAGGGGGGTGACACCCAGAGCCACCCCCCCCACTCCCACTAGTGACGCCGCTGCCCCCCAGCACCCGGTCCGTTGTGCGCCGAAAGCAGGCACCTGCTTGCTGGGGGTGAAGCCTCGACGGGCCTTCCACCATCAGCCTGGAGCGAGCGACCAGCCACCCTGTCCATGCCCCTGGGAGGGCGTGGGCCGGAGGTCCACACCCCGCCGCACCCCGCTAGTGATGCCGCTGCCCTACTGTGAGCATCTACAATGGCTACTACTAGCATGGATACCACCAGGAGTAACTTGCAAATAGCCACATCTAAGGATCCCCCTAGCAGAGACTGGTAGAGAAAGGGAGGGCTGGGTGGACATCTCTGCCTTATCCAAGGTGATTTGAATTAAAGTGTATTTGCTATACGTTTCCTCCTCCTTACATGTATTAGCGCTGGAACACCTCTGTGCACTTACAGTATATATTCATGCCATTTATTATTGATGCTGCTATTGAAATATCCCTGTATGCTTCTGCTCTGCTTGCATTTACTATAAATATTATTCTATCGTATTCACATTTATGATTGCATCTTTACAATATATATAAGAATTGCTCTTAGTATTGAAAATGTCAGAAATACAGTGTTTGAGATAAAGTCAGGAATGTTTATAACTTTCTTCGTCTTGTTGGCAAAACAAAGCATAGTTACATTGCTTGTATGTACTACGGAACCAGCCAGTTTATTCAAGGCCACCGATGACAGAGTGTTCTATGTTATGATAACATGTAGAGGATGTGTGGGTGTAAATGAATTTCTCATTATAGGGCTTATGGCTGAAACTGTAGGCTTGGAGGCACTGAAGATTTTTAAGGCGACAACAACTGTAGGGTGTCTGGAATACATCAGCCATAAACAAATGTTATAATGCTAATGTAAGTCTGAGTACTCTAAAAGAGATCCCGTGACCAGCGCCCTCGATAGGCACCAAGCTGGTATAAGAAAGTGAAGCAGTCCTGAGAACACGGATGTACCAAGAGACTGACATCACTACAAGTGCCAGCTGACCAACTGATGCATGAGATACTGGGGCTCAGTGGAGATATCAAAAGAAATCAAAACATCTGACTATAAAGACATCCCAGTTTCACCAGAAGATCTGAGACGTTTTCTACCACAGCTTACTACCTGAAACTCCGTGAGCATTCCTCCTCCAAGTCTCTTCTTCCTCACTACAGTACTGGTTGGCCACCAGCTCCTTCCGTGAGTGTGTGAGTATGAAAGATCAGGACTATTGGGCCTATCTATTTTTGCATTTTGCCATTCTTGCAATGGGTGACTCACAGGAGCTCCTCCGCCTGTGTCAACTGGACATCTTTCATTAAATCGTTTAAAACCTTTTATCTTGGTGTGGTCCCAACACTCCTTCTGCTCATTCCCTCTATCTCCCGGCTTGTTCACCCAGGAGTGGGTTCATTGGGAAGACCTAATTCCCCAATACTATGTGTCAAAGGCCCCTCCAGTGCAGCAGATCAGGGGTTTGGATTGTTCTGTTAATGCAGCATCTTTAATTATGAGAATTCAAGGTATTAGTTAAGCTAGGGGTAGCCAAACTAGTGCTGTCCAGATGTTATAGACTGGAACTCCCATCAGCCTCAGCCAGCATGGCAAATAGCCAGGGATTATGGGAGTTGTAGTCTAGCAACATCTGGAGCGCACCATGCTGACAAATCCTGAGTTAAGCAATAGGATCTAGCAGTTGTAATAGTTTCTTCATTGTTCCCTTGGCTGTGGTACGTGAAAATTGACTCACAGTTTTGAAAAACTCTTTTCCTTCTCTGTCTCTGACCTTAGTCATAGCAAATTAACAAAAGGTCTTTCAGATCCCAGAAATTTCACATCATGCCAACAAGAGGCGTAGGGACTAGTCATGAATCTTGGACCTGTCACTTCAGGTCACATCAAGTAGACCATCCCTATCTCTTATTACACTGCAGCTTAAAGGCCAAGTTAGGAAAATGATCTTGTCGACAGAAGTCTTGGGCAGGATTTTTTTTAAAAAAAATTATTTGCAGAAATCAGAATGTTTGTAGGCAAACGTTGCTCAGAGGCATCATGTGCCAAGGTAGCTAGCAAAACCAAGGGGCTGTTGTGGAAACAAATTGTGCCACAGATTAATTTAGAAGGAATATTTAGGTGTTGCTTCTGTGCTGTTTCTCTCCCCCACCCCCAACCAGTGCACCGTATGATGGACTTGCAAAGGCTTATGCCTAAAGCTAATAATGAAGTTTCTCTTGCCTGTCTCGTGGTCTACTAGGGCTGGAGCCTTCTGCACACTCAGTGGGGCTTCCTTCTGGGTTCATGTGCATAGGGTGGCATAGCATGTCTATTTAACATCTCTAAATAGTTTGGGACCCAAACATCTGAGGAGTGTTTCTCTCTCTATACTAGCCTGCCTATGCCTTAAATCAGCAGAGGAGGCATGAGAACATAAGAAGAGCCTGCTGGATCAGGCTGGTGGCCCATCTAGTCCAGCATCCTGTTCTCACAGTGACCAACCAGATGCCTATGGGAAGCCCAAAAGCAGGACCTGAGTGCATCAATACTCTCCCCACTTGTGATTCCCAGCAACTGATGTTCAGTAGTATACATCCTCCTACAGTTGAGGTGGAACATAGCGATCATGGTTAGTAGTCATTGGTAGCTTGTCCTCCATGAATTCTCCTCATGCTATTGGCTCATCCTGTGATTGATGCAGGGTAGAGACCCCCCTCTTGCAAGGGGCCAAGATTGCTAGCCCTGCCAAGTTAAGACACATTAGTTTGCTCAGGCATTTTAACTGTTTTAACTGTTTCATGCAGCTTTTAATGGGTGACTGTTTCAGCCCGCTCCACTGTTCTTAGCTGGCTCTGTTGGTTTGATGAATTTGCTGCGTGTTTTATTGATTTGGTGTGTGTGTGTGTGTGTGCTTTAATCCCCACGAAGGACAACAGAAAAAGGTGCAAAATTCAAAAGCACTGAATTCAAGCAGAGGCTGGAAAGGACAGCCTTGAGCACACTTACAATGTATATATGTTAGAGATTGGTGGTTATGCATAGTGGCCAGAAAATGTGCAAAATGCAAAGTGAAGAATTCACTTTCCCTAGGGCCTGTTTGGAGATTATGCACATTAGCCGGAGAATATATAAAATACAGTCATGAAATGCAGATTCCCCAAGGCCTGGTGGAAATTATGTATATTGACTGGGAAATGTGCACAATCCCCTCTTAATGGAGAGATTCTGTGCACATTCTACGTTAGTCCTGGTGAATGTGCACAATGGCCGGTTGCTATGCACAATAATTGTTCAACTTATATTTCCCCTAATATGTACTCCTAGTACAGATGTAGTTCATAAAATGCAGCCCATCATAAAATGAAGCATCATATGCTTCTCCCCACCTTGTTGGCTCTCTGAAGCACACGCACACATGCACACAAACCAGCAACATGCTGCATTACCACATTCGCATAAGCACAAGTCTTGTAAAGTAATTATTTTGCCTCACAGGCAGAAAATTTCAATCATGTCCACTTGCTGCAAAAATGTGTCAAGGCTGGCCGCTTCCTGTTTGCTTCAAGGTGACCCATATCGTGAACCCTGAACGGGAGAAATGCCACAGCTCCAAGGCAGTGCTCTACAGCTGGGGAGAATGGAAGGGTGGGTGTGAGTATAGTAATTTCTGTTCCGCCACTTCCTTGCTGGAATTGCCTTATGGGCTCTGAAAAAGCGGGTAAGAGAAAAATCAACTCATTTGAAATGTGGTGTTGGAGGAGAGCTTTGAGCATACCATGGACTGCTAAGAAGACAAATACTTGGGTGTTAGAACAAATTAAACCAGAACTGTCACTAGAAGCTAAAATGATGAAACTGAGGTTATCATACTTTGGACACATAATGAGAAGACATGGTTCACTAGAAAAGACCATAATGCTGGGAAAAACAGAAGGGAGTAGAAAAAGAGGAAGGCCAAACAAGAGATGGACTGATTCCATAAAGGAACCCACAGAGCTGAACTTACGAGATCTGAACAGGGTGGTTCATGACAGATGATCTTGGAGGTTTCTGATTCATAGGGTCGCCATAAGTCGTAGTCGACTTGGAGGCACATAACAACAACAATATGTGTAGCAAGCATTAACATTGCAGGAGGAGCTGCCCTCCTGAATACCATATTTAACTAACTAATTAATTAATTAAACCTGAACCAGGTGTTGGTGACTGATTTAGTGCCATGCACCCCATTTGTGCTTGATCCAGAAAATGCAGTTAGTGCAGAATGCTACAGCATGGTTGCTGAGAGGAGTGAGTCCCTGTCAGCATATGCCATGCTTGCTCAAAGACCTGCACTGGTTGCTGATTTGTTACTGGACCAAGGTCAAGGTGTTACTATTGGTCTATAAAGCCCTTAACAGTTTGGGACCAGTTTACTTGCAGAATCACCTTGCCTCGTATGTGCCCACTCGAAAGGTTGGATCTGCGGAGCTGGCACTGTTACAAGTGCCATGTAATAGTCATTCTACATTTGTAAGAAATAAATATTTTATTGTGGCAGCACCACTCTTTGGAACTCCCTGCCGATTGACACCAGGCAGGCACCTTCGTTGTACTCTTTTCGGTACCTGCTTTAAAACATTTTTGTTCAGGCAAGCCTACCAGACATGTAGAAATTGACACAATGTTTTAATCTCTTTTTAGTTTACTGTTGATTTTAGTCATCCTTTGAATGTTGTTAAATGCTTGTTTTAGATGTCTTCCACTGATAATTTTAATGCGTTTTTAAAAAACCCTTAAAGGATTTATTACAATCAAGCGGTATATAAAATTCTTTTAAATAAATAAATATCCTGCCTGTCTGCAAATAGCACTCAATGTGGCTTAATGAAATATATTTATATATATACAACTCCACCAACCCTCCCCCCCCAAAAAATACGGAGTTCCAAGCAGCAGCAGAATAAAAGAGTGTGCTGATATATACAGGAATAAATCAGTAGAAAGCAAAAATTAGAGCTGGTGCATCTGTTAGATTCCAGGGTTCACCAACATGACGCCCACAGGTTATGCCATTGCTCCCAGGGCAGCCATCCACTTTCTCAGATTTATCCACTGGTCCAACAGATTGGGGACCCTTCTGTTAGAATGTTGGATGAGGAATTGCAAGACCTGAGTTGAGATCTCTATTCAGCCATGAATCTCATTGGCTGGAGGCAAGTAGTCAGGCTTCTTGTCTTCCCAGGTATTTCTGGTTTTCCCTAGGATGAGACAAGCCCGTAGATTCTTCCTGGATGTGTGGTGTTAAATAACATGCTAAACATTCCAGTATATCCCCAGTCCAATTTGAGAGTCTAAGCCGGATAATGAGATACTTGCTGTTCTCAGCAGAAAGTGCTGAAGTGAAATGCAGCCAACTGATGAACTCTGGAAGGTTTGTTTGCTTGGGTATTTCTCCTGCCTTTTGGATTTCACAGTTCTGGAAGGCGCCAGTGAGTATCTAAGATGCTGGCTGCCACCCCCTTAACACACTCGAACCTGCCTTTTAACATTCAAAGCCAGGTGTTAAAAGTAGAGGGTGTTTTCCTGCTACCTTTAATGGCATGTGGGCATGTGGAACAGAAATTCTCTAACTTGTGAATATGGAAACAAAGGGATCGGTGACTCCAGATTAGTCTGCAGCAGGGGTGAGGAACCAGTGGCATCAGCCCTGGCCAGCATGGCCAATGGCCAGGGAAGATGAGGACTTTAGTCTAGGAACCTCTGAAGAGACATCCATTCCTTATCCCTGGCCTACCGTTACTGCAGGGAAACTTTTTACTTTAGGGTCATGGGTGTAGTGGTTAAGGTGTTGGACTATGACCTAGGAGACCAGGGTTTGAATCCCCACATAGCCATGAAGCGCAGTGGGTGACCTTGGGCCAGTCACTGCCTCTTAGCCTCATGAAAACCCAATTCATAGGGTCACCATAAGTCGGAATCGACTTGAAGTCAGTACATTTATTATCCTACCCTTATTAACTCCAGTCAGATATTTAGTGCATGCATACAATAAACAAGGGGAGTTCACATCTGTTGCTCCCCCGACCTTCTAACATCAAAGGGTTACATGGGCTTTTAAGTACAACTGTGGCTGCAGTGTAAAAAGGGCAGTTTACTTCTTACTGCCTAATGGTAAACTTCACTTTACATTACACTACATACGTATAATGAAACACTGGTAGCCCTTTGCAAAGCACCCCAAGGGAAGGTTGCTTTCCCTAGAAAAGGGATGAAGCTTTTCCCTACCAAATCTTTTCTCCTGAAAACTCCCCAGAAGTGCTTTGACCTTCACAGGATCCCAGCCTTGCCTTTGTGTGGCAAACATATGTCTGGAACGCTGGCTGTGTGTATGTGTGTACGTCTTAGTCTTTTTTTTTTCTTCCCAAGGAAAAGGTTAATCATCCCTTTTGCCCTGCTCCCAGACAAAGTTTACCTCTCCCGAGGGTGCTTTGCAATAGCAAAGACAGCATTTCTCAGGATCATTCCCTATTTGTATCTCTAACAAACCATCACCTCTGCTCGCTCTGCACCATTGACCCAAATCTTCCTGTTATCCTTGAAGGATCTCAGCTCCTTAATGAGGAAAAAAATTCCATTATCATTGGGGAGAACATATTCGATTGCAGTGCCCCTCTCTCTGCATGTGTCTTGGATGTATGTGAACCTCTCTCTTTCTTTTGTAAAATCCTTGAGATCTTAACTAAACTCACACAGAAATACGATTGGGGTCAAGAGCATGTTTGTGAATTCTGGATACAACCTTCTTCCATTTCCATCTCTCCCCCTTTGACCTCTCCATCCTTGTCCATAAAGAAAATCTGTACAGCATCATTAAAAGACTTGCCTGGGAATTCAGTGCAATTCTGAGTTGTGGTTACTCAATCAAAAAGATAATGGAATGAATACAGATGTGAAGTTCATGGGTTCTTAAAACATAACCTTTCTGAATATCTTGTGATTAGCCATTGATCCCACTGGAGCTCGATTGATGCCAGTGCCTTGGTTTAGCTGTGGGACTTTATGGAATCCCAATAACAACGGTGAGAAGACAGTGCCATGACTTCGAACAAAAGAGAAGATAAATGATTCTGACAGTCACTTCTCCAGCATCTGTGGCAATGCTACTAACATACACCAACCACAGAGTGGCATGCTGCTGATACTTAGCCATGTACGGAAGGAGCAAACACATGCATTGGGGGTTGGGGAGAGGTCTTCATCACATCAGCCTACTTCATCCACCCACACATAAGACACATCCTACCAACTAGGGATGGGCAAATCTGTCAATTGGTTTGTTTCCATTTCCCATTTCCCCACTTGTAAGTTCAGTTCTCCACATTTCCATATCAGTTGGTGATTTTTTTTTAAAAAAAGTCATCATGAAAATTCAGCAGCATTTTGATGTGAACCTCCCTTAATGCACATATTTTTGTATGCAATGTTGCCTAGTAAACAAATTCTTGCATAGCAGTTTCCCCTTATATAATATGTTTTTGTATGCTATTTTCACCAATATATACATTTTTATGCCGACTTCACGATACCACATGGATTTCTGTACACATTACTTGTCTGGAGCACTGTATTACACAATTCAGAGAAATGTGAATTTCAAAAGATGCCTGTGTTTTGGTTTGCATATTGTTTCAGGCAGTGTGGATCAGATAGGTTAACCTTTAAAAGCAAACTGGATCAAATTTATCCCTTGCCCCTATCCTCAACACAAGGATACCATAGCTTAAGAAGGAACGTGGGATCTCGACTAAGTCCTGTTCCTCCCCCAACAGGCCCTTGATGCCTCTGATTTTGGCCCCTTTGCAGAGGCTCCAGCAATGTGCACCTGGTGGCAATAGCTAATATAGACTCCCCAATTACGCTTGTCTTCAAGATTCAGTTCAAGGGATTTAGTTTGTAACCTAAAGCTTTCCAGGTGGTTTAAATCAGAGCATAGGATTGCAATATAAGCCACATCTGCCTATTTAAAATAGGAATGGGGAGCCTGAGGCCCTTGAGATGTTGCTGGACACAACTCCCATCATCCTTGTCCATTGCCCATGCTTGCTGAGGCTGCTGGGAGCCAGAGAACTTCTGGAGGGCCACAGATTCCCACTGTCAGAACAAGTCCCCACTCCCTTCACTTTCTGGCGAAGTATGCCTCTGAACACCAGTTGCTGGGAATCACAACTGGAGAGAGCACTGCTGCATGCAAGTCCTGCTTGTGTGCTTCTAAGAGGCACCCGGCTGACCTCTGTGATAACAGGATGCTGCACTAGATGGGTTTTTGGTCTGATCCAGCAGGCATCTTCTTACCTCCCCACTCCTGACTTGAAAATGGAAATGGACTGCCTTCAAGTTGATCACGACTTATGACGACCCTATGAATAGGGTTTTCATGGTATGCGGTATTCAGAGGGGGCTTACCATTGCCTCCCTCTGAGGCTAGTCCTCCCCAGCTGTCTAGGGCCTGCTCAGCTTGCCACAGCTGCACAAACCAGCCCCTTCCTTGTCCGCAACTGCCAGCTGGGGGGCAACTGGGCTCCTTGGGACTCTGCAGCTTGCTCACGGCTGCACAGGTGGCAGGGCACGTAACCCCTGAGCCACTCCCTGTGGGGGTGATCTTTAGCTGGCCCTTGACACTCAGGAGACACGAGTGGGGATTTGAACTCACAGACTCTGGACACCCAGCCAGGCTCTCCTCCCCACTGTGCTATACCAGCTCCTGACTTGAAAGGAGCTAAAAAAAAAATTTGACAGTTGTGGGGGCTGTTGCTATGTGTGTGAGATGTATGCCCTCTTCTGTAATCCTTTCTGCAGCTATAAGGAGCCTCCTTTCCACCCCTTCCCCAAGTGTGGTTTGGAAACACATACACATACTGGGAGTGTGTATGTAGCTGCCCTGGGAATTTTATTGACGGATGGTGTGTAAAACCCTCTAACCAAATTAAAGGCACTAGTACATTCAGCTTTCATTCTACAAGTATAGATAAACACACTCGCGGCTGCTGCAAGAAATCCCTACTCTGTCTGAGTAGGCATGTATGGCAGGCACTGCCTCCTCAGTCCTTAATATTATCAGTCCCATTGATATGGATCACATGGAGGGAACGTAACATTCCCTTCCCAGAGCTACAGTTCCCAGAGTTCCCTGGGAAGACGGATTGCTTGTTAAACCACTCTGAACATTGCAGTTCTGTGAGGGGAATAAGGGTCCCCTAACAACTCTCAGCTTTCGTAACAAACTACATTTTCCAGAATACGTTGGGGGAAGCCATGACTGTTTAAAGTGGTATAACGGTGTTTTAAATGTATGGTGTGGATGTGGCCAGCATCTAACGTAAGCACAGTGTCTGCCCCCTTCTTGCCCCCGTCAATGAATAACATCTCATTCACTGCAGTGGTCTCCGCAGGATCACTCTCCATGAGCAGAAATGCTAGCTTCTGCGGGTGTGTGTTTATTAGATTACTTAATACTCCTTTCCCTATCATTTCCATGCACCTCCTTTGCATTACATAGTACCATTTTAAAATTCCCTTTGACTGTCAGTGTCAGCTTTGAAGTCAGCAACGCTGACAATTTTGGGCTGAAATTCCAGTCTCGCCTTTGTACAACTTTTCCCTGCTGGGGGTGCAGACCTGTGCCAATTCTCCTTGTAGCACATTGGAAGCTGCCTTAGATCATCAAGCCCAGTCCTGTCTGCTCTAATTGCCACTTTGGTGCTGTTCAGGGTCCTTCGGTTCCTTTGACTGGAGATGCTGAAACTCTGTGCCTGCAAAACCTGCACAGTCCCACTGAGCTAGGGCCCTCCATGTCCTACCTCCACTGTCAGAGGCAGCGTGCTTTCAAATATCAGTTGCTGGGAATCACAAGCGAGGAGACTGCTGTGGTGCTCAGGTTCTGCTTTTGGATTTCCCACTGGCATCTGGCTAGCCACTGTGAGACCAGGATGATGGACGCAATGGGTCTTTGGTCTGACCCAGCAGGGTTCTTCTTGTGTTCCATTGCAATAGCCAACCCCCACTAAGAGACTGAACCTCTGGAGACCTTGGGGGAAGGGACTGATCCCTCTTTGGGGACTGAACCTGGGGGAACCACCGTTAACCTAGCACCCCTTTCCTTCAACATTGTGCAAGCCTTGGCCCCTTCTTGTCAGCAACATGATATACACAGAAAGCTAGCAAGCTGTGAGGTACACACAGCACACCATTTTTAAATACATAAATAAATAAATTGGAGGTGAACATTTAAACATCAAATGAACGTTAAAAATATTGGTGACAACAAAGTGTGGTTCTGTCTCTTGACGCTCTTAAGTCTCTTTTGCTGAAGTTCCCTGTTGGGATTTCTTGCCTGCTTTTTTTGGGGGGGGGACAGTGAGGGACTGTGTTTTTCAGATGTGCAAAAGATGCTTAATATGGTAATAACCCCTTCTGAGGGTCCCCAAGCACAGCAGACATGAAAGCCCTGCCCCTGGCGCTTCTGATTATACAGCCTCTAATTGTCTCCCGTGTCTGCAAGAAGCATAAATGCTCAAAGGAGCACGCTTGCTGTTTGTTGAGTAGAATACAAGTTTCTGAGAACAAATTACGGTTCCACATTTGGGGGGAGCAAAGGCAGCATCAAGAGGGGGGTGCAAGGGGGATAGCATTCAGAAACAAAAAAATAATAATCACCCAGTCCATCCTTGATGTTGCAGAGCAAAATCCTTCGAGTACCAATCCTGATGAAGCCAAAGGGGTACATTTTGCGCATACATACATGGGAGATATCAGCAGGCTTGGGAGCGGGCACAAGGCCTGATGAAGCACATACATTCCCTCTCACCCACTCACAGACTTTGGTTGGGGGAACCCAGTGTTGTGTAGTGGTTAGAGTGTCCCACTGAGACCTGGTAAAGTCCAGGTTTCAAATCCTCACTCAGCCATGAAGCTCACTGGGTGACCTTGGGCCAGTCACTGTCTCTCAGCCTCACCTACCTTACAGGGTTGTTGTGAGGATCAAATGGGAACCAAGTTTGTGCGCTACCTTGAGCTCCTTGGAGGAAAGGGGGGGGATATAAATGGTAGAAAAAAATAAAAAAATATAATAGCCCATGGAGGACTTAGCAAGTTTAGTGGTAACAGAACACAGTGTCTGCTGGGGGAAAAATAGATAAAAAGTGGGGATCAGATGTCATTTTACTGAACAATGATTGCACACATTTTTATTGTGCTCCACAAGAAAGATTAAGTGACTGAAGTTCTTGATTATGGTTGGGTTTTTGAAAACATTTGCTGTCTATGTCTCAGGGATATTTTTGAGGCAATATTCTTTCTTTCCCACCTTCTTAACCCAGAGACCAGTCCAACTGGTGGCCACCAAGAACATGGAGATGTACATGGTAGACAGACTGACCACCATCTGGCCCTTCATTCATCACCATCTGGTATCCCCTCATCAAGCCTAATTCAGCTGCACTTGTCTTGTCCACAATAAATAAGTGTCCAAGAAGTGCTGCACTAGAATCTTCCACTTGTGATGACTGAGCAATAGGCTTCACAGGAACCACTAGGAAATGCCTCAGAAGGACAGGACCTTATCTGTTATGGTGCTGAGTCTCTGGAAGACCCTCCCACAGGTCCCTATGGTGCCATCTTTACTTGCCTTTAGATGGGCTAAAAAGAGGGTTTATTTCAGCAACCATCCAACTATTTTTGTAAAGGCTTACTGGGACTGCCTTTAAGTCGATCCCGACCCTATGAATAGGGATTTCATGGTAAGCGGTATTCAGAGGGGGCTTACCATTGCATCCCTCTGAGGCTAGTCCTCCCCAGTTGGCTAGGGCCTGCTCAGCTTGCCACAGCTGCACAAGCCAGCCCCTTCCTTGTCCGCAACTGGGCTCCTTGGGACGATGCAGCTTGCCCACGGCTGCACAGATGGCAGGGCACGTAACCCCTGAGCCACTCCCTGTGGGGGTGATCTTTAGCTGGCCCTTGACGCCCAGGAAACACGAGCGGGGATTTGAACTCACAGACTCTGGACTCCGAGTCAGGCTCTGCTCCCCACTGTGCTATACCAGCTGTTATTAAAGGCTTACTGCATTGCTTTGTTTTATCAGTTGTTTTGCTGTTATTTATCATTGTCTTTGAATTGTGTGAGCTGCTCTGGTTATATTTTAGATATTGCAGTGGGGGGTACAAATGCTTAGAGAAATGGCAAAATTACTACTACTATTATCTGAGAGTAGCAACAATTTGCTACTGGAATGTTTGGGGAATGTTATAGTATCCCTCCATTAGATTTAGGGCACACGGAAGGCCTGTGTGCAAGAAATGCACATACACTGAGCATAGGAAGCGTCCTTATCTTGAGAAAGACCATAGGTCCATCTAGCTTAGTGCTACCCACACTGACTGGCAGCAGCTCTCCAATGTTTTAGGCAGGGCTCCAACCCTACCTGGAGATGCCGGGGACTGAATCTGCAACCTTTTGTATGCCAAGCAGATGCTCTGCCACTGAGCTGCGGCCCATCCCATTAATAGGTTGCAACACAACATATAGAGTGTGTAGGGAAGCGTGACAATTCCCAGGCTCTGTGTCTTGTAGCTTATTTGACTCCACTGTCTGGGGACTTTAAACAGAAGATGCCCACGTCGACAAGATTCCTCTCTGCCCTTTTCCATTACGCTACAACGTACGAATCTCAAAATCCACTCGGGGAAAATTGCATCCAGCCTTTTCCAGCCCGATGACAGATATTTCAAGAGAATGCCTCACTTACTTTTCCACATTTGTGGTGAGGCAATCTGTCAGAACGATTTTCATCCTCATTAAGGCAAATTAAGCCCACATAGCTGGCTAGTGTGGGGGAGGGGAGAAAACAGGGCTTCATGCATTATTCACTTAAAAGAGCCATTGCAATAAATATTTGAAAGACCGCTTGTTAATGTTCAGTCATGTCAATGTTGGGAGCGTGTTCCACATCATCTGTTCTGCTAATTGGATGCAGGGGTGGGGAGCTCCACCTCACAGGAGGTCACCCTCCGCCAGGTCTCCTGTGGCCATAACTGGTCTATATACAATGTATCAACACTGGGGAGGTGAGGATAGAGAGATTGCCAACAAGCGGTTAAGCAAGTCTCTTCAAGGAGAAAGAGGACAAAAGGAATATGAGTCAGATGGGGCTTTGCATTCAGAAGGTCCCAGGTTCAGTCCTCGTCATCTCCAAGTAGGGCTGGGAGAGGAGCCTGCCTGAGATCCTGGAGAGCCACTGCCAGTCAGTGGAGACAATATTAAGCTAGATGGACAAATGGTATAAGGTGGCTTCTTACGAAAGCCTCCACTCCATTAGAATAGAATGTGTGGGTTTCTCAGAAGCTGGACATGCGCGCACACACAGACACAAGGGCACACACAAGGGCACACACATATGCATGGATGGGTTTCGATTGACTAGGTGATGGAAAACTATTCAATCCCTTCTTCAGAACATAAGCACACCTCATGTCCATTAACTTCAGTGGGTCTACTATGACCCCTAAAACAATTTCCAATATTTAATGCCTATACTGGTTTGGTAACATTTTTTAAAACAAAATTCTTATAGAGCACCCAGCTATTTTAGGCACTTTCTAAATCATAAATGAGATTCCTGCTTTTAAATCTGCAGCATAAGTCATTCAACTGGTTAATTGTCCAATCTGAACAGAGAAGCAAAATAATATTTTTTTTTAGTGTATCTCCTTTCTCCCCCTTTTCTTCAGTCTGTTCAGCCAATTTCCTTGAGGACTAGAATGACAGCTACCTTACTTCCCTAGTTAGAAGATCCTGGAGGGGGACATGGCTGACCCTCCCTGCCTTTCCAGGCAGTTGATTCTGCCTGCCTCTGAGTTGCTGGCTGTCTCCTCGCCTCGCTGTGTAATAATAAAGCAAGCCACTTGACCGTGAAGAGGTGGCGGTGGTGGAAGCCAATGATTATTTTTCAATATAATCTAAACACCATGATTTGCCAATGGGGCAAGATAATTATCCTGTGAAGGAATAAAGTAAGGAGCCAGCTACAGCGCAATCTCCATGCGAAGCGAAGCAAGAAAATAAATCTCCAAGCTTGGAATAATAACACAGGCAGTAAAATCAATATTGATTATTAGGAGAGGAGGACAGAGGCAAAAGGCAGTAAAACTCTCTGCAAGTCAAAAACAAAATCATATGAAATGGTGGCAGATTAAGCCCAGAGCTGGCTTCAGGGTCAAGGGTCAAGGGTCATGGATTAGGCAGGTACATTCCATTTCCTTTCCTTTTAATGTATTTGAATGGTGATTTTACAACAATTAAGCAGTGTCTGAAAAAATTCATGCATGGTAGCTAAGGTGGGATCTCTTCCTCTTTTCATGCACGCATGGAGAAAATGGCCATTTCCCTATACTTATAAAGGAGTTACTGGAGGCAGATAAGGGCTGCTACCCATGATTAAAGGGAGACAGATGTCTAGCAATACCCAATTAATTCCACTAAAGTCTCAATAGGGCTGGATCCTTGTTCTATGTCAGAGTGCAAAACCTCAGGCCTGGGGCCCAAATGTAGCTCCTGAGGCCTCTCTGTTTGGCCTCTGGGACTTTCTCTAGGCCACAACCCCTGCCCAGCCACAGCATTCTCTGGCCTTGCTTCATACCCTCCTTGAGTGTTTCTGCCTGTTCTTGCTTGCCTGAATAGAGGATGGTGTGTGTGTGTGTGTGTGTGTGTGTGTGTAAACTAGCCTTACTCTACAACTGCCTCTGGCCCTGATCATCACTGGAAGGTGGAGCCTGGAACGTTGCCCAGAAAGGAATAAGACACTTGGGATGAAAAAAGTTCCCCACCTCTGCTATATATTTTCCTCTGGTCAGTGGTTAATCTGGCCCACCTCACTGAAGGCATTCCTTTCATCTCTCGCCCATGAGTAGATACAGCTACGACAAGGCAGCATTGCAATGCGGCTGGGTCTGAAACTAATCTCCTAACATTGCATCTTTGTTCACGGGCTGTGAAGTCCCTCCCCCCTTGGGGGAGCCCTATGAATTTTGTCCATTGAGTGGACAATGCTTCCCTCTCTTCTAGAGCATAGCTGCAACACAGCACTGGGGGATATCTACCCGATTGCCTAGACAACACCAGGATTCTTCCCTGACTTCCACAGATGTGCTGCAGCTTTCAGCACAGAGCATGAAGATAGGGAAGGTTCCTATATTGCCTAGTTGCCTCTTCTAGTCTTCCAGCACAGTGCTGTAATGCTAGGAGGACAAGGAAGACAAAGGGGTCATCGTGGCTGTGAAGCTTGCACACACCCACTGAAGATACAAAAATACATTTGGGGTTTTGAGGGGAGAGGGATTTTGTATGTGTGGCTTGCACCCAAATTTTCTTATGGGCTAAATTTCAGCTCATCCTTATTTGGGTCCAGAGGTCTAGGACAGGGCTGAAAGTCATAGTAAAAAAATCATATGTGAATCACATGTATTCAGCCCAGCTTTCTCCAGCATTTCATGAGGCTGGGATGAAGGCTGATTCACACAGCAGCATCATGAAGTAGCAGCATCGTTCACATGGGGCATTCTGTTTGGGAATGGTGCTAGGTTATTCCATGGCCAGCCTAGCTGGAGTTTGAAGCATTTTTTTCCCCTGAAGTAAAATGAAGAAAATGTCATGATCTGCAGGGATACCCATTGGCATAGAGGGTGATGGCCCTAGCAAAGGGAGGTCAGTAGTTCCTGGTTCCCCAGGCATGTAGAACAGCAAGGCAAGGCAAAGGTGGGAAAATTCAGCACCCTGGAGAGATAGCAGGGGTTTCAGGACCATGGAGAGTGCTCATACAGCTGAGGCCCAACATCCAAGTTGTCTCTGCAAGATCTAGAGCAACTGGAATTTTACTTAGCAGGGCTAGGTAGTCACTGATTAGAGGCCCTACCCTCTGAGTGCTGCCTCCTAGCCAGTTAAAAAGCCAGCACATTCTTCTGCAGCTGTTGGCTCTTTCATGGTTTCCAGTATTGGGGATCTCTCCTCAGGGCTCAAACTTCCAAGGAGTCTATGGATCAGCCACCATAATCTAGTGGCAGAGATGTTTCCTCAGGAATCAGGGAAGGGGGTGCAGGCTTTGATGCCCACATACTCACATGGAACAAACGAGGAAGTAGATCTATCACTTTCTCAGAGCTCCAGTTGCTGGACAACGCTGCCACTGAGGAGTCCTGGTCCGGAGCCATGATAGAGGAAAAAAAGGAAATGTGGGGAGAGAGAAGACATTCTTGGCATCTCCTGTTCAAGATAGCCCCTTCCCACGCATGAAAGCCCTTACTATTTCACTTCTCATCCCAAATGTTGGCAACTGTCTTCATCCACTCCTGCAAAAGTAATGGTGGGGATATTTGTTTGAAGAGTAGATACTTTTACATCCTTGAAAGCATCAGATTTCTGCTTGGTGGCTCTGAAAAGATGTTTCCATTAGGGCCAAGTTACTCATTATGTTAAATGAGCTTCTGCATTTAACACACATTTTTGAAAGGTGTAGAGCATGGGGGATGATCAGGATTAAGACTGTGGTGAGCTAGGAGGAGGACTTTAACCCTTTCCCTCAGTGCCATGGTCCTAACAAAAATCCTAACCCCAAGCTGCCATTGGTGCTAATGAGAGCTTTTCTCCCAGTGTAATAACAGCTTCATTGAATTTCCATCAGGAACATAGCAAGGAAGGAAAGGGTTGAAGTCCACCTCCCTACCAACCACAGTCCTGATCCTCATTGGGGTCCCCACACCCTCTTATACAGGTTTATACCCAACACTAGTCATATTCAGAACAGACCCACTGAAATTAAAAGACATGGATAAGTCTATTAATTTCAATGGTTCAACTCTGAGTAGAAATTAGTTTACTACAACCCTGCAAAGATACATTAATGTAATATGTAGTTTGGCATTTAGAAGATTGCAGCATGGGTACTGAGTAGAATTTCCTGGTTTCTATGAGCTCCTGACGTTACTGGTGGCTGGCTCACCCATAAATTAGTCCCCAAGTGTTCAGAAGTCTCTCTATGCCTGTAGCAGCTATTAGTTCTGACATATAGTAAAACTTCTCTTCTAGTTCTTGCAGCAGCGCCAGCACTGCCTCTGACTCAGATTGTCCACTTTTGGCAGCATCTGTTTCTTCTGGAAGTAGAGAGACACAAGGAAGACAGGAGCTCTTTTCAAACTTCAAACTGGAAATAATGAACCCTTGGAAAGGGTTGCTGAGCTTGCTTACATTGCTCCTGTCTGCTGCCAGAAGAAACCAGGGATTGCCAGAGCTGACTGGTAGGCGTAAGCAACAATACTTGATCTTACTGGGAGGGCTGGAATTGGGCTTTCTGCAGGTTGCTGTAGCAACTGTTAGAAATGATAGCTGCTACAGGTCAGCAGAGGCTTCTGAAGACATGGATCCTCCTTCACAGGATCTGTGTGAACTGGCCAGGACTATATACTACACACATTTACACCAGGTGTCTCTTTGCACACAGAAATATTACAGATACCATTATTTCTGACTCAACCCCTCTCCCCATCCAGGAAAAAATAAGATTGGTAAACGTTTCCATTTCTTTGAAGCAAGCACACAAATAATTAACTAAATAATAACAGTGCAATCCTACACAACTGGGGCAGCCAAAGTGGTGCCCTCCAGATATAATTGGACTCCAACTCCAATCAGCCACAGCCAGCATGACCAATAGAGAGGGATGATGGGAGTTGTAGTCCAACATCTGGAGGGTACCATGTTGGTTACCCCTGCTATACATGATAACTCAGAGGAATTCAGTGGTATCATTGGGATGTACTCCCATGTAAATGTAAATAGGATTGCAGCCTTACAGAGCAATCCTAAGTATAAGAAGCTGGTGGAAATTATGCCATCTTAAATTAAGCCAGCATAAGTTACCCCTCTTCCAAGCTCCATTCAGGGCCAGGACTCCTCTGGCTGAGCTGGCTTGAGCCTAGCAGAGGGGAAATCAGCTTTTAAAAAAAGACTTTGACTTATACCATACTTTTAGTTGGCACAAATTCCATTCGGTTGCAAGTCACATGACTGAGCTGAAAGAGGTTTAGAATAGGTGTAAGTATCTTCTTGCCCCATCTGACCCCTGCCGTGGAGCATGCCCACGATCTCCCTATTCCAAACTCGCTCATCCCAGCAGACCTTGGATTTGGATTGCACTGTAACTAACTAATTGGAAATTTACATGGAGGCTCAGCTCAGGTTTTTAGAAAAATGGATGTAAAGCAGATTTACAGTGCCAAGGCAAGCTAGTTTTTACATGAAACTAAGCATCAGAGGCGAAAACGTTCATCAAGCAAGGAGCCAAATTGAGTAGGATTGAAAAGGTGCCCTCTCTTTGTTCTCTGATAGGTTGGCCACTTCAGAGTAAATATATATAAAATGAAGGAATCAAAAGATGTTAAACATTTTATTTATAATGGCTATATTACACAGCCATTTCGATAATAGGTCTTAAACATCCACAGAGGAAAAGCCACTTAGATTTTTTTCTTCATGTGTTTTCTCCGTTGTAAATTTATCAGTTCAGGCTGAAAGGCACCAGCAGGCTGATATAAAATGCACATTCTTATTATTTTGTAGATCCATTAATTCTTTAGACAACAAATTTCTTCAATAAATCACTGTTTGTTTCAGGTGGTTTCAGTGTGTGGGTGGGTGGGGGGGCTACAACTGAGGAAGACAGTTTTTAAAGATAAATTCTGTGTTGCTCCTGATGAAAATTCCAGAGTTTTCAACTCCTTGGTTAAAACTGGATTTCCTTGATACTCTGCTCTTAAATGTAGAGGGAACACAAAGTCAGAAGTAAGCTATATTGAAATCGCTGCACTCCCAGGTTAAAAAAAAGTATAAGATTGCAGTCATGTAGTCTTTGTGCTGCAGACATCATGTTGATGGTCTCTGCAGCAGGATTAGGGAACCGGTGACCCTCCCAATGTTATTTGTCTCTATCTCCCATCAGCCCCAGCCAGTATGTCCTGTGCTCAGGGCTAACTGGAGCTGTAGTCCAGCAACATCTGAAAAGCCATCACTTTCCCACCCCAGCTCTGGAGAACCCCTAGGGCAGCCTTTCCCAACTAGTGGGCCACCAGATGTTGTTGGACCACAATTCCCTTCTTTCCTGACCATTGGCAATGCTGGCTGAGGCTGACGGGATTTGTGGTCCAACAACACCTGGTGGCCCACTAGTTGGGAAAGGCTGCCCTAGGGCCAGTGGTGGGCAGATAGGGCTGTGCCTCACCAGCCTCAGTCTGCCCTCAGCCAGCCCCCACTTGCCTGCTTTCTTACTTACATCCAGTCCTGGGGGGCAGCACTGGCTGTCAGCTTCCCCTTCCCTCACCCCAGTGTTACCCCTTGTAGAGCTCAGCAGGGAGGAGGGTGGAGACAAAACTAGAATTAATGTTGGCTTTGCCTGTCATTGGCTGTGGCTCCACCAACGGTTGGGCTCCCAGGTTTCAGTAGAGGAAAAAGAGGGTTTTGCTGTAAAACCATAAATATCATACACCAAAAATAATGAACGTTGTTGTATTTTCTTTTATTTCTTTCTTCATAAAAAAACTTTTTCTTCATAAAACTGCCCAACGCGTTTCGGCTTTGGTTAATAGCCTTCGTCAGGGGCTACGACATAAACATATTTACACATATCATTTTTTTAAAATTATTTTTACACATTATAACATTATTAATGACAAAATATTTTTCATTTTAAAATTACTTACACTTCACTTCTCCTAGTGACGTCTCTTTCTTACTGTCATTCACTTTGTTCTTACTGTTCTGATATCTGAGGATCTCTTATAAAAGGCTTAAAATTAAAAAAATTTCAAGAAGATACAAAGGCTTTTAAATACAAGAAATTTATACGTGACGAGAATGACTATAAACAACAAAAAGTGTATCCATGGCTTTATAAAAAACAGAAAAAAGTGACATTTTCGTTTCATGATGTATCCAGAGGATCAAATACAGATTGGGAAAACACCACGATGGAAAGTAGCGATACAGATAGCACGAGCCATGCGTCTTCCTCTTTTTTAGGAGAGAGGGAAGTATCGAAACAACAGCACACGCAATTTCCGCCAAAAACGCTCCAACAATCCTCGATCTCCACCGTACCGTTTACGCAAAAAACGTTAATTGTCAATCTATCAAAGAGAAGCCTCAACCATGCAGAAATAAAAGTTTTAGAAAGAGGACTAACATTTGTTCCCACTCCCAAATACGATCCAGTAGAGATTCGCCTTGATCTATTTCGCATTCTGAGAAACATCAAATTACGAGATCATTTTGGAGAGACTACAGCAATAACACCAGCCACCCCATTTAAGAAAAGATCTCTATTTATGCCACCTAATCCAACAGATCCAGCCGTAGTCACATTCGAACGTATGACATACGAAGAATTGGCAAGAATAGAAAAGGAGACTCCTCGTCCCTGGCAAAATATGAGCAAAGAAGAACACTATGCTTTAACGACATTATCTAAAGACTCACAAATAGTTATAAAACCGGCAGACAAAGGGGGTGCGATAGTCATCCAAGATGCTACAACATACAAAACACAAATAATACACCAACTATCAGATAATAATGCTTATTGTAGATCTTTAGCCGATCCTACTCGAGATATTTCAAATCTTATCCAGACAGTATTAGAAGAAGGACTGATTATGGGATATATCAATGAAGAAAAAGATTTTTGTACAATATAAATCCACGAATACCAGTCTTTTATACACTTCCAAAAATACACAAAGACAAGTTACCACCACCTGGAAGACCCATAGTTTCGGGATGCAATTCAATTCTAGAGCCATTGTCACAATTTGTAGACTTCTTTTTAAAACCTTTTGTGCAAGAAATTCCATCTTATGTAAAAGACACAACAGGCTTCATTAATAAGATTAAAAACTTAAAAATTGAACCAGAAGACAAATTGGTGACTATGGATGTCTGTTCCTTGTATACAAACATTCCTCAGGAATCAGCAATAAGAATTATAGGAGAAACATTAGAAAAAAGATCTGTTAAACATCCACCATCTCTCTTTTTGTGTACCCTAGCAGAAATAGCTTTAGAAAAAAATTATTTTAAATTTAACAACGACTTTTATTGGCAAAAGAAAGGTGTGGCCATGGGATGCCCCATGGCACCAGAAGTAGCCAATTTGTTTATGGCAGACTATGAATGGGAGATTATGAATTCATGTGAATTTACATCAAATATAAAGAGTTGGTTGAGATATATAGATGACGTATTTTTTGTCTGGACAGGTGAAATACAAAGATTAGCAAAATTTTTCATATGGGTAAACAACAGACACCCCAATATAAAATTTGATTCTGTATATGATG
This sequence comes from Rhineura floridana, assembly GCF_030035675.1. Classification (NCBI taxonomy): domain Eukaryota; kingdom Metazoa; phylum Chordata; class Lepidosauria; order Squamata; family Rhineuridae; genus Rhineura; species Rhineura floridana. The sequence continues at coordinate 33,352,151 of NC_084491.1, forward strand.
ACACCACTGTACATTTTTTAGATTTAGAAATAACTAAGTGTGGACAACAATTAATAACAAATATGTACAAAAAATCTACAGACAGGAATACGTATTTACATTATGAAAGCTCACATCCAATAACCATGAAAAATAATTTACCATATGGACAATTTCTACGCATTAAAAGAAACTGCAGTGACAAAAAAGATTTTGAAAATCATTCACAGTCCCTTAAACAACAATTAATAAACAGAGGGTACCCAACACAAAAAGTAGAAAATAGTTTCAAAGCAGCCTCACAACAAGATCGCAATATCCTTTTAAAACCACGAACTAAAGAAGTTCCAAAACAAATGCATTGTAGTTTGACTTATAATCATGTCACCAAACAACTACAACATAGCATTAGAAAATATTGGGACATTTTGAGACATGTTCCTGGATGTGCAGCAAAACCAATAATTTCATTCAAAAGAACAAAAAATATAAAAGAACATATAATCAGGAGTACATATACAGAACATCAAAAAATGCAAACAACTATATTTGATGCTACAATGCCCACAGGACATCATGCCTGTGGACACTGTAACTATTGTAAATTTACAGAAAAGAAATTATCTTTTACAAACCCTTTAAATCAACAAGAATTTTTTCTACGACATTTTACCACTTGTACAACCACACAAGTGATATACATCATAAAATGCAGTTGCCCCAAATTATATGTAGGACAGACATCAAGATCTTTAAAAACAAGAATAGGAGAACATCTAAGTAACATAAGATGTAAGAGACAGGGATCTTCGTTGGCTGAACATTTTTCAGAGTATAATCATACAGTAAAAGACTTTAATTTTTGGGGTGTAGAAAAAATACGAAAACAAGACAACAAACTACTTTTAAAAAGGGAAATGTGGTGGATTTTAACTTTACAAACTTTATCCCCTTCAGGCTTGAACGGAGATATAGACTTTCTTCCTCTTTTGTAAACATAAATGAATTGGGAGACGTTCCCTTTTAGAGAAACGCAAGCAAGGGTCAAGGAATACACAAAACAGCTGAGCAATGATTCATATGCAAAACGAAGCCTTTTATAAGAGATCCTCAGATATTAGAATAGTAAGAACAAAGTGAATGACAGTAAGAAAGAGACGTCACTAGGAGAAGTGAAGTGTAAGTAATTTTAAAATGAAAAATATTTTGTCATTAATAATGTTATAATGTGTAAAAATAATTTTAAAAAAATGATATGTGTAAATATGTTTATGTCGTAGCCCCTGATGAAGGCTATTAACCAAAGCCGAAACGCGTTGGGCAGTTTTATGAAGAAAAAGTTTTTTTATGAAGAAAGAAATAAAAGAAAATACAACAACGTTCATTATTTTTGGTGTATGATATTTATGGTTTTACAGCAAAACCCTCTTTTTCCTCTACTACCATTTGTTCTTTGACCACCATCTGCACTTTTTCTCCCAGGCTTCAGCCCTACCATTTGCAATGGGCACCGGCCACTGCCTAGGGCTCAATTTATACTGCATTTTTGAAAACAATACTACTTAGCATTTACATAGGTTTTATGAGGGTTCAAAGCATTCCACAAATATACAACACTCCCACAAGTTATTATCCCCATATTGCAGAATGGGGGAGGGTACAACCAAAGCAATGGTGAATTGCCACAGGTAACCTTTGGGGGAGTGGTAAGGCATACGCCAGTGGTGGGCAAGGCTAGAGGCACAGTGGGCAGAGTAATGGATGCAAATTTTATCTTTGAACAGTAGGCTAGTTTCCACACACACTCACATCTCCTTTCTATCCTGGTAAGCAAGAGGCCTTCAGAGTTCAATGCAGAGCTTGGAAAAGTTACTTTTTTGAACTACAACTCCCATCAGCCCAATCTAGTGCCATGCTGACTGGGGCTGATGGGAGTTCTAGTTCAAAAAAGTAACTTTTCCAAGCTCTGGTTCAATGACATAATCCAGCCAGACAACAACTCCTGAGGACGTGAAAGGGGTGAAGGATGTGGTCTGGGGAGATGGCTAAACAGAGAGACCCCTTCCTTGCATGGACAAAAATATTTTTTTTAACAACATTTTGTTGCTGTCAACCAACCATTAAAAAGTACACAGCTGGATAAGTACATAATCATAGAATCAAAAGAGCAACGGTGAGGATTTAAGAGCTAACAATAATTGATTGTCTAAGAGATATTACTACATTCAGAAATATTGCTAAATGTTCAGTAATGAATTTATTGGATCCCTCAAGGAAAATGCTCAGAAGAGTCTTTAAGGATAGACCGGGAAACTAACTCATAAGGGGGTAGATTATATGTTCTCTGACTCTTTGATAAAATCTACAGCAAAAAAAAAAAACACAGGAAACTGGTTCCAGTTCCAGTTGATTATATGGACAGTACCTGTCCTTAACAGGAACTTTAGCAAATCTGCCCTCTAACATCTTTGAGGGTAAAATGTTTAAACATACCAGCAGAACAACTCTTCTATACTTACGGATTGTTAAAAAGTGTAAGTATGGCATGCAATGATTAGAAGCAGACCAAGTCAGACCCAGTGAGTGTTATCCATATATTTTATTCTCTGTTTAACCATGGATTTAGCTTGCATTGGGCCTAAGGACGAGATCGGAAGGAGGCAAACCAACAGTACTCATTTTACCAATTTGCTCTCTTTTCCAAGTAGACATAAAGGAGAGGGACAGACAGATGCGTGTGTATTAGGGTTGCCAGACCCAGCCTCCAAGAGGTCTTCTGTATCTTTAAAAGTTGTGCAGGGGGAAGGGAGAATTCCACCTTGTGGTTTTTTCCATTACAGGGTTGCAAGAACACCTGCACTTGGCTGACTTTCTCTTCTCCTAAAGATACAGGATCAGTCTCAGGCCCTGAAGCTGGCAACCCTAGTGTGTATGTAACCTCTGGCTTTTTGTTGTTGTTGGAATGTAGTCTTCTGTAGAATGGTAAGATTCACATCTGCTCCTTTACCCACATTTGCACCTGACCCTGCGCATGGCTTGCATATGGCCCCTTGCATGTTGCCAGGAAAGATGGATAGGGGAATGATAGGGAAGGGCGGGGGGAGAAACTGGTGCTGAGAGATGCTTTTCCCAAGACAATGAAAGTCAAAACTGAACATTTTATTAAAGAAAATCATAAGGAGAGCAAGGTTTTTGATTTTAAAGTTTTCCTTGGGGACCATTCAAAAGGAACCTTCTTGGCTTCCTTTCTCTGACCTGCTTTCTCTCAAAATATTTTGTCTCAGCACCAGCTCGAATTGCAGCCCCCATCTTCCATGCTTTGGTGCCACCTGCCCCCTCTTTCTCACAAGGGAATCATATAAATAAAATAAATAAATAAATTTTATTTTTTAGCCGCCTATCTGTCCGGGTTAGGGACACTCTAGGCGACGAACAACAAGAACAAAAACAATACATATAGATCAACATAATCAAATTTTAAGCTAAAAAACCATTCATTAATTCAAAAGTAACATAAGTTAATCTGTCCCAATCTTGTAGGCCTGCCTGAACAGCCAGGTCTTCAAGGCTCGGTGATAGCTGGACAGGGAGGGAGCATGTCTGAGATTGAAAGGGAGAGAGTTCCAGAGGGTGGGGGCCACAACAGAGAATGCCATCTCTCTGGTCCGTACCAGCCTAGCTGTTCTCACCGGTGGGACCGAGAGAAGGTCTTGCGAGGCTGATCTCGTCAGGCGGCACAATTGGTGATTCTGGAGGCGTTCCTTCAGATATACTGGGCCGAAACCGTATAGGGTTTTAAAGGTCAACACCAACACCTTGAATTGGGCCCGGTAGACAACTGGTAGCCAGTGAAGATCTAATAACACTGGGGTGATATGATCCCAGCGACGGCTATGCGTAATCAAGTGTGCCGCCACGTTCTGTACCAGCTGTAATTTCCGGACCGTTTTCAAGGGTAACCCCACGTAGAGCGCATTGCTGTAGTCTAAGCGAGAGGAGACCAGGGCATGTATCACCTGAGGGAGCAGGTGAACAGGAAGATAGGGACGCAGTCTCCGTATGAGATGTAATTGATACCAAGCTGCCCAGCTCACTGCTGTAATCTGAGCCTCCATGGACAGCTGGGAGTCAAGTATGACCCCAAGACTGTGGACCTGGTCCTTCAGGGGTAAACTTACCCCATCAAGCATCAGGTCAGTAATTCCTAACTTCCTTTTATCTCCCACAAGTAATACCTCAGTCTTGTCGGGGTTCAGCTTCAGCCTATTCTCTCCCATCCATCCACTTACGGATTCTAGGCACTTGGACATGGTATTCACAGCCAACTCCGGTGAGGACTTAAAGGAGAGATAGAGCTGAGTGTCATCTGTGTACTGATGGCACTGCAACCCAAAACTCCTGATGATGGCTCCCAGCGGTTTCACATAGATGTTGAATAGCATGGGAGAGAGGATAGAACCCTGTGGCACTCCACAATGAAGAGGCCAAGGCTCTGAAACCTCATCTCCCAATGCCACCCGTTGCTGCCTATCTGAGAGATAGGAACGGAAGCACTGCAAGACAGTGCCTCCTATTCCTAATCCCTCTAGGCGGTTTAAAAGGATACCGTGGTCAACGGTATCGAAAGCCGCTGAGAGGTCCAGGAGGACAAGGAAGGTGTATTCACCCCTATCCAATGCCCTCCGCATATCATCTACCAGAGCGACCAAGGCTGTTTCCATACCATGACCAGTCCTAAAACCTGATTGGTATGGATCTAAATAATCCGTTTCCTCCAAGTGTGTCTGTAATTGTGCAGCCACCACCCTCTCAATCACCTTGCCCAAGAATGGTAAATTAGAGACTGGGCGAAAGCTGTTTAACTCTTGGGGATCCAAGGACTTTTTTTTAAGATAGGCTTTATTACCGCTTCCTTGAGGGCTGATGGCATTGCACCCTCTTGCAAGGATGCATTCACCACCGCCTTGATCCCTTCGCCCAGTCTCTCTTTACAGCTCATGATGAGCCATGATGGGCAAGGATCAACCAGACAGGTGGTCGGCTTCACAGTACAGAGCACCTTGTCCACTTCCTCAGAGAGAAGAGGCTGAAACCGATCCCAACAGACCGGAATGCAACTGGCCGACTCTGGCCCACTTCCTGTCTCCACGGCGAGCTGAAGCGTGGTCTTCAGACATTTGATTTTATCAGCAAAGTGTTTAGCAAAAGTATCACAGGAGATTTTAGAATGTTCCATGGGTTCCTGAGCAACTGGACCGACCAGGCTTCGGACCACTTGGAACAATCTCCTGGGACAACACTCTGCCGACACAATAGAGGCAGCAAAGAAATTTTTCTTTGCTGCCTTTGTTGCCACCTGGTAGGCAGCTATTGCTGCTCTAACCCGTGTCCGATCGTCTTCAGTGCAAGATTTCCGCCACCAGCGCTCAAGTCGTCTCACCTCCTGTCTCAGACCCTGCAGCCGTGGTGTATACCAAGGTGCTGTCTGAGTTCTGTTCAGGGGGAGAGGACGTTTCGGAGCCACCCGGTCAACCGCCCTGGCGATCTCCTTATTCCACTCCATCACCAGGGATTCGACCGGGCGACCTTCAGTCAGCTCCATGTCCCCCAGCGCATTCAGGAATCCTTTGGGCTCCATCAGGCGTCTGGGGCGGACCATTCTAATAGGTCCTTGTCCCCTGCAGAGGGCGTGCGGCATCGAGAGATCTATATTCACCAGATAGTGATCGGACCATGACACGGGGTTAGAAGAATTCACCCCCATTTTCACAGCACTATCCTCCCCTCCCGAGACAAACACAAGGTCGAGAGCATGACCGGCTACATGGGTAGGCCCTATATTACTAAGGTGCAGATCCCAGGAAGTCATGGTTTCCATGAAATCCCGAGGGGCTCCTGTGAGGACAGCCTCGGCATGTACGTTGAAATCCCCCATCACCACAAGATTGGGGGAGAGCAATCGCACAGCCGAGACTACCTCGAGCACCTCAGTCAGGGATTCTGCTGCGCAGCAGGGTGGGCGGTACACAAGTAGAATCCCTAGACTGCCCTTTGGGCCCAACCTCCAGTACATGCAATCAACAAACTTGGTCTCGTGGAGAGGGGGTCTGGCGAAACACAAAGACTCCCGGTAGATAACTGCCACTCCCCCTCCCCGCCTCCCAATTCTCGGCTGCTGTGCATATCGGAAACCGGCTGGACACATGGCCTCAAGTATAGGAGCTGAGGCCTCATCCAGCCATGTCTCCGTAATACACACCAGGTCTGCGTCCTCATCCAGAATCATATCCTGGATGGGTGATGTTTTCTGTATCACAGACCTGGCGTTACACAACAGCAATCGAAGATTGGATGGAGTTCTGCTTCCCCCAGTTATCTTCTGGTGGTAAACAGGCCCGGAACAAGGGATGGATATTAAGCATCTATCCCTAGCTCCCCGATGCCAGCTTGGCCTGCTACCCATGCCCCTACAGAATCTGCCGCCTAGCCTTTCAATATTGTGGCCCCCCACCCCCCACACTAACCCCCTCTGATCTACACATAGCTCCCTCCGGTACGCCAACAGGCAGGCCTTCCCCTTCGGTGACAGTAAAAACAGTAAAACAACCCCCACCCACCCCCCAAAAAAGAAGCAGCAAAACAAAAGACAAAAACCCAGGCCACCTCAGCCAGCCGGCTTATATATCCCTCCAAAGAGCGCCAGGTGATGGGAATTAGTCACAGCTGGCTGGGTACCTGGTCCTGCAGGAGGCACGTCTGCCAGGCAGCAGTCCCACTGGGAAGGGTGGTGGAGGTGGTGTTCCAACAGCAGGCTCTCCTTCCCTGGGCGGCGATGTTCTCCTTCTTCCTGCAGGCACTGGGTCTCCCAGGCCACCTCAGCCAGCTGGCTTATGTATCCCTCCAAAGAGGGCCAGGTGATAGAAATTAGTCACAGCTGGCTGGGTACCTGGGGCCTGGTCCTGCAGGAGGCACGTCTGCCAGGCAGCAGTCCCACTGGGAAGGGTGGTGGAGGTGGTGTTCCAACAGCAGGCTCTCCTTCCCTGGCCGGCGATGTTCTCCTTCTTCCTGCAGGCACTGGGTCTCCCAGGCCACCTCAGCCAGCCGGCTTATGTATCCCTCCAAAGAGGGCCAGGTGATGAAAATTAGTCACAGCTGGCTGGGTACCTGGGGCCTGGTCCTGCAGGAGGCACATCTGCCAGGCAGCAGTCCCACTGGGAAGGGTGGTGGAGGTGGTGTTCCAACAGCAGCAGCAGCAGGCTCTCCTTCCCTGGGCGGCGATGTTCTCCTTCTTCCTGCAGGCACTGGGTCTCCCAGGCCACCTCAGCCAGCCGGCTAATGTATCCCTCCAAAGAGGGCCAGGTGATGGAAATTAGTCACAGCTGGCTGTGTACCTGGGACCTGGTCCTGCAGGAGGCACATCTGCCAGGCAGCAGTTCCACTGGGAAGGGTGGTGGAGGTGGTGTTCCAACAGCAGGCTCTCCTTCCCTGGGCGACGATGTTCTCCTTCTTCCTGCAGGCACTGGGTCTCCCAGGCCACCTCAGCCAGCCGGCTTATGTATCCCTCCAAAGAGGGCCAGGTGATGGAAATTAGTCACAGCTGGCTGGGTACCTGGGACCTGGTCCTGCAGGAGGCACATCTGCCAGGCAGCAGTCCCACTGAGAAGGGTGGTGGAGGTGGTGTTCCAGCAGCAGCAGCAGCAGCAGCAGCAGCAGCAGCAGCAGCAGCAGCAGCAGCAGCAGCAGCAGCAGCAGCAGCAGCAGCAGCAGCAGGCTCTCCTTCCCTGGGCAGTGATGTTCTCCTTCTTCCTGCAGGCACTGGGTCTCCCAGGCCACCTCAGCCAGCCAGCTTATGTATCCCACAAAGAGGGCCAGGTGATGAAAATTAGTCACAGCTGGCTGGGTACCTGGGACCTGGTCCTGCAGGAGGCACGTCTGCCAGGCAGCAGTCCCACTGGGAAGGGTGGTGGAGGTGGTGTTCCAACAGCAGGCTCTCCTTCCCTGGGTGGCGATGTTCTCCTTCTTCCTGCAGGCACTGGGTCTCCAGTGGGTTCTGGAGGGTTGGTAAAGTTTCCACATTCATCAATGGCTCGCAGACATTTGGGCCTGAATTCTTTACAAGGGAGTCAAAACAAAATGGCTGCCAGCACAGGCTCCTTTAAGTTAGTCTCTGTGTCCCTTCCATATTTATGACAGCAGTTTAAAGAGAGGGCTGGCTGAGTAGAATCTGAGCAATGAAAAGCCAACGCCTTTGAACATGCATAGTTATTATTGGAAGGTTCTTTTTGCCCAGAGTAAAAGTGCTAACACTGGGGTACTTATTGAATCCTGTCCTGCTAACAACATTGAGTTTTCTGAAAAATGTTCCTCGCGGGGCTTTTCCCAATTGCTTACTCCGGTTGAGTTACTCCCTAATACTATTTTCAGGGTTTTCCCCTCCCCTCTCCTCTCTTGCTTTCACCTCTAGCGTGTTTTGAAGTGTTTATTTATAAGGAGCTTTGGCACGTAGCAGAGGTTTTCATTGTAAATCAGACTCAATGACTGGGAACGTATTGGCAGCAAGTTTATAACCTGGGCTGTATTACTGCCCCCCCCCCATTTGTGCTATGTAGCCTGCTCCAGAGGTTGTCAAAGTGGACATGCTGAGGCCATCATCAGTGGTGGGGGTGAGGGCTGTGGAAAAAGAACAGACCCTACAAAGTCTCCATATTTTGTCTTTTCTTTCTCAGTCTTTAGGCTAGTTATTGCTTTCAGATGGAAAACAAACAGAGGGCAAATCTGTACATATATGTGTACATGGCTTCCCCCAAAGAATTATGGGAACTGTAGTTTGTTAAGGGTGCTGAGGACTGTTAGGAGACCCCCTACTCTGCTCACAGAGCCACAATTTTCAGAGTGGTTTAACAATGAACCCCTCTTCCCAGGAAGCTTTGGAAATTGTAGCTCTGTGAGAAGAATACCTTAGCACCTATAAGAAACTACAGCTCCCAGAATTGGGAGGGGGGAGCCATGAGTGTTTAAAGTGGAATAATATTGCTTTACATATATAGTGCAGATGGAGCCAATATTGTAACTTGGCTACATGATTTGGCTGGCTTGCTTATCTGGCCAGAGGAGAAGTGGGGAGCCTCCACCATATGGGCCAAATTAGGCCTGCTATGCCTCCCTGCTTGGTCCCCAGACCATTTTGGCCAAGTCATGCCCACCAGCTAATCATTTGGCATCATTTATGATTGTCAGGATTTCATAGTGCAGTGCAGAAGCTCTTTGCAAAAGGCTTTCCTGCAAAGGATGCTGGATGTTCATATGCAGGGGTGTAGATGTCTGGGGTCACAGGGAGTCATAGATGCCTTACTTTTTTGGAAGCAAGGTCCCAGCCAGGTCCTTATGCACAAGCCAAGCAACATGAAACGGTACATGTTAGCCACTGAGAAAAGCCTTGTCCTTTTGTGCTGATGAAGCCAGAGTGAAAGAAGACTCTTCTCAGTAGCTAACCCACAGCCTCTCCTTTCATTCTGATTGGCTCCTAGGGACATCTATTGTAGTGAAGTGTGGACTCACGAGATGACACAGGGGACAAGGGAAAGTGGAAAAGGGGCCTTGGCTGTGAAACAGTGTGGTGTAACTATCTCGAAGGGACCCTGTGCTTCTGAATTTGCAACTACACTACTGCGCACACACAGTGTGGTGTAACTATCTCGAAGGGACCCTGTGCTTCTGAATTTGCAACTACACTACTTCGCACACACTTCTTTCTTGTTCCCTATACTCTCAGATTCGTTCTAAGTATCTTAAGGAGATTCTTTCAAAAATCTCACATTTGTCTCCTGTAGCCTCTACCGTTCACTTACTCTCCGGGTCAGACAAACAAATTACTATCCAGGTAGCCAAGTTTATATATGTAGCGCAGCAGAAACGAATGTCGCTTGGATCCGAATAATTTACCCTAACCTCTTGTATATTAATCATGTATTTTTATCATCTCTGAGTCTAACATAGTTATAAACTCTATATATTAATATGTACGCAGCCCAATCTATATGAATCAACCTTGTAAACTGATTGGCTATTGGAAGACTGTGTTTGATGTTTGTTTTTTGTTTTTTTAGTAAACCCAGAAGAGTTTTAGTTTTTCTTAATCTGTTGTGATTTTAATCATGTATTCGTTACTTCCTCTTTTGTAATTAATCTTGTTATATGGGTCTTTGACCGCAAATAAATATGATGATGATACTGCCCTCTCTGCCTGCCAGTGGTTTAAGAGGCCCACTGAATAGACAATCGGTTAATCAAACCCAGTGCTGCTTACTCTGATTGAGATAAAAGACATATTCTGAAAATGTATTTTGTGGCAATCATACTTCTTAAAACAACAACAGAGATTAATGCAGAAACAACTCGTGAACGGACCCATGTGAAATGCATCAGACTAGAAATCAATTGATCTGTCCACCTCTAGTTCTTTATTCTCTGTTCATGTTCTATTAATAAAATAAAGGTTCTTGTTAGAAAAAATTATGGAGGATAAGACTATGAGTGGCTACCAACCCTGATGGCTATGTTCAACCTTCACTGTCAGAGGTAGTGTGCCTTTGAATGCCAGTTTCTGGGAATCACAAGTAAAGAGAGTGCTGTTGCACGCAGGTGCTGCTTGGGGGCATGTGGTTGGCCACTGAGAGAACAGGATGTTTTGTTTTATTTATTTATTTATTTATTACATTTATATCCCACCTTCCCTCCAGGCAGCTCAAGGTGGTGCATATGGTTCTCCTCCCTCCTCATTTTATCCTCACAACAACCCTGTGAGGTAGGTTAGGCTGAGAGGCTGTGACTGGCCCAAGGTCACCCAGCAAGCTTCATAGCGGAGTGGGGATTTGAACCCTGGTCTCCCAGGTCCTAGTCCAGCACTCTGACCACTGGATGGGACACTGGCCTAATCCAGCAAACTTTTATGGTCTTATATTCTTATCCATATTTATTTATTTACCTAGATCATTTCTACACCTCTTTACATTTCCTAAATAAATGGATATCTAAGTGGCTTCCAACCCATCTTAAAATATCAGATTACAAAATATCAAAACAAAGCAATTACAAATGAAAATCAAACACAATGTACAATCAAGATCCACATCTAAAGCAGCCTAATTAACAGAAAAACAAAATATTATTTTAAAACATGCCCCCCCCCACACACCCCACACAAATAAATGGTTGAAGGGCCTTAGCTCAGTGAGAGAGCAATTGCCTGGCATGCAGATTATCCCAGGTTCAATCCCTGGCATTTCCAGTTGGAATCAGGGAGATCCTTGCTGGAGAGCTGCCAGTCAGGGTAGGTAATACTGAGCTAGATAGATCAATGGTCTGTCTGACTCAGTATAAGGCAGCTTTCAATGTTCCTAAATATCAAATGCAAAAAAAAAATACAATAACAATCCCACATATAAAGCACCATTAGCAACTAAACAAAATGACAAGGTATCATTAGAATCTATTCCTGTCCACTAAATGTCTGATAAAACCCTAACAAACTGGCTCCTGTCCATGGTTCCAACCCCTAGCTGTTTCTGCTTTTTTAAAAAACAAACAAAATGCATAGCTCTGACCTAGTTTAAGATAAATAAAAGTGCAGTGTTTAGCACTCCGCTATTGGGTATAGCAGCCCAGCAAGCAACTGCGGGCTTGGAATGTAACAAGAGTCCAGCATGGAATTTATGCAGAGGCTGGCTGGCAATTGAATGATTGCTCTCAGAACCTACTATCAAGTTGCTAAGGACACCGTTTATTTCTCCACCTGACAAAGCGCCTGGTCCATGCTGGGTTGCCTCACCTGCCGACTGCTCTTTTGGCAGCCTCTCTGCCTCCCCATCGACTGAAAGCCATTCACGTGGTGCTTTCAATACACCCGCCAGGCACTCATCAGGGCCTTGGCAGCTCTCTCAAATACTCTCCCTGTCACTGCAGGAGCACGTACGTGAGTATATATGTGTGTGTGTTTGGTCTGCTAAAGGATTGTTGAATTTCAAAAAGTTGCTCATAAAAAGAGTGGAGGGAGAGGAAAAGTAGGCTTGCTGTATCTTATTTTATATTATTAAAATACTTACCACTTTCCCAGACGCTCAAACTGGTTTGCTCCCTGTGCAACTTAAAAATGTCACCTAACTGTGTTATGCCTGTTTAAGGATGTGCTAGAATCCTGCCCAATTTGGATTTGGTACTGAATGTTCCATAAATTTGCTTATTCTCTGCTGCTGCAGATCCTATGTTTAAGCAGCGATTTTCCACGGCTATTTTTGAGAAAGGATTTTTTTAAAAAATCTGCCTCTAAAATATCCATATCTTACTGATATTTTCTTTCAAAATAAAATATAAATATTTCCTTTAAAATTATTTTTACTTATTATCAAGATGTTTTGTCAGGGGAAAAAATAGATTGGTAAAAGCAGCGACTAGCGGACAAAGAACAAACTTGGATCGATACCGGCTTGTTAGGTCAATGGAATGCTTTCAAACCGGAGCCGGCTGATGCATCCCATCCCTGTGCCGAAAACAGTGATGGCAACACCAGGGGAAGCTGCACGAGCTTGGTGACAGGCAGGGCCAGCGTCAAGGGTTGGCATGGTTTAGCATCTGGCAAGGGTCCACTTCCCAGCAAGGGGACAGTGAACAAGAACAAAGGTGGCTGGTGCCCATTGCAAATGGCAGGGCATAAAGCAGTAAGGCTAACAGTAGCTGCTTCCAGAGTCAATGACAGGCAGAGCCAACTAATTCCAGTTTTGCCCCCATCCTCCTCCTTGCTGAGTTCTCCAAGGGCATCATTGTAATTGGGTGTTGTAATTATGTATGAATTTTATAATTGGTTTTATATGGGCTCCCTTTGCCAGTGTGGTGTAGTGGTTAAGGTGTTGGACTGCGCCCTGGGAGCCCAGGGTTGAAATCCCCACACAGCCATGAAGCCCACTGGGTGACCTTGGGCCAGTCACTGCCTCTCAGCCTCAGAGGAAGGCAATGATAAACCTCCTCTGAATACTGCTTACCATGAAAACCCTATTCATAGGGTCGCCATACGTCGGAATCGACTTGAAGGCAGTCCATTTCCACTGTGGGAGGAATGGCAGGATACAAATGTAATAATAAATAAAATAAACAAATAGTTGTAAACTACCTAAAAGCCATTTGGTATATAAACAGTGCATAAAAATCAATAAATACTTTTTAAAAACCAGGAGGAAGATGACAGGCAGTGCCATTGCCTGGACTGGTTGGTAAGTAAGAAGGCAGCGAGATAGATGTTGGTTGAGGGCAGGTTGAGGTTGGTGGGGTAGAGCCCTACTAGCCCTTACAGACCAGCCTCCACTGGTCAAGAGCCTCCCCAAGATTTCCTCCTCCTCTTTACCATTGCAATCTCATTGCTCGTTCGCCTGCCTCCCATTCCAGCACAGATAAATGCTGGTGGTGAGAGGAAGAAGCAGTAGATACCGCTGCCTGGTTGCTTACTGGCTCTCTGCCTGGCAAGCGAGCAGGTGGCCAGCTGGTATGAGGCACAGCCAGAGGAGGAGCTGGCGATAATGCTGGGAAGGAAGTGGACTTACTGAGGGGGGGGGTCTAGAGGAGTCATGTGTCCTTCACAGAGGACAGTCCTCTGTATGAAAGGGATGTCAGAGGACAGATTCCTATTTGAAGGCTGGTAGTGCAGTGGCAAATTCAGAAACGGAGGGTCCCTTCATGAGAGTCACAGCCATGCCACGCCCCCTTCCCCCCTCCTTTTTTTCTGCTGGGTTGAGAATGAGATCTTTGTTAATTGCCTTCCCACACCACAACAGATGTTCCTAGAAGCCAAAGAGCATGAAAGAGGAGTGTGTTAGCTACTGAGAAGAGTCTTCTCATTGGCTGACTCACCTCCTTTCACTTTGATGGCCTCCAATCAATGGGAAAAGGCAAGTAATCATGTTAGACGACTCTTCATGGTGGCTCACTCTCTCCACTTTCACGCTGATTTGCTCATAGGATGCTAGAGACACAGGGACTCTGCTGGAACTCTGCTCCTAAAAAAGTAAGGGGGTCTAAGCCCCCCCCCGAGACCCTGGACAACTACACCCCTGTTGAAGGCATCCCCTGTTTGAAAGGCTATCCAGCCCAAGCCTGGTTTAAAGATAAAGAACCCTAAGAAGGGAGAACAGGAGGGGCCAGTCCACAACTAGCAGCTGAGCAGGCAAGCACACAGTTCACCTGTCATTACCTTGTTGCCTGCTATGGTGAGATGTATTGTACTTCTAGTTAAATGACAGTAATTCTTTCTAAATATGCATGCATATATATGAATTAGCAAATGCAAATTTTATGGAGATCTATGCCCACTCTTGTCCTTTCTCTTATTTTTGTTTTTATTGTGATGTTTACCTGCACATTCATTTTTAGCTATGCGTAACTGGCCACCCTAAGAGGGTCCCTTGGAAGGTGTCTTGTCTAAGGGCCCTCCAAAACTTGGGGGTTGGGCTACCTGTGTGGCCCCACACCTGGGGGTGGACAAATCTGTCAGTTTCAGTTTTCTCAGTTTTTCCAATCTTAATTCAGCTCTCCACATTTCCACATCAATTTGCATTTCTTAAGAAAGCTCTCATGAAAATTCATCAGCATTTAAGTGCAATTTTCTCCTAGCAAACACATTTTTGACTAATATACTCATTTTTGCAAGCAATTTCCCCTGACATAATGCATTTTGCAAATCATTTTCCCTAACGTATGCATTTTGGTACACATGGCTTGGCTGGAGAACTGCACTGCAAAATTCAGAGAAATCTGGATTTTGAAGGATGGCTGAGTTTCAGTTTCCATATGGTTTTGGGAAATGCAAATTTGGTAGGTTCACCTTTAAATGCAAGCTGAATCAAATGTCTCCTCCATTGCTTTCCACAGCCCTTTTCACCGCACTTGCCCTCTTCACATGAGAAATGCCTGAAAAGCACTCTTCCTAACCCTCTGTCTGTTCTTTATTCTCCTTCTCTAAATAACCCCCGGCCCCTTGTTGTCTCCCAACTATTCAATAAAGATTGGAAGCAAGTACGTCTCTCTCTCTCTCTCCCCCTCTCCTTTTATGATGACATTACTCTGTAAAGCCCAAATTACACTCTATATTAACATATAATAAAGACTGAGTAAAGGGTAAAAGGTAAATAATAGCACTGCTGTTGCTTGTACACGATCCCGATCAACTCTCAAGAGTCAGATTTTACCATGGAGATGGGAACAAAATCCATTCTGAACCTCCATGCTTAGGAAAAATGAAAGCTTGCTGCTGTCTCCCCTATCCTATTGTGTCCATAAATAGGTTTCCACTCATCAATCTAAAATAAACACAATGTCAAGAGCTTTCAGAGTAAAAATAATAATAATCCCATCTTTCAAAGTTGGGCAGGAGTTGGATGAGGCAGACTGAATTCTTCCCCTCCCCCCTTGCTATAAATCTGGCAAGATTATACAGTCCTCTACTGCAGTGGAGGCTGGTTGATAAGGGCAAGTTGGGCACCGCCCCACCAACCTCGGGGGGTCCCACCTGCTTGCCTTCATATGCTTAGTCCAGGAAGTGGCTCGGCCTATCTCTTCCTTAGTCTAAGTGTTGCCCTTGTAGAACTCGGCAGGGGGGTGGATGGGTCAAAACTAGAATTACTTGGCTCTGCCTCTCATTGCCTTGGGCTCTGCCTACTCTCTCTCTCTTTCTGTGTGTGGACACAAGGCTCTTTCCCCTTTCCAGACTTACTGCCCTCACAGAGCAGTTTGCATAAAGTTTCCAAACAACATAAATATAACATCGATTACAATACAATCATCAAACTTAAAAACAGACAAATATTAATTCAAAGCCACCAGCAGCTAAAAATTCTATAAGCAGAGCGCAATAATTAATCAAACACAGACTGAAATAAAAATGTCTTTTAGTGTTTTCTTGAAAAGCAGCAGTAACTGAGTTAGACACTTTTCCCTGGGGAGGGAGGTTCAGAGGCATGGGCCCACCACTGAGAAGGCCATGTTCCTGGTACTCACCAACTTAACAGCTGTTGGTGGGACAGAGAGCAGGGCCTGGGTAAATAATCATTGGCCTGCTGTAAGGAGCTCTGAAGTTAGCAGTAGAATTAGCTCAACTGGCTTTTTTTGATTAATAGCCCAGGCTCAGAAGAATATCCTACCTCCTGAGCAAAAAGAAAGTTAATGGCGCTGTCAGAGCAGGAAATGGGGAGCAGGGAAAGAACTGCTGAGACTCTAACTACACTGGTAAAAGTATTTGCTTGTCCTAAGAGAGCCAGTGTGGTGTATGTTGGATGTTGGATCTGGCGCAAGCAGATGCCCAGGATGCAGAACAGTATAATGACAGGCTAGATGCCAGTTGAAGGAATGAGCCGGACAAGCAATAAGTTTTAAGAGTTACTTTACTGACAATATATCACAGCTCTCTCTGTACAAACTCCTCGACCCCCACACTCTGCCAGTTTCAGTTTCCAGCTATATACTGATAAGACAGCTGGTTGTCCTGGCAACGTGTCCTTGAGGAGTGCACGTCCACTCCAGCCTTGTGAGCTACTTGGCCTTGTAACTCTGCCATGGAAAAATACTCTTAGGAACTTTTTACTTGCCAACACCCCCCACCTATTTTTCCATAAGCAGCACCTTTTACATTTGTTCACATTTTTGCTTCCATTTGTCATTACATTTACATTTACATTTCTTGTATTCACTTAAATCACATTTCTCCACATGATACATTTTTCAGTTTACATGTTCAGTTCAGTGTACATCTACATTTCTTTGTTCCTTTATTTTACAGAGGTTTTACAAACATCAGTTTATCTGTTTGGGTTTTACACACTCCAAGTATAATGTGTCAGCATCCATTTCCCTGTGTGTTTGTGCTTCATTCCCCTTTATTGTGGCAATCCTAAATCTGTCAATTAGCACACTCGCATTTGCCCTTCCAGAACGTTTCAACATTTGCTTGTCACTTTTACCAAGGTATTCTTTTACCCCTGTTTCTCTGTCATGTACTGTGGGTGCATTTGTACTAGGCTTGGCTTTAGTGTTCCTTGCTGCTACAATTGCCTTGGTTCGATGACACGCATTGCAGTCTACATATTTACCACAGTTTCTCAATGTAATATCATTACTGTTCTCAGTTGTTTTCACCACATTTTCATATCCTATATGTCCCAATTTTCTGTGCCATCAATGTACACAATCATTGTGGGGTTTCTCATTAGCATACATGAGTACATCATTTGTTTGTTTCAAGTGTAAGAAGAACAATGAGTTCCTTACTATTCCTTTCATGAATATTTTGTTCCCTTTCATGACTTGACATGAGCCCCTTTGAAACAACACATTGAACCCCATTCCATTAAGTTTAGAAACTGACATTATGTTATTTTCAATGTCTGGAATAAACAGCACGTCTGTCATAATCGTATTAAAACCTGCTAATTTCACTGTACCCCTACTTTTGATCAGTTTCTTAGATCCATCAGCCATTATTACATGATCCTCTACATCACAAAATGTATGAAACATTGATTTATCTTTGATTATACTATTTGTTGCCCCACTGTCAAGAGCCCATACATCATTACATTTATTTCCCTGCTCATTGTTAATACATTGCTTATTCTTACTAGCATAGATCACCTGTACACATGGTTTTCTTCCTCTTTCTCTTCTTCTTGCTTCACAATTCCTTTGAAGATGTTGCCTGGAACCACAAAAATAACATGCCTTTTGTCCATACAGTCTCTCTTGTTCAGCTCTGTTGTTCAGCTTTCCCATGTTGTGTTTAGACTCAGTCCTTTCCTGCTTTGCCATTTCTTGCCTTCTGTGATACTCTTGTAAAAGTTTTCCCTCTATATAATCCATATTGAGATTTGCATCGTCCATTGCTTCCATAGAGCTCACCAGACTATCATAACTTGAATCCAGACTTGTTAACACAATATAAACTTTTTGCATTTGAGAATGTTCAACGTCACGTTCTGTCAACTCAGCAAATAGTCTATTCATCTCCAATAAGTGCTCTGACATGGTTGTATCTCCAGATAAGCGCATCTGATATAATCTTCTGGCAAGATAAATTTTACTACTAGCAGTCTTTTTCACATGAATATTTTTCAAAGTTTCCTAGGTTTCCTTAGCTGTTGTTGCATCATGCACGTGCAGTAATTGAGAATCATCAATAACAAGAACAATTAACGCCTTTGCCCTCTCATCCAGCCTTCTCCAATCTGCTGGAATAGGCACCCCGGCGGGTGGGTCTTCTGCGATAGCTTTCCACAGGTCTTCTTTCACTAGAAAAGCCTGCATTCTCTGTTTCCAAGTGCCATAATTTTTCCCTGTCAGCCTTTCCAAGGGAATCCCGGCCGATAACGTAACAGACATACTTTCACTTTTCACAGTTCACCGCCTTTGTAATTAGAGCTTCTCACCTCCGTCCTTCAGTCAGTTATTCCCACGGCTCTCTCACAGCTTTCAGCTCAGCTTTCAGTTTCGCCGTCTCTTCACATGCTTGTCCTCCAGTTCTGGCTTTTCTCTGCCACCACTTATCTGCAACCATCCGCTCCAGGTAACCATCAGCACCAGGTAACCATCAGCACCAGGTAACCATCCTCTGCTACCACTTGTTGGATGTTGGATCTGGCGCAAGCAGATGCCCAGGATGCAGAACAGTATAATGACAGGCTAGATGCCAGTTGAAGGAATGAGCCGGACAAGCAATAAGTTTTAAGAGTTACTTTACTGACAATATATCACAGCTCTCTCTGTACAAACTCCTCGACCCCCACACTCTGCCAGTTTCAGTTTCCAGCTATATACTGATAAGACAGCTGGTTGTCCTGGCAACGTGTCCTTGAGGAGTGCACGTCCACTCCAGCCTTGTGAGCTACTTGGCCTTGTAACTCTGCCATGGAAAAATACTCTTAGGAACTTTTTACTTGTCAACAGTGTAGTGGTTAAGGTGCTGGACTATGACCTGGGAGACCAGGGTTTGAATCCCCACATAGCCATGAAGCTCACTGGGTGACCTTGGGCCAGTCACTGCCTCTCAGCCTCATGAAAACCTATCCATAAGTCAGAATTGACTTGAGGGCAGTACATATACATCTTTAAGGAAACATTGCTGCCACACTAATGCATTTGAGAGTGCAGAGCAGGCCCATTGAGGGATGTAGACCGGGGAGGGTGCATGGCCTAGAAACAGTCTTGAGGGCCAAATAGGGAGACCTGGATGGCCACATTCAGCCCCTGGGCCCAAGGTTCCTCACCCCTATCTTAGTCCAAGAGAGGCTGGATGCTTCTGGCTGGGCTGTACATGAGAGGATAGTGCATGGTGAATTCACGGTACTTGAACAAAACATAGTTCCTAACGTTGGCTTATCAAGATGATATTTACAACACAGTTACAGGGGCTGGCTGAATAGTTGGCTACTCTGCATTGGAACTTCTCTGGCTCCACCATCCAACCCTGTAGGGAGCGGATGCTTGCAAGCTGTCCATCTCCTTTTGTAGCAGATGCCTGCCTACACTGTAATGCTTTTGGCTGGTCCCTTGTTCCTCACTTTGCTCTTTTGCCTCTCCCTGTGCTGGGACTTTCTGTATGTGTGTTAGCACTCCACAATAGTGCTTTATGGCAGAATGCATTACGCCACCACCGCTGATTCCATGTACTTTTTCAGCAGTTTTGCAGCACTTGAATGTGGGGAATAATATATATGTTGCTTTCAGGCAATAGTTTGTTGCTGCACTGTCTTGAGGACTTGGGAGGGGGAGGGACACTAAGCTGAAAAGCATGCCAAGAGTTTAGTTATTTGAGATAACACCTGCCTATGCTCTCACCCTAGGTTTTCCTAATGCATTTTGTACCAGACGATTGTTCTTGTCTCAGTTCTTGCTGTTCCCCGCCTCAACACAATCCCTTGAAGCTGCTCCTCTCTTCTATATCCCAACTGCCCTCCAAGACCTTTTGCTGCCAGAGGCCATGTACAAAGCCTGATTGAACTGACAGAAGAACGTAAGAGTAATCAGTGCTTTTTTGTCTGATGGTACTCACCAACACAGGGCACCATCGCCTCTTTTTTTGCTGCCAATGGCAGCCATTTTGTGCTGGCACACAGGTTGCTTTTATTAAAATATGAGTACAGGACTGAGAAGAGCCATTCTGGATCAGGCCAGTGGCACATCTAGTCCAGCATCCCCATAGTAGCCAACCAGATGCCCATGGGAAGCCCACCATCAGGACCTGATGGACAGTTAATTCAGCACCGACAATGGGGGAGCATCCTTTACTGGACCTGAGGGCAGCAAGCTATTTGAAGGGGTGCGTGATCTCCAACAGAGAGGAATGGCTGGATAGGTGTGTGTGTGTTGACTGCATTGCTGTCCCTCCTCTCAATACTTGCCACCTAATGCAATTGCCTCATTCTCCCTAATGGTAGGGCTGGCTCTGCACAACATTACTACTTGGCTTGTTCTCTATGCGCTCATGATGTTTTGAGGGTGGTTATTTCCCCCCGTTTAAAAAGGTTAATTTACTAGTGGGTCTCGAGACTCAGCATGGAAATAATTTGACAACAGTCCATGACTATGTTACATCATGCCTGCACATTCTGCAATTTATGGTTGTGACCTACATAATTAGATGTTAGTACTAGCATGCAAAACCCAAAGTGGCTTTGGACTCACCAAAAAGGGTGCCTTCCCTATTACCAACCATCTCAGGCCTTATGATCCACAGAGGAGGCCCTGTTGGTGGTGCTGTCACTGGGTGCTACCCATTTGACGTTGAACTCTGATAGGATGTCCTCGGTGGCTAGTCTTTACTTGTGGAATGCTCTGCCTGGTGAGGCCTGTTTCCCTCCCTCATTATTAGCATTCAGGAAGAATTTAAAAACATTCCTGTTTACCCAGACCTTTGACAGCTGAAAGATATTGTACCTGCCAACCTTGAAATGATTCGCTGTTTATTTATTTATTTATTTATTATCTATATTTATACCACGCCCTTTTTCCTGTGGAACTCAGGGCGGCTTACAACAACATAAATACATATGATTAAAACATTCAAAATTCTACATTAAAATAAGATTAAACCATTAGCAAGATTAAAACACTTAACGTCCACTTAAAATAAATAAAACAAATTGACAATAGTGCAATTAAGCAATAGACAATGCAGCAACCTCTGTTGAAGTATGCAAGCTTTTTAAAAACTGATTGGGATGTTCTTAATGTCTTTCAATGTGTTTAGATGTTTTCAAACGTTTCCAAATACGTTTTTTTAAAAAATTGATTTCTTTTGCTACTTGGCTGCTTGCCAGCCTGGGCTCATTTGGGAGGAAGGACAGGTGAGACGTTGAATAAATACCTAAAGTGAACAGTAATGTCGCGTGGCTTCTAACAAGGTGCTTTATTGGCTGCACAGCATCATGTGACATTGTCATGTGTTATTACTGCAGTGCTCCATGGAAGAGAATTCCCTGGATTTGGGCTACTACTGTTTTTCTCGCCCCTCCAAACCTTCCTTCCAACATTTCCGCAGATGAAAGTAAGGACATGCTCGTAAGACCCCAATTCTCATATCAAGGATCACTCCCTGAGACAGCCTCCTTCTTCATTATTGCCTGTTCCCAAAGGCTTTTTGCAGCTTGTTGTATATTTTATTCATTTATGCTGCAATTGCCTGTCCCCCACTGATTTAAATGCCAAGCGGGTGTTTATTCTTTTGATTAGGGATATGCTAGAAATAATAACTGTCCTATAATAATGTTACCCAGAGTGCAAAACACATTTTAGCAGCTGCTCAGTGGTGGCTGGTGCTATTAGGACTGGTGGGGCAGAAGGCAGGGAGCCCAGGCAGTGTGTAAAGCCAGAGCCAATGGCAGGCATAGGCAGCTCATTCTAGTTCCATCCCCATCCTCCTCCCTGCTTTCTACAAGGGCAGCACTGAGACTAAGGAAGAAGACTGCCAGTGCCGCCTCCCCGACTGGTTGTCGGTAAGAAGGTAGGCAGGTGGGTGCTGGCTGGAAGCAGACAGATTGGTGAGACAGCACCCTCATTCACCCAAATGGACTAGCCTCCACAGTGAAAGAAATGACAGACTGGACACTGCATGATGCCTCAGTGTCCACATGTGTGCTGGGAGCAAAGATGCTTCCACCCATCTATGCAGAGATCTGTCCGCTTGAGATCTTGGGGGAGGAAGCTGTACCTCATTTATTATTTATTTATTTATTTATTAAATTTATATCCTGCCCTTCTCCCAAAGGGGGCAGCAAGCAAAACACTAAAAACACTCTAAAACATCTTAGAAACAAAACAACTTTAAAAACATATTGAAACAAAACATTTTAAAAACATATTAAAAAAAAAAAAAGCTTTAAAAGCATCTTTAAAAGAAATTCCAACACAGACACAGACTAGGATAAGGTCTCTACTTATAAGGTTTATTGAAAGAGGAAGGTCTTCAGTAGGCGCTGAAAAGATAACAGAGGTGGGACCTGTCTATTATGTAAGGGGAGGGAATTCCAAAGGGTAGGTGCTGCTACACTAAAGGCCCATTTCCTATGTTGTGTGGAACAGACCACCTGATAAGATGGTATCTGCAGGAGGCCCTCACCCGCAGAGCATACTGATTGATTGGGTATATAAGGGATAAGATGGTCTTTCAGGTATCCTGGTCCCAAGCTGTATAGGGCTTTGTACACCAAAACCAGAACCTTGAACTTGACCCAGTAGCTAAGCAAGGTAACATGTTGGCAATACTCTGCCCCTGTCATGCTGTCATCATGGAGGCCGTGAAGTCCCAAGCTGGAACACTAGAGGCTGCCTCAGCATGGACAATGAAATCACCCAGGACTATTGTTCTGGGCTCCTTCAATACCACAGCCAAGATACCTCCACCAGCTCAGTTAGAGAGACTGCTGGGCAGCAGGGTGGATGGTACACCAGCAACAACCCTAGTTTACTGCCTCCTTGGCCTGACACCAGGTGCAGGCCCTCACCACCAGCTCCAAGACAGAGTAGTTGCCTGGTGACAGAAATGGAAATTCTGTGGAACACAGCAACCCTTCCCCTCATCACTGCAGTCTGTGCCTAAACAATGACAAAGCTAGCAATTCACTCTTAACAAAAAAATCCTATCAAGGCACCACCCCAAATGGCCCCAATTCTAGGTTTTCATAGAGTTGGAAAAGGCTTTGGAAGTCATCTGGCACAACCCCCTGCTCGATGCAGGCTGTGCTTTGCAGGATGCAACTTTAGCATCTGCTACAGTTAGCCATCCAGCCTCTGCTTAAGTACCTCCTGACCACCCCTTGAGGCAGTCAGTTCCATCATCAAACAGCTCTTACCTTTAGGAAGTTTCTCTTAATGTTTCTCTCCCAGCATGATTTGAAAATGCCAAGGATTGAACCTGGGCCCTTCTGCATGCAACGGAAATGTTCTGTTACTGAGCTACAGCCTTGTTAAAAATACAGGAGCTATCTGATCACTCAGCCCATCACACCGTTCATTGCATAGCTTTATAGCTGTCCAAAGGGAACAGTTCTGATCTGAACGGCAATAATGTTCAGAGGAAGAAAGTCTCTGTATGTTCTTGAGAGGCTAAGAATAGCCACCGTAGCGGCTGTTCTTGAGGCTAGCCAGCCAAGCAGATGCAAAAGGCCTTATGTCCAGAGGTCCTCCTTTTCTCATTATAACATGTGTATATCTTTTTATTGAAAAGATGCTGGCCCTTAATCTCTGCCTCATTAGGCCACTTCACAGGGCTGCTGTGAAGACCAATCTGTTAAAGCCTGCAAGATGCTGTTACTATAGTGACTGGGGGGGGCATATATAAGGTGGGCTGTTAAGAGCTAATTATGTATCCAGTGCTGAGTTAATAAATAATCAAGAAGTCTATCTTGATTTAGAACTTCCTGGCTGTGTCTCCAGTTAGTTATGATTTCTCTGGCATGTTCAGTCTGCATAGCCGAATATGCTACGTTTTGGCTTAAAACTTCTCTGAAACCCAAACTTAACTATTAATGAACATTAAATCAAGCAGGGAGACAAACCCACACTTCCTGCAACTGCCTGTATTTCCTGGATAGTCTTCCCCAATCTGGAGTGCTCCAGATGTTCTTGGACTACAACTCCCATCTGCCCCAACCAGCATGGTCAATGGTCAGGGATGATGGGAGTTGCAGTCCAATGACATCTGGAGGGCATCAGATTGGGAATGGCCCTTTTTATTACGTGTTCCTGGTGAGTGATTTAAGGAGAGGAGTCACACTGTCAGAGTGATGTGAGAGGTGAATAATTGTGGCAGAAGGGTGCTAGATGACTGTGAGCAGACAACGGGGAGACAACAAATGACCAGAGAGAAGAAAACTGAAACAGGCAAGATGAGATATAGCCAGGGAATGGGCTAGAGTTTTCTCTGAAGTGGCAGAGAAGGAGGGCTGCCTTTTTGCAATGTTGTAAAGGAAGAAGTGACATTACTTTGCAATGGATTGAATTGGGGGGGGCAGAGAAGAGAGACAAATCAAAAGCAAGACCAAGGCTTTGCAATGCATTAACAGGATGAAGGAGTATATGGCCAGCAGATAAGGACAGTGGACGAGGAAATGAAGGATTGGGAAGAAAGATGAGAAGTTTTGTCCTGGACATATTGGGTGGTATTCAACACTACTCCTACTCAGAGTAGACCCATGGATGTGACTAACTTAGGTTTATTTATTTTGGTGAGTCTACTCTGAGTAGGACTTTGTTGAATACAACCCATTGGTTTGTATCCAACTCGGTTTTACTCAGAGTAAAAATTGATAACCCTAAATTACTCATGCTCATTCATTTCTGAGTCTGCTCTGAGTATGACTAGCCTTGGAGACAACCCTTTGAGACGATGTTCAGAGAGACAATTGGAGATAGGCAACTGGATGGAGGAACAAAGATCTGAATTAGGGAGGCAGAGCATCTCCCACTATAGTTGCCATGGCTCTTCCTTCCACGATCCTGTTTTCAGTGGCTTACCTGAGGACTATGATGTTCCATGTTCTGATAATAATGTTTTAATGTATCTGCATTAGAGTAAATATGGTAAATTATGCTTAATAGGTTGTTATGGTAAGTGATGAGTTTTGGGAAGGGGGAAGTGTGGATAGAATGTTGGCATATGCTGTGTGTGATTGGTTGGGTGAATGTGGGATGACTGGTTTATGTTTTGAAGGCTTGTCAGCTTGGCTTTGGAGGGAGAGTGGGTGAGAGTTGGGTTGTAGTGAGAATAGGTAGGCAGGGTGGTACTGGTATCGGTAACTGAGCAAGTTATTGTGTGAACTGTATTAAAGAGAGGAATGTATCATTGAAACCGCATGTTTAAGTGTCTGAACCAAACAATATTCTTTCTAAAGTAAAAACTGTTCTTTCAATGCATTTGTTTGTTTTCCAAAAACACGCCTCGTCTTGACTGGCTGCTTAAAGAGCATATAAGGTGGCAAAACAAAAACCAGAGTGTTGTATAAAGTATCAAACAGTGGCAGCGAAAAGAGTCTTTGAGTTACGGAAGCAAGTGAAGGAAGATAACCCATAGCTGTGGCCTTAAGAAAAGTACATAAGGCGGCATGAGGGGGGTGCGGCTTGTCTGGAACCCTGGCCTTTCTAGCAAGGGCTGGAGAAACAGAGCAGCATTGCTATATATAAGAGTGTATTTGGGGAGAAATAAATAATGTGCCCCTCATCTACTACAGACAAGGTGGTGGTGGGTGAGATGGGAGGCACCACAAGAGGACATTGAGTGATTTTGTGAGAAAGGGTTTCCCAGCTCATACTGCTACCTAGAGATGGGGAAGACATTTGGTTTAGTTCAGATTTTAATGCAAACTTACCTCATTCGCATTTCCTGAAACAATATCTGGACCCAAACACAGCTATCCTTTGATATACACGCTTCACTGAATTTTGTGATGCGGTTCTCCAATCAAAATATGTGTGTAAAAATGCACATATTAGCAAAAAGAACACACCAAAGAGGAAAAAATTGCTTGCAAAAAAGGAGTATATTAGGCACGTTTGCACATATAATGATTATCTTTGGGAAAGGGGCCATTTAAATCCTGACAAATTTTCACGAGGACTATCTAGCTATCTATCAAATCTCAAACTGATGCTGGAATGTGGCGAACTGAATTTAAGACTGGAAAAAAGAGGAACTGAAACTGATGGATTCATTCATCTCTGCCCCTGGCAGTGGAGACTGGTCCATCAGGGCAGATGGGACACTGCCCCACCAACTTCAGTCTGTGCTCAGCCAGCCTCTGCCTTCTTATATACAACCAGCCCAAGGGGTGGTACTGCATGCCAGCTTCCTCCCCAATCTCACTGTTACTTTTATAAAACTTAATGGAGAGGAAGATGGAGACAAAAGTAGAATTCGTTGGCTGTAATTCCATCTACTGTTGGGCTCCTTGCCTTCTGCCCCACCAGTTCCAATGGGCACCGCTCACCACTGACTCTACCTTTGTACTACAGCACCTCTCAGGATGTCACTGCAGCCTATAGGGTTCTGTACACCCAAAAACTTTCTGACTACTGTACTGAGTGGCTGAGGAGTGAATAAGACAGAAACCAGAATAAGAAGGATTTGGGTGTAGGAGATTGAGTATACTTGCCTTTCAAACCTTCCACCCTTTTCAAGAGTGTGTGGGGCAGCCTGGGGAGCCATTATCAACACGGTGAAGGTTAGCTCTAAGCCATTCCATCATAAAACATCAGTGATGTGGAAATACAGGATCAACTGAGTAGCAATTCATATGTCACCGCATGACAGAACGAAAATCAGTGCTGAGGAATTAAAGGCATAAATATTGTGGGGGACAGAGAGGGGAGGCCCTGAAAAGGAGCAAGCTTCTAGCTAATATCATCCTGACATCTGGAATTGCAACTGCCTGGAATACACCTTGGACAAAAGTGCTGTTGCAATTAAATTGTGTGAATGCAAAGAGGGAAGAAGTAAGAACCTATTTTCCCTCTCCCCTTTAATAACTTGGCAGGTGATGAAAAACCCAAACATCATTTGCCATTTAATGGTAGCAAATCTACCTTTTTAAAAGACTGGGTTCAGAAGATGAACGGAGTTAATTGCTGGAGTCATTGAGTTGGCTTTTCTCTGTCTCTCTCCTTAGGGGCCATACAACACCGGTAGATGTTGCATGCTTGATCTCCCACCTGGATGACAGTTCAAAAGTTCTGCTGTCCTGATTTTAACGCTCCCCAGGTTGCACAAATAGTTTTGATTTGCTGCAGCAGTGAAGAAGTGGTGCAGTCCTTAATTTATGAAGGTGGAAATGGCCAAGTGGCAGCAGTGCTAGAAATTCCAGAAGGCTATCTTTGCAGAGGGAGAACGTGGCTTGATTTCACCTTGGGTGCCAAGATGCCTTGGGGCTGCCCCTGAGCAATTCTTGTGTGTCTCGGGATTGTACTGACACGGTTCAAAGGCAATCATTTTCCCAAGGGCAATGTTGGTTGTGTTTCTAGAATTCAGGGGGCGTTAATGATTCTGGGCGAGCTTCTTTGAAACATTCATGAGAGCAGCAGACCCAATTAGCATAAAACCAGAACTGGATACATTTGGGAGGCATGTAATTAGGGATAAGGCAGAAATGCCATTCAGTTTGCATTTAAAAGTGAACCTCCATAATTCTCCCTTTCTGAAATAATACAAGAACTGAAACATCCTTCAAAATTTGCAGTCATATGAATTTTGTGATGTAGTTCTCCAAATGAACAAGCAATGTTTAGAAGAATGCATAAATTATGGTAGAGTGTGCAGAAAAAGACACATATTAGGGAAAATAACAAAATGCACTATATTAAGGAAACTTGCTTTGCAAAAATGTGTTTACTAGAAGAAATTCGCACTAAAATGCTAGACAAATTTTCATGAGGATTTTTTTTAAAAAATCATGAATTGCTGCAGAAATGTGGAGAACTGAACTGGAAAAAATAATTGGAAAAATGGGAATCTGAGAGAACTGAACCTGACAGGTGTGCCTATCCCTATGTGTAATGCAAAGCTTCCATAGGAGACTCCAGGAGTCAAGTAATGCAGGATTCCATGACTGCAGTCCTAACCCCAGTTACCTGGGAATAAGACCCACTGAATTCAAAGGACTTACTTCTGAGTAGACACTGTTAAGATTGCACGATTAATTGTGCTGGATCAAGCCATGGGTACTGGAGGTTTCCCACTGCAAAGGTTTGCCTTTAAACTTATGGAAGGCTACAAACAAGGGGAATGTAGGGCACTAGAGGGAGTAACAACAGGCTGAGGTGGATAGGAGTTATTGCCCAAAACATCTGGGAAGCACCAGGTTGAGGAAGGCTGATATGCTGCATGCTGTCATTTCAAATTAGCCATTCAAAGGCTGGATCAAGACCAGGTTGTGGTTCACATAGAACCACTGTACTGCAGTGCACTGGTTGTCTTGTGCATTGGCTCTTTCAATCCCTCATGAAGCAGAGACAAAGAGAAGAATTACTTGGTCTCATAGAAGGCTGATGGGAAGGAGGTCTACAGGGCCGCATTATGACTTTCATGGGCCCTACACACTTTTGCTGTTGTGGGCCCCTCCCACCATAATAATATCAATATTAAAAATTATTTTTGATATAACTTTAAATACTTCAACATTT
Organism: Rhineura floridana; assembly: GCF_030035675.1. NCBI lineage: Eukaryota > Metazoa > Chordata > Lepidosauria > Squamata > Rhineuridae > Rhineura > Rhineura floridana. The sequence continues at coordinate 33,380,828 of NC_084491.1, forward strand.
TATTTTTTTTCCGTTTTAGGCAAAATTTAATAGATTTTTGTGGGCCCTAAAAATTTCATTTTTTTCTGATGTGAGAAAAAAATTAAAAGGTTTTCTTCAACCCTAAAAGTTCATTTTTTCCTTCTGATTTTAAAAGAAATTAAATCATTTTCGTGGGCCCCTAAAAGTATCATGGGCCCTAGGCACTGTGCCTACTGTGCCTAATGGATAAGTCGGCCCTGGGTCTACATAGGCAGCAGTGACTCTTACAGAGACATAGCCAGTGACTCCCAAAGCAGAAGTACTGCAGAAGGACGCACACTTGGAACCCTTGCAGAAGCTATTAAGAAATGAACGAACTCATTTATTTCTTGTGGCACGTAGCCTGTTCTTCTGTGCCACAATGTTCACAGTTTGAGCGTGCCCTAAAAGGTTAGGCACAAGAAAAAGAGTTGGGGAACTCTGGCATGCAACCAGAGATATCTCTTTATTGCGGGCATAGAGGTCCAAGCTACCACCACCTGCAATTCCTTCTTCCGATCAATGCTGCAGCCTCTCATTTGTTCCCCACTTATCTTGGCTGCAAGAAACCCATAAAAAGGCCCAGCAAAGATATTGCTCGTGCTGAGTGATGTTCACCTGGACTGAGAGTGCCCATCGTTGCCTCCAGAAATGACTGCTCATTGTTTACTGCCTTTATCTCCACACCAGGAGTCTCCTTGCTTCTCCTTGAGTGATGCTGCCAGTTCACAATGGGTGGGGGAAATGGGAAGTGAAGGGTAAGCTGCTTTAGAACACTTGGTATCTAGCTGTGCTCATAGCTGAGCATGGCAATGCTCATTCAGGTAAGTGGAACGACCCTTAAAATGTGCTGGCTTAGGAGGAAAAATGTGAGCTGCTATTACTGTATATTCACCGTAGATAATGCATAGGAAGAGAACAAGCCTGTCTGTCTGTCTGTCTGTCTCTGTCTAGCATTTTACTCTTTGACTTCCTTCCTTCCTCCTAGAGTTGTCATTGAATTAATCTGAAAGCAAAATTTCAAGGCAAATTTGAAGTCTCCTGCTTGGGTGAAACTTAGGAATTTCAAAAAAAAAAACCTACGAAAAACACTGTCAGCATATGACACCTTTGCTCTGATATCTGCACTGGCTGCAGATTTGTTAATGAGTCAAGTTCAAGGTTTTACTGTTAGTATATGAAGGCCTTAACAGCTTGGGACCAGTGTACTGGCTCACTCAATCACTTCAATCTACAAAACTGGCACTGATACAGGTGCCACTTAATAATTGTTCCACACTTGTAAGACATGGATCTTTGGGTGTGGCAGCACCTACACTTCGGAACTCCTTCCCTATTGACATCAGGCTGGCATCTTTGCTGTATTCTTTTTGGCACTTGCTCAAAACATTTTTTGTTTAAGTTAATAGTCTTTTATAGATAATTTTAATATTTTAATGTTTGGTTTTTTTCACAATCAAATAGTACAGTCATATTGTGAAATAAATAAAATAAATGAACAAGAAAGTGGCAAGGGCATATCTTAAATAAGCAATAGGGCTTTCTCCAAGTCTAGCAAATGTCTTACATGGGGGCAGGAGTATCCTGAGTTATTTCTTGCAACCTGTTGTGGCTTTGCATTGGTTATGAATGCTTGCTTGCTGTATTCTTTATATGCTACTTCTCAGCCCTAAAAATCACCCCCCATGGCTCACATAGAAAAAAGGTACAATAAAAACCAATTAAAATTCAAGAAACCAAGGAGAGAATGAACAAAGGCTGCAATCCTAAACATGTCTTTGCAGAAGTAAGCGTTCATGAATTCAATGGGGTTAGGATTCCAGCCAAAAAATCAGCAGAGGGGCAGAGTAAACACCAGACAGATTCAAAGCAAGATGAAACAAAGGTTTCTCACAGAATGCTTAAAGCTTCAGAGTGAGAGAGCCAACCATACTTCTTTGGAGAGTTCTGATCAGGTGGTCTGGGTGCTGCACAAAAGAAGGATTTGCCTCATGTCCAATCCAGCTGCACCCGTGAAGCAGGTGGGACGCAAAGTGTGGCTCGTGATGTGGGTGGGGAGGTTCATATGGGAGGAGGTCTTCAAATATTGTCATTGTTGCAGGCCACCTTGTGGTCAGTTCTTTTGGGGTGGGGGTGGGGATTGAAGTTTTAAAACTGAATTAATAAATCTGAATAAATAAATTTTATTTATTTATTTATTTATTATTTGATTTATATCCCACCCTTCCTCCCAGCAGAAGCCCAGGTCGGCAAACAAAAGCACTAAAAACACTTTAAAACATCATAAAATCAGACTTTAAAATACATTAAATCCAAACTATCAGTTTCATCCAAAAAAGCCAGGAGCTGAATATATGAGCCTGGCTGCTCATTAAGATGTGCTTCGGCGGGTCTTTTTCATGTCCTGCCAAAGCAACTCTGAATTACATTTGACTGGGATATGGAAGAAAGCTTTCTCTGTTGTCATGCCTAGCTTGTAGAATACCCATCTGCAAGAAGCTTGCCTGGCCTCATCCCTGATGGTCTAAAGTTGACTTGCAAAGCTGTTTCTCTTTTGAAACTGTTCATGATGAGAGGTAAGCTAGGAACACAGCAATTCTGATCCAGTTTCAATTCTAGCTATATATTTTCCCCCTTTCAGACCTGTACTTTGAGGCTTCAGAATTTTTGATTTGCTCACACCCCTGCCAGATATGAGAAGTGTTATCACTTATATCACTTGTTGGACAGCCAGTGTGGCATAGCGGTTAGAATGTCATAGTAGGACCTAGGAGACCAGGGTTCAAATTCTCACTCAGCCATGAAGTTCACTGGGTGACCTTGGGCCAGTCACTAACTCTCAGCCTACATGACAGGGTTATTGTGAGGATAAAATGGGGGAGGAAAACGTGTGTGTGCTACCTTTAGCTCCTCAGAAGAAAGGTAGGATATAAATGTAATAAATAAAATAAAATAAAAATTGTTTCTGAGTTTTTATCTGCTCTCTCACACACATATCTCTGTTTTTAGCTATACTTGTAAGCCATCTTGAACATTTTAGTGGAAAGGTGGAGTACTGAATAAATAATCTGAGACACTTATGCAACTGTTGCACGTGACGATCCATAGTCACTTGCCTTTTTTCCCCTCACATGGTGACAGAAGTGTCCTCCATGCTGGAAAAACATCAAGTTGGCTCTGAGGGCAACATCTGCTAAACCTCCTGCAATGGAAATTTTCATAGTTCTCGGGCTTCCTTTCACCACGCTTCAGCTTTTGTCAACACACTTGTCCCTTTATCCCAGGTGCTGATCTCAAGGGCAGGTAGGTTTCCCCTCACCCCCAGCTACTGATTCCCCAATTGTGCAAACTGGAGCTTTTGACAAAGTGATGGGTGCACACCTGGCAGCCAATGCCTCCTGGCAGTAGCTTAGCATGCATTTAGTAAGCTTCCCCACAGTGGCTGCATCTGTTCCAGGGAAGTTTATGGGTGCCCTACAACAAATAAGCTCTCCTGGGAATTCTAGCTCTGCAGATGGTGGCACTTTGTTTAGAATAGCTGAAATACTGCGACAACAGTTAGGATGGAAGGAGCAAGCATCAACAGCGGCTTTGTCTTATTTAATGCTGACATTCTGAGGTCAAACAATTCATCTCCTGGGATTGCTCAAAGGTATTAGTCAAAGGCAGACTCTCCTGCCTTATAGTTTTGCAGTGTGATATATAAGTCACAAGAGATAAAAGGAAAATCTGCTCTTCCATTGGATTGGTCCCTGGTCATTTCAGTCTTCTAGATTCTGTGTACGCCTGCCCAACTGTTTCATCATTCAGTGCATGTAAAGTAATTTATTTATTTGTTTCATTTGTAGCCTGCCCTATGGTGATGACTCAACTTCCTGAGCAATCCAGTACGCACCTACTCAGAAGTGTGATCCTCTGTGCTCAATGGGGCTTACTCCCTAGTTATGAATTAAAGACTGTAGCCTTCATATTCTGTCGCTGCTCCCCTCATCTGTCTAATTATCCTGCCTAACTAGGAGTTGTCCAGTAAAACAACTTCATGAGATTCAAAGTATCAGGGGAGCTGTCCAACAGAGAACACTGGCAAGATTAGATGTTGCTTCAGCCATAGAGCAGCTTTATAGCTGGTGCTGCTGCCCCACCCCTTCCATGCCTCTCATCAGGGCTCTGATCTGGAGTACTTGAAGAATCAAACATCTTCTTGGGGACAGTTGTCCTCATGTTGCCTGGTAAGTACGGTGCTTCTGCCACTGGGTTTCCACGTGGATAGATCACTTGAACTTGGTAGTTCTGAATGAGGGGACAAGGCCAATCAGGATGTAGCAGATTTTCCAAACATGTGGCCTTTTGAAGTGGGTGATCTTCCGAGGTGTTGGCCTCAGGAGGTTTATTGGTCTCCACTGACTCCCCTGGAACCCTGTCAGTACCTGGGCCAACAACAACTGTGTTTCAGTTAATCTGTTGTTACAGAAATGTCAAATAGGCAGAGCTTGGAAAAGTTACTTTTTTGAACTACAACGCCCATCAGCCCAATCCAGTGGCCATGCTGGCTGGGGCTGATGGGAGTTGTAGTTCAAAAAAAGTAACTTTTCCCAGCTCTGCAAATAGGTTACATGCAAACTGAATAGAATTTGTTTCCCATCCCTATTATGAGGTGATCAGTGAAGTGGTTTGTTAATAGGAACAATTGGGAAATGCCCAGCCATTCCAGGAAATGATGGGAGGCACTGGTAAAGGCAAGCATCCAGTTGCTAACCGGTTCGCTACTTTGGTGATGTCTGTAGCCCTCACCCATGCTGGGCACCCAGCAACTGCATGCTTGCAAGTGCTGGCTGAAGTGCTCTCTCCTGCTTCTCCTGGTGCTTCCCATTGGTCTCTGCTACCAGTTTACATCACTGGCTGTGGCTGTTGCCTGTGCTGTTTGGTTGGATGTCTAAGATGGAGATGAGGCTTGCAAGGAAGGTGGCCCCTTGAAGTTTCCCAGGCTTGATGGAACAAAAGAATATGAGGTGATATGTCAAACCCCACCCCAGTTCTTCTTGCTCACCTTTTCTGGTCCCTCTTGTTTCCCTGTACTCAAAACGAAAGGAGAGGAAAGTACCCACCCAGAACTCGGTCACCCGCCCGAATGGGGAAGGGCCATAGCTCAGTGGGAGAGCATCTGCTTTGCATGAAGAAGGTTCCATGTCCAGTCCTCAGCACCTCTGGGTAAAGCTGGGAAAGACATATGCCTGTAACCTTGGAGAGTCTCTGCCAGTCAGTGCAGACAATATTGAGCTAGAGGGACCAATGGTCTGACTTGGTATGAAGTGGTTTCTCATGTGCCTATGTTTTATCACCTACCACTGCCTGATTTTGCACATATTCTAAGTGAATTGCCACTATCTGTATTTGTTAGCATTACATGTCCCTCTGACCTCACTGCTTAAACTTCTCCCTCCTTTCCCAACATTTATATACATCTCTCTCTCTCTCCCCCCCCCCCCCCCCGCTGCAACTGAGGATCATGCCTCTGATGAAATGGACCTGAATCTGCAAAAGCTTATGCTATAATCAAATGTGTTAGTCGTTTAACATACCACAAAATTCCTTGTTTTTAAAATCTTTTTTAAATTTATTTTTATTTCCATTTTGCATTAGCATATATCGAGTTACGAAATAAAAAATGACCTATTAACTCCCGTTCCCTCTCTTTCCCCTTAGAACGGATAACTTTTCATTTTACATTAGACATTAGAGAATAACAAATAGCGAATAAAGAAAAACCTATCACCCCCATTCCCTCGCTTTTCCCTTATAACAGTTAACTTTCAAGATTCCTTGTTGATTTTACCTAAAACTAAGCAAGCACAACTCAAATGTAAATGTGACAAACAGGTCATGTGGCCAAACACTCGAGGCTCCAGAGTCCTGCAACGGCAAAGCTATCCCAATGGTTTGGTTGGGAGAAAGGTTGTACCTCAGTGCTAGAGCACAGATTTTGCATGCAGACAGCCCCAGATTCAATCTCTGGTATCTTCATGTAGGGCTGGGAAGGACTCCTGTGTGAAAATCTGGAGAGCCACTGTGAGGAAGCGTCAACAATACTGAGCCAGTTGGACAAATGGTCTGACTTGGTATAAGGTAGTGTCTTCTGTTCCCATTTTTAATACATCTGTGTCTGGTCTGCAAATAGCCAGCTGTGCGAAGGGGTAACCCAGTTCCAGCTGGTGGAAATGAAGCTTGAGGATGTGGTGACAGCAGAAGACATGCTAATTACTTTGGCAGGGCCATGGCATTGTCAAGCATTTTTTGACAGCCCAGCAGAAGGTCCACAGCTAACTCCTGGAGCCTGCCTGACCTGCTGCTGTTGCTGCTTCTGCTTCTGGTTATCATTGGCTCTTAACTTACCTGTCTGTGTGAGCTAGCAGTGACAAGAAGAGAGAGTGAGTGTCCACCTCTGCTCGTCTCACCCTTTCCCTCTGGGTGGCTGCACAGGTGAGGCTCAGAGGGAGAGGGTAAGTGAATGGCAGTAACAAAAGATGGGTCATCTCAGGGAGAGAGGCTCTCAGAGGACATCTGTCCTCCAAAACCAGGAGCCTACACTGCACTGCACCACACTCATTTATCTCTTGCACTCTCTCTGTGTGTGTTTCATGGGGCAGTTGGTTCCAATGGCTGCTGTGAAAGAAAGAGAGGTCATTGGGTAGCCATTTCTATCCATTTAAGAATTGTATTTAGCTTTTGCATAGTAATAACATCCAAAAGACATCAAAATAAACAAGAACAGTAATCCATCCCAATGTAAAAAATTGTACTCAGTTTCTAGCAAATATAATGTTCATTTATAATATCTCTGTGTCAGGTGTGGGGAGCCTTTGGCCCTCCAGAATGTTGCTGAACTGCAACTGCCATTGTCCTTGGCCATTGGCTGTGCTTGCTGAGGCTGATGGGGGTTGTAGTTCAACAACATCTGGCCAGGAATGATGGGAGTTGGAGTCCAAAACATCTGGAGGGCAGCACATTGGTTACCTCTGCCATAGATCAAATTCTCCCAGGTCTTGCTCAGAGCTGCTCAGAATAGGAAAGTTAGGAGGCATTATGGTTATTTTACTGTATTCTTTCATTGCTGATCACTCATTCACACATGCAGGTCATCACTTGATGTTGGAACTGGCAGGCAATCATGCCGAATGAATCAGCTGTAGTGGTGCCTGAATGAGATGTGAAAGTGCAGCTGAGCATCCCAGGATCCACTTTTCCAATGACTGAACTGCTACCTTCCCAACTTCTTCCCATGGGATGTTCCTCCTAAAGCATCATGTGGCATCAACTCCACTGTTTCCATCATCATGGCCCCCATGGTATCAATCAAGGCAAAGGCCGGTAGTATTTTAAGGTCAAGTTTAAAATATGACACTTCTTTAAGAACAGGCTTCTCCATTACAGCAAATGGGGCACAGCCATACCAACCACAGTCTCACCTCAGCCAGCCCGCATCTATCAGCTGCCTTACTTACAACCGGACCAGGGGTGACACTACCTGTCACCTTCAACTTCCCTAGTCCCTATGCAACTCAACAGTGAGGAAGATGAGGACAAAAATAGAATTAGTTATCAGTGCCTGTCTTTGGCTCTGGATCCAGCTACTGTTGGGGCTCACTGCCTTTTGCCCTACCAATCCCAATGGGCAACAGCCGCCATTGATTAAGTATTTTGTTTGTGTGTGTATGTGTGTGATATTCCTCTTTCAACAAGCCTTTTAAGTAGAGACCTTATCCCAGTCTGTGTCTCTGTTGGAATTGCTTTTTAATATGTTTTTAAAACTTTTTTTAAAAAAAGATGTTTTTAAAACTTTAAAAAAAAACTTTTTAAAAGATGTTTTGTTTTAATATATTTTAAAGTCTGTTTTTATGATGTTTTAAAGTGTTTTAGTGCTTTTGTTTGCTGACGTGGGCTCCTACTGGGAGGAAGGGTGGGATCTCTTCTTGATCATCCCAGACACCTGGGCTCAAGTTGCAGGAAGCCAAATTTCGACTGAACATCAGGAAAAACTTTCTAGCTGTTAGAGCCATATGACAATGGAACCAATTACCTAGAGAGGTAGTGGGCTTTCTGACATTGGAGGCATTCAAGAGGCAGCTGGATAGCCATCTGTCGGGAATGCTTTGATTTGGATTCCTGCATTGAGCAGGGGGTTGGACTTGATGGCCTTATAGGCCCCTTCCAACTCTACTGTTCTTTGATTCTATGATTCTATATACATCAAATAAATAAATTGTGTAGAATTTAATCTTCTGTGCACACCACTATGCAAAAGCAGGTCACCTGGTGTCATTGTGATGTCAGGCGATTGACCAGTGGGCAGCTCCCCCCACCTGTCAAACTTTGCCCATGGAGGGGGGGGGGTAAGGAAGATAATGATTGAACCTACTGCCTGGATCCAGTTCCCAGTCCCTAGGGTAGATTTTCAAGGAACTGGAAAAATGACAGAGAGGCATGATAACATAATCATAAGTGTACATGCACATAAAGGGGGAAGTCATGTCTGATGACGTCCGCTGTTGTTCTGTCACACCATGCCCACTGGTGTGAATGAATTTTAGTAAGACATGGCAGCATACTGATGAAAAAAACCACAGTTCCATAATGCAACAGGTACTGCAGTGTGAAAGGAACGTTAGTAATTGGGACAGAAGTGCTAGCATTACAATCAGGAAAAATAACACAATATAACCCCGCTTCTGAATGCAGCCTTGGTAACGTAATCCATCCACCCCCCCTGCATTCCTATCCATAAAGAATGAGACCATTAGGATGACCGAATGCAAAAGATTGAAGACTTCTGGGCGAAATGTTCCCACTGACACTACAGGGTAAATGGTGCTATGTGTCTCGAGCTGGCTTAGAGCCAGGCAAGCTTGAAGAGTACTGGATGGAGTGGGGCGTATGATGAGGTGGGGGGAGGTGGAGATGGAAACTTCAAGGGGATAAAGACAAAAAAGAATTTTTCAGTCCTGGCAGGAAGAATGCCAGGGACAACAGCTCGGGAAACTCAGGGCACGGGGCCAGGACGGAGTTGTTATAATCCCTCCGAGGATTCATTTGCCAGCTCCTAAAGCGAAACAGAGACTAGCTATTTTGCAGCAATTAGCGGTAGGTGCCTGCTGCTGATGCTGGGGGAGAGCCAGCGCAGAGGCACAGGGCGGATAAGCACCCAGGGTCTCTGGAATGGACCCAGCACTCACAGGCAGGATGAGATTGACAAACTGCCCTTCACTGGGGCAGAGACGTCTGCTGAGGCTCTTTAGAAGTCAGTAGAACCAGAATGGTTGCTTTGACCTCCTTTGAAGTCCTTCGGGCGTGCACACATGACAGAGAGGAGCTGGTTTAATAGTTGTACCTCTTCTTTGAGAATTCTGGGAATTTTAGTGTGCTTGTGCATCTAACAGAATTCTCTGAAGTCACAACTCTCAGAATTCTTTGGGGGAACTGTGCTATGACCGTGGTAGAAACCATGATAATCGCGGCCTATGCAAAATGGGAAAAGTTGGGAAGGGGAGACGTCACCAGCTAACTTTTGTTTTATGGATGGACATTTTAACTCAAGCTCTGAAGCCGAGATGCAGCTGCCTCAAACCATTAGCATGGAATGCCAAACTCTTTCAAGGGTGGGTCCGAAGAGGAGGGCCTGCCCAGAGAAAGGACTTGTAATGATGCAATCCAGTCCTTTAGGGTTGCCAGGTTCATGGTCCGAGACTAATCCTGTATCTTTAGGAGAAGAGAAAGTCAGCCAAGTGCAGGTGGTCTTGCAACACTGTAATGGGAAAAACCACAAGGTGGAATTCTCCCTCCCCACTGCACAACTTTTAAAGAAACAAAAGACCTCTTGGAGGCTGGGCCTGGCAACCAAGAGGCCTTCTATATATTTAAAAGGTGTGGAGGGGAGAGGGAGAATTCCACCTTGTGGTTTTTCCCATTACAGTGTTGCAAGAACACCTGCACTTGGCTGACTTTCTCTTCCCTAAAGATACAGGATCAGTCTCAGGGATTGAACCTGGCAACCCTACCTGTGGTGCAAGGGCTGATTAGCACACAGCTGCTGTAGGTTAACTATAGTGCAGATGCCTGTCTGAAGGAGTCACCTGAGGCAGAATGTTTGGCTCACAGTACATTTCTCAGTGGAGACAGTTTATACAATTGGTTGAGAGTCACCCAGTGTGGAGCCATCGGGTGATGGCAAGGTGCACCTGCCATAATTCTCTCTGCCGCACGATTGTTGAAGGTACAGGAGGTGTTATGTCCTCCTTTGCAGCTGGTCTCCCAGTCAACAGCTGGGGAACAGCTGTGCAAAGATTAGCCCTTAGACCAGCCTTTCCCAACTAGTAGGCCACCAGATGTTGTTGGACCACAATCTCCATCTTTCCTGACCATTGGGAATGCTGGCTGAGGCTGATGGGAGTTGTGGTCCAGCAACACCTGGTGGCCCACTAGTTGGGAAAGGCTGCCTTAGACTGTGCATGGAGCCAGGACCTCTAGCTGGCCCTCAGGACTCTCCCCAGGCCAGACCCCCTCACTGGCCCTGCCTTGGATAGAAAAAAGTTTTTCTCCCTCTCTCACAATACTAGAACTCGTGGACATTCAAAGAAGCTGAATGTTGGAAGATTCAGGACAGACAAAAGGAAGTACTTCTTTACTCAGCGCATAGTTAAACTATGGAATTTGCTCCCACAAGACACAGTGATGGCCACCAGCTTGGATGGCTTTAAAAGAAGATTAGACAAATTCATGGAGGACAGGGCTATCAATGGCTACTAGCCGTGATGGCTGTGCTCTGCCACCCTAGTGAGAGGCACCGTGTGTCTGAAAACCAGTTGCCGGAAGCCTCAGGAGAGGAGAGTGTTCTTGCACTCAGGTCCTGCTTGCGGGTTTCCCCCAGGCACCTGGTTGGCCACTGTGAGAACAGGATGCTGGACTAGATGGGCCACTGGCCTGATCCAGCAGGCTCTTCTTACGTTCTTATGTTCTTACGCCCTCCTTGAGTGTCTTTTCCCTGGCTCGAATGTGTCCTTCAACTCTGATCATGCCTCTTGCTCCCATGGGTGGAGGATAGAGGAGTGTGTACAGAAACTAGCCTTCTGTGCAAAGGTAAAATTAACATTCCTTACACTGCCTGCTTTTGCCTCTGGGCCCCACCCACCACTGGCATGCCCCCCCCGGAAGGACGCCCAGAAGGAAATGTGGCTGTCAGACTGAAAACCTGCCTTAAACGGTGGCCTTTGATTCTTTCCTTTTTACATCATATCTGATTCTTTTGTTGGCTGGTCCCTGAGCTGGTCAATAGTAACTGCTGCAATGCACCAATAAATGCAGTCAAGGCATGGAGATCCATTTCCCCCCTAGTGTTATCCTGCACCTTATGGGTCAGTAGAAGGATGTACTCTGATTGGGTTCAGACTTTTTAGCCTGGACTGCAGGGCACCAATCCTACTTTTGGAAGTATTGCTGCTTTCCCCAAGTGCAAGCTCTTCCTCTGGGATGGTAGGCCAGCTCAGGCCCCAGAAGAAGACAAGGATTTGTGTTACAGTATCACAAAAGTTAGGGCTGGCTTAAAGCATTTTTCTCCCTGGGGTGAAGGGTAAGATGGTGCCCCCTTCCACATACAGAATCTGCCTGGACAGGCAGTTGAATCCTATTGCAATATAGATAACAAGATAGTGTCTTCCACCACACCACATCTGAGGGCAGCAGACTAGCCTCGGGAACAACTGAGAGCAGGCTGCTACCATCTCCTGGCCCCATCTACCATCTGAAGTCATCTCACCCTGTCTTATGTTAGGCCCAGACTTGGCCAAAGATCAATTGCATCCCATCTGTAAGCTGGTACTATGAACAGAACAAGATTGGCCTCTTGGATGTCCGCGTATCTACAAATATGGTCCACAGGAACTGTGTCACCATGTGAGAAGCTTATCCATTGTCTATGAGCCAATCTGAAGCAGATTAAAGACTGGGCTGACTGGTGGCATAGTCATGCAGCGTGACTATGCCACTGGATCCACAGCAATGTTGGCATGGGAGTCTGTCTAAGTTTTTTGAAAAAAGTGGGTAAGAGAAAAATCAACTCATTGGAAATGTGGTGTTGGAGGAGAGCTTTGGGCATACCATGGGCTGCAAAAAAGACAAATAATTGGGTGTTAGAACAAATTAAACCAGAACTATCACTAGAAGCTAAAATGATGAAACTGAGGTTATCATACTTTGGACACATCATGAGAAGACATGGTTCACTAGAAAAGACCATAATGCTGGGAAAAACAGAAGGGAGTAGAAAAAGAGGAGGGCCAAACAAGAGATGGATTGATTCCATATAGGAAGCCACAGACCTGGGCTTACAAGTTGCCATAAATCGAAATCGACTTGAAGGCACATAACTACAATCCCTGTTGGATTGCTGTTGTTTGATTTGCACTATATCCTGCAGGATTGGGTCCCAGGAACCTTAGCCAGCCGTGGTTTATTTTTTCCATCTACCCTTTGGAGGGATATGTTGACTGCGGACTGAGGGACGTGTGGAGACCTTTTTGCCTACAGGAAGAGGAACATTGTTGTTGCTTAGAGAAAGAGAGCAGCTGTGGCTGCTACTTTGGTTCTTACACACAGCATTTGTTCCAGCTGCCCAGGGAGTGAGAGCTATTATTGCTGTTTGCTCCTGTCTTCTTTTGATTGTCATCATTGCTGCGCTTCTCATTGAACTGCTTGTACTGGGAAGATCTGCTGCTGGGCATAATGAAGATGGCGGCGTAAGAGCTCGCTACGGCTGGAGCTCCGCCACCATATGTTTCTTTTAACACCTTTTAATCACCTTTTAGCGTTATTTTTGGGATCAGGAACGCGTCCCCTCCATTTTATAACTTGCAATAAGTTTGGCTGTATTTTAATTTGTTTGTTTGTTTGTCTGTCTGGTGTTGTGTGAATGAGATTGAGTGAATGTGTGTTTGTGTTTATGTTGTTTAAGTGTTTTGCTGTATTAGATTTATTTTAAGATGTGCCTGGGAGAACATGCCTTGGGCCTCGCAGGGAGATTTTTGGGGGCCCCAATTAACGTTGTGACGGGTAATGGGAGGTATGGCGTTGGGAGGAGAACGTGCCAGGTAAGGGGAACTCGTCCCAGACAAGTTGTGTCTGTGCCTTGTTCCTTTTCTCCTCCTATCCACAGGACTGTTGGTTGTACTGTCAGCCAGCTCTCAGATCTCCAGGTGCTGCTTTTAAATGCTAGGTCGGTCGTTAATAAAACCCCCCTTATCCACGATTTGATTGTGGAGAAGGGTGCCGACCTTGTGTGTATTACCGAAACCTGGGTGGGTGAGCAGGGAAGAGTTGCTCTTTCCCAGCTTTGCCCACCTGGGTATTCGGTGCAGCACTGTGGTAGATCTGAGGGCCGGGGAGGCGGGGTTGCTGTGGTCTATCGGAGTTCTTTCTCTCTCACTAAGCACCCTGTCCAGACGGCGACTGGTTTGGAGTGTCTTCATCTTGTGCTGGGCCAAGGAGACAGACTGGGAATACTATTGGTGTACCGCCCACCTTGCTGCCCAATGGCTTCCCTAGCTGAGCTGACGGAGATAGTCTCGGAGGTATTGTTGAGATCCCCCAGACTTGTGGTACTGGGGGATGTCAACATTCATGCCGAGGCTGTCTTGTTCGGGGCAGCTCAGGACTTCATGGCCTCCATGACAACCATGGGGCTGTCTCAAGTTGCTACTGGCCCGATGCATGTATCAGGACATACTCTTGATTTGATCTTCGCCACTGGTCATGGAGATGGTGATCTGAGGGTGGGGTATTTTTCATCTACTCCATTGTCATGGACAGATCACCGCTTGCTGAGCTTTAGACTCACGGCAACCCTTTCCCTCTTCAGAGGTGGGGGACCTATTAAGTTGGTCCGCTCCCGGAGGCTTATGGATCCTGTTGCTTTCCAGAGCGCTCTGGGAGTTTTTCCGGCTGATAGCACTGGCGCTCCTGTCGAGGCCATGGTCGATCTGTGGAATGCGGAGATGACCCGGGCCATTGACATGATCGCTCCCGCGTGCCCCCTTCGGTGCAGAACTCAAACAGCACCGTGGTATACCCCGGAGCTGAGAGTGATGAAGCAAGAGAGAAGGAGGCTAGAGTGCAGGTGGAGGCGAACTCCTGACGGATGTAGTCATTCTTTGGTGAGTGCTTCCACTAAGTTGTATGTAAAAGCGGTTAGGGCGGCAAAAAAGTCATATTTTGCTGCCACCATTAGATCATCTCTTTGCCACCCAGCGGAGCTTTTTTGGGTGGTACGAGGGCTTTCACATTCTGGCCCTCCTGATACTAAGGAAACATTGGAAGCTCGCTGCAACAAATTTGCGGAGCACTTCCAGGATAAGATTGCTTGCATCCGTCGGGACTTAGACTCTGATGTTATGACAGATGACTCCATTGAAGTGTCCAGAGCGCGGTCTTGTCCTTCATTGTTGGATGAGTTTCAGTTGGTGCAGCTCGAGGAAGTGGACAAGGTGCTTGGAATGGTGCGGGCGACCACGTCTGCCCTTGATCCTTGCCCATCTTGGCTGGTGAAGGCCAGCAGGGCTGTAACCACCGGCTGGGCCAAAGAGGTGATAAACGCCTCCTTGAGAGAGGGAGTAGTCCCTGGTAGTCTCAAGGAGGCAGTAGTGAGACCTCTTCTAAAGAAACCTTCTTTGGACCCAGATATTTTGAACAACTATAGACCGGTGGCGAATGTCCCTTTTTTGGGCAAGGTCCTGGAGCGGGTGGTCGCCGGCCAGCTCCAGGCGCTCTTGGATGAAACCGATTATCTGGATCTGTTTCAATCCGGTTTTAGGCCTGGTTTTGGCACTGAAACAGCCTTGGTCGCCCTGTATGATGACCTTTGTCGGGAGAGGGACAGGGGGAGTGTGACCCTGTTGATTCTCCTTGATCTCTCAGCGGCGTTTGATACCATCGACCATGGTATCCTTCTGGGGAGGCTCGCGGAGTTGGGAGTTGGGGGCACTGCTTGGCAGTGGCTCTGCTCCTACTTAGCGGATCGTCGCCAGAAGGTAGTGCTTGGGGAACATTGCTCGACACCCTGGACTCTCCATTGTGGAGTCCCTCAGGGGTCGGTCTTGTCCCCCATGCTCTTTAACATCTACATGCAGCCTCTGGGTGCGGTCATCAGGAGTTTTGGAGTGCGTTGCCATCAGTACGCTGATGACACGCAACTCTACTTCTCCTTTTCATCTTCTTCAGGTGAGGCTGTTGATGTGCTGAACCGTTGCCTGACCGCGATAATGGACTGGATGAGAGCTAATAAACTGAAACTTAATCCAGACAAGACTGAGACACTATTGGTGAGCTCTTTACCTGCCCAGATGGTGGATGTTCATCCTGTTCTAGATGGGGTTACACTCCCCTTGAAGGAACAGGTTCGTAGCTTGGGGGTCCTTTTTGACCCTTCCTTGTCGCTTGAGGCTGAAGTGGCCTCGGTGGCACGGAATGCGTTTTACCATCTTCGCTTAGTAGCCCAACTACGCCCCTATCTGGACAGTGACGATCTCGCCACAGTTGTTCACGCTCTGGTAACCTCTAGACTGGACTACTGTAATGTGCTCTACGTAGGGCTGCCCTTGAAGACCGTTCGGAAACTTCAGCTAGTGCAAAATGCGGCAGCCAGGTTGTTAACGAGGACCCGCTGGTCTGCGCATATAACACCTGTCCTGGCCTGCCTGCACTGGCTGCCTATTTGTTTCCGAGCCAGATTCAAGGTGCTGGTTTTGACCTATAAAGCCTTACACGGTGTGGGACCACAATACCTTGTGGAACGCCTCTCCCGCTATGAACCTACCCGTTCACTTCGTTCAATATCCAAGGCCCTCCTCTGGGTACCAACTCATCAGGATGCCCGGAGGATTGTTATTAGATCTAGGGCCTTTTCTGTGGTGGCCCCCAAACTGTGGAACAGCCTACCTGTGGAGATACGCCTGGCGCCTTCGGTACTTTCTTTTAGGCGCCAGGTTAAGACCTGGCTATACTCCCAGGCATTTTAATGTTCAATGTGTTTCATTTAATTTTTTTTTTCATTTAACTTGTTGCTGATTTTATTGTAATTTTATTGTAATATTGTATTTTAATCTTGTTTTGTTCACCGCCCAGAGAGCTATTCGCTATGGGCGGTTTAAAAATGAAATAAATGAAATGAAATGAAATATACCCCCCTCTTTCAAAACATCACAGTCGTGTTAAGCAAAATATTTTTCTGTAAAATTCAATCTCTTCACCAAGGAAATAAGTTGAGGGTCCGCCTTGGTAACAATGGTGCACTCTCTCATGAAATTCCAGTCGGCTGGGGCGTTAAACAGGGATGCATTTTGGCCCCATTCCTGTTTAACTTTTTTATCAACGACCTAGTCCCCAAAATGGCCGCTCCCAATTTCCCCCCCCCTTCAGTGGGTAATAGAAAGATAGCATCTCTGCTTTACGCGGATGATTTGGTATTGCTGTCTCTAAATAAAGTCGGATTGAAGAGAATGCTCTTCCGGTTGGAACAATATTGTGAGGCCTGCCATCTACAAGTAAATTATGCTAAAACTAAAATAATGGTCTGCGGGAGGTATAGTAGGACGAAATCCATCTGGTCCCTGAACGACCATCAATTAGAACAAGTTAATACCTTTAAATATCTAGGTATTTGTATTAACAATAATCTTTCCTGGACCCCGCAATTTGAAATGACTAAGCTGACAACATTAAGATCAAATGGCCAATTGAAGAATTTTTTTTATTCTCGTGGCGGTCAACTTTTAGGTCCAATGTTAAAAATCTATACAGCTAAACTCGTCCCAAAAATCTTATATGGCATAGAGCTTTGGGGACAGTCGATGAAAAATCGGCTTGAAGCCCTTCAAAATCAACTCATGAAGCAAATCTTGGGTCTTCCCAGGAATACCCCCTCAGCCCATTTAAGGGCAGAATTGGGCCTTCCGTCCATGGCTGCCAGGACTGATCTGGCTCTCCTAAGATTTTGGAAAAGATTCAGATCTTTGGATGATTCCTCCCTTATAAAACTTTGCTGGAACGATCCCCAGGGAACGCATGAATGGGAGAGAAAAAATATGGAGTTATTAGCACTTTATGATCTCACCTTAGCTAAATTTTCAAGCTTTACATCCTCCGATCTTCAAAACTGGATCTTTGACCAAGATGCATATCAGGATAGAGCCTCAATCGTGTCAGCCACTTATTCTCGGTGGTTCCCCCAAATAAAACACAGTCATGTTTCTCCACATTACTTCACTACCTTGACCCGTGCACCTTTACGTAAAGCTTTTACGGAGCTGAGGTTCCAAGCCATGCCTTCTGCTGTCTTGGAAGGACGATACAAGGGAGTTCCATTTCCAAATCGCTTTTGTATCTTTGGATGTAAGGTCCCTGAGGACCTAGTCCATTATATGTTACTGTGCCCTCTTTATTCCCATCCTAGAGAAAAGTTTTTGTTTCCCCTCCCTTGTTACCGTGGTCATTCCTCAAATGAATTGATAATCGCTCTTTTATCGGATAGTAATAACCAAATCACTATTGCGGTGGCAAACTTTGCTTTTGCCGCCAGAAAGATTAGAGAAAGATATGTTATTTCGCAGTGTAAATAAATTGTTGCTCTATATATCCTTCTTAAATGTACTTTTAGAACAAATGTTTTACTGTATCGTTATACTGTTTTATGTTGCAACGGCCTATGGCCATAAGCAAATAAAGATTTGTTGTTGAGAAGACATGATTCACTAGAAAAGACAATAATGCTGGGAAAAACAGAAGGGAGTAGAAAAAGAGGAAGGCCAAACAAGAGATGGATTGATTCCATATAGGAAGCCACAGACCTGAGCTTACAAGCTGCCATAAATCAAAATCGACTTGAAGGCACATAACTACAAATATACCCCCTTCTTTCAAAACATCACAGTCGTGTTAAGCAAAATATTTTTCTGTAAAAGCAATACAAAACAAACCTTGAAAATGACTGGCTACTCAAGAGACATTTTAAACAACCACACAGGCCTGTCGGCATAAAGAAGTTTTCAAGAGATGTCTGAAAGTCAGCAGCAAGCATGCCAAATTTCTGCTGGACAAGTGTTAAGAACATATGAAGAGCCCTGCTTGATCAGGCCAATGGCCCATCTAGTCCAGCATCTTGTTCTCACAGTGGCCTGCTGGATGCATATGGGAAGCCCACAAGCAGGACCGGAACATGAGAGCACTCCCCACACTTGTGATTCCCAGCAACTGGTATTTGGAAGCATGCTGTCTCCACCTATGGAAGCAGAGCATAGCCATCATGGCTAGGAGCCACTGATAGCTTTATCCTCCATGAATTTATCTAATCCTCTTTTAAAGCCATCCAAGTTGGTGGTTGTCACAAACCTGCCTTTCACCAGGGATTATCCCTCCTGACACCCCACGCTTGGTTCAGGAAATCCCCACCCAGCGGAACGCTTGCCTCAGTCTGGGTCAGATATGCTCACTGCACCAAAAGCTTCAGCCCTTCCATCTTTTGTCCCACCCAAACGGTGACCACTGGTGTGCCCTGTTAGCACAAGAGGATGTCGGTACAGGAACTGAATAGGACTCTGATAGGTAGCACATGTGACCAGGCAGACATGCAGGAATTCAAATGACAAAATAACTTTATTAATAATAATTAAAATGCAGGATGTTAAATAGTATATTGGTGTCTAGCCCCTCTCTTCCCTACCTGTCCCATCTCCCTCCAGCTAATGTAATCCACCCTTTTCCACCCAGCTCACTCCCACAACACAACGTCTCTCTTTCCACTCCAAATCCCAACAACAAAAACAACTGTCTTTTTTTATTCAAACCTCCCTTAGAACTCTCGCTCACACACACACATACCTGGCAGTATTACATCGCTCATACTCCCAGGCATTGCATTAACTCCTTCAAACCTGTAACAGGTTCCCAACAAGTGGTTTCGTTATGCTGGCCAGCACTGCCTCTTGTGGCAGTGAATTCCATAGTTTACTTATGCAAGGTCCTTTCTTTTGCCTGTCCTGAATCTTTCAACATGCAGCTTTACTGGATGTCCACGAGTTCTAGTGTTGTGGGAGAAGGAGAAAAGCTTTTCTCTATCTACTTTCTCCAGGCCATGCATAATTTTATACAAGTTCTATCATCTCACCTGTTACTCACCCTTTCTCTAAACGAAAAAGCCCCAAATGCTGCAACCTTTCCTCATAGAAGAGTTGCTTCACCCTCTTGACCATCTTCTGAATTGGCCTTCCCTGAACCACTCCCAGCTCTACAATATCTTTTTTGCAGTGAGGTGACCAGAACTGTACGCAGTATTCCAAATGTAGCGGCACCATAGATTTGTATAAAAGCATTATGATAGTGGCAGTTTCATTTTCCCTATAGATCCCTAGCATGGAATCTGCCTTTTTCACAGCTGCTGCACACTGGGTCAACATCTTCATCAAGTGTTCCACAGCATGGGACCAGTGGCACTCAGTGGTCAACTTCTGGCTGAGGCCAGTTGGCCTCTGTAACACGGGGGACAACTAACACTGCTCCTCCAGATGATCTCAGAGATTGGACTAGGATATAAGTGTTCAGGGGGCCCTTAAAACGTCCTGGACTCAATTTGTTCAAGAGTTTGTATATCTACACAATAGCTTTGAACCTGGCCTGGTAGGATATGGGCAGCCAGTGCAGATGTTTTAGCAGAGTCACACTGTGTCATCTGTCTGCCACCTTCAGCAGTCTAGCTGCTGCATTGTGCACAGCTGGAGTTTCCAGCCCAGCCCCAAGGGCAGTCCTACATACAATGCATTGCAGTAATCCAGTCTGAAGGTTACCAAGTTAATGCCATTCCTATTGTGCAATGGTACCTTGAGGGTCTCCATCTCTATCTCATTTTTATGCCACTTCTGAGCAGCAAGGAGAGGTAGACACTGCACAAATGAGCTCATGGTCCTCATTCATTCATCTTCCTTGCAGCTGTATGGCTGCACGTACATATCGTTTGCATATACTTTTCTCATGCTCCATAACTGTGTTTCTAAGGAGCCTGTACAACCATACCACATGCCATTTCTGTCTACAGGGATAGGGCGTGGGAGATTGAAAGTTTAGGCAAGGGCTCTCTCTGTGTGTGTGTGTTTTCTTTTACAGAAAAAAATCAATTCTTGACCTTTTGAGGAGTTTATGAATTCCTGGCGTGGGGATCGATAGGCATTGATTTTTTTTGTTTGCGTGGGCTTATCATGTATGCTCTCAAGTTACGAAGGTGGCTATATATATATATATATATAGTGTTCTGAGCAGGGGAAAACAGATGTTGTCTTCACATTTCAGCACAGAATAAAACTATTTCCCCACACATAGACTTTTCTTCCACGGTGACACTGATGAGACAGTGGGAAGTTCCTTGATATTTCAAGCAAAATCAGAAGGCTTGGAGTGCTTCCAGACTGTCACTATTTTCAGGTGGGATTCAATTGCATACCCGCAAATTCATGCCGCACAATTAAAGCTGATTAGTGTTCTTACATAAGAAACCCACTTTTCCAGAAGATCAGACTTTTTTTTATGTGATAAGGAAAGCAACAGGAAAATGTGCTGGGAAGTTTGGGATAGCACGTCCTTTGACGCAACCTCCCCTCTAACAAATCAGAATGAATGCTCATTAAATAGCCAATGTCATCTAATCTCGCTGCAAACAAATCAGGATGAATGCTCAATAAGCAGACCTTCTGGAAGTGCCCTTGGAGTCCTTCTAAAAAGCAGCAATAGAAATGATATACATGGAAAATTGCATGGTTTTTGCTGTTTATGTTTGTCGCTACCGATAGTGATGCATTCTAGTTTGGATAGTGCAGTGACTGGCTCTTATCAACTATCGCTGCTGTCTTTCAGTGGCATTTCTTGACTTAAATTAATTTTGGCAGAGGCTGGAGAATAAGGAAGCAGCTACAGCAGTTTAACTAAAATGGGACAATAGGGGCACATGCCCTGGGCACAGCATGGGCACCAAAAGGAATGCAATACTTTGGGTTTATTTAGAACGTTTATTTAGAGTGGACCCACTGAGGTTAATAGACCTATTTACTTATTATTAAATTTATATCATACCTTTCCTCCAAGGAGCTCAAGGTGGTGTACAAACATGGTTCTCTCCTTCCTGATTTTATTCTCACAATGGCCCTATGAGGTAGGTTAGCCTGAGAAACAGTGACTAGTCTAAGGTCACTCAAGGAGCTTCATGGCTGAGTGACCTGGTCTCCCAGGTCCCAATCTGACACTCAAAACACTACACCCCACTTGCTGTCTTAGTCATGGCCATTAATGTCAACGACTCTGAGCAAAATACAGCCCATTGAGTACAATTATGTTATGTTATCTAATGCTTTCTTTTCAGTATAGATTCATAAAGCAGGTTTTCAAGATGGTAGATGAAAAGGCAGATATTAGGTTGCTCAGAGGCACATCAGCTAGCCAGTTGTCATTGTAGCGTATTACTGATATTCAGTCACTGGATACTAGAAGCGTTAGTGAAATCAGCTAACTCAAAACTCATAAGAGATGAGCTTTGTGGGGGGTTTAATGCCAGCATCAAGGAAGAGGAGAACATTTCTTCCCTGGTTCAAAGAAAAGGTGTTGAATCAGGAAAGAATTCCTGGATTACTCACTGGTCTGTAGTGCTTTTGTGGCTACACCAACCCCATTCCAATCTGAATCCTATCTGCATGGCCAGCAACCAACCCCTATCACAATGAGGAAAAAAGCAAGAGTGCCATCCTTAACAGGCTTGAAAGCAAAGGGTCAAAAATGAATATGGGCACATAGGGTAGCACAGCAGCCAGTTGTACACATCTTCTCATAATTTGATGAGGATTTTTCTAATAAGAAAAAAAGTGATATAACTAAGAGTTGTGTATCACCATTGCAAATTGGGAGGGGAAACATCCCACAAATTGCTGTGAAATGTAGAGAACTGAATTTAAGATTGGAAAAATGAGAAAACCACAACTTTCCATGTCTAGTGCCTACATAGCTCAGGCCAGCCCACTGCTTGTTCTCCACTTGTGGCTCAGTACTTCATTTTGCGTGCAAGCTGCTTTCTCCGGCATTGCAGTTCACTTACAAATTAAGAGCAAGCAGTGCTTATGACAGGCTGACCTCTGGAAGGTGACATTTACCTGGGTGAATTGAAGAACAGGGAAAACAAGCTTGGAGCCTCTTGGGGCCCATTTCCTGCCAGCTTTTGAATGAACAAATGTGTACGTGTGAGCCTGGCATCCTACGCTCTCTTTATAGGTATAAACAAGATTGGCATCCTCCCACTGTGCTCAAAAGCAGAAATGGCTTTTGCTGAGAGTTTTGGAGCAGATGAAAAGTGCTGGCGGGAGGGATGGGAACAGAAGGTTCTGAGTCTCGTTGAGCTTTTTAATCGCTCAGGAAGGAGGATGGGAGGGTCAGAACAGCAATGTGGCTGGCATAACACGTGTTGGGGTGAAAGTAGAAATTCTTAGGGGTTAGCCAAGTGTAACGCAGAGCTGCAGCCTCACCCTTCGTGTTACAAAAGTTCCTCAATGCTGCCATCTATCTCCCTTGTTGTTGTTTTCTGCCCAGGAACTCCCTCCCTGAACTCTCTGCCTACCATTGAGCCATCTCCCTCCTTTTATTTCTTCAAATCCCATCTGGAAGCCCATCCATACTGTCAAACCTTTGACTTCATCCCTTCATCCTCATCACACCCTCCCCAACAAACAGAGCCTCTGTAAATGCAGCTGGGTTTGCCTGCCTTCATCTCCTGCTCCCGTGGCCGCTCTCATTTCTCCCAGAAGCAATTATCTTTGTGGAATCAGTCCAAAAGCCCAGGGAATCCCATTGTTTTCCAGCATAGCAGAAGCCAGATGCTTCCAGAAAGCCTACTAGCATGTTGGGAAAGGGCCGTAGCTCAGAGGTAGAGCATCTGCCTTTGATGCAGAAGGTCCCAGGTTCAATCCCCAGCATCTCCAGGTCGGGCTGGAAGAGACCCTGTAGGTAACACTGAGCAAGATGGGCCAATGGTGTGAGTAAATGGCAGCTTCTTAAGTTCTTAGCGATACTCCTGCTTTGTAGATATCCCCAAGCCTCTGCAGCCGGTATTCACAGACATACCATTTGAACATAGGGTTTCATTGAATTGGCATCTCTAATAGCCACAGTGGGGAGGAGAGCCTGGCTGGGAGCCCAGAGTCTGTGAGTTCAAATCCCCACTTGTGTCTCCTGGGTGTCAAAGGCCAGCTAAAGATCACCCCCACAGGGAGTGGCTCAGGGGTTGGTTACGTGCCCTGCCACCTGTGCAGCCGTGAGCAAGCTGCAGAGTCCCAAGGAGCCCAGTTGCCCCCCAGCTGGCAGTTGCGAACAAGGAAGGGGCTGGCTTGTGCACCTGTAGCAAGCTGAGCAGGCCCTAGCCAGCTGGGGAGGACTAGCCTCAGAGGGAGGCAATGGTAAACCCCCTCTGAATACCGCTTACCATCAAAACCCTACTCATAGGATCGCCATAAGTCGGGATCGACTTGAAGGCAGTCCATTTCCATTTCCAATAGCCACTGATAGATCTGTCCTCCTCTGTTGGTTTGTCTGGTCCACTTTAGTGGCTTTCATCACCTCCTGTGACAGTAAATGCCATAGCTGAGTTCCCTGTTTGTCAATATGACTAGTGAGTACAGTGTATATACAGTGATCACAAGATTTGCCTTGCATTTATATTTATAGCATTTGGAAGCAGGGTGATCTGTTTTGGATCTGCTCAGTGTTGGTCAGATTCAAGTCATTATCTGGGTCTGAATCTGCTGTGTTAAATTAAGAGTTGGTTTGCCCCCATTGAGCATAATGGGAAATCAGGGAGGGAAAGGTTATAGTAACCTTTTACCTTTTTCCATGAGCAGGTGAAATTTGAAGACATGAGTCCCTGCAGAAGTGATTAAGCCTGTCAAATTTCAGGAAAATCCATACAGGGGTTCTTGCGTAACAAACCTTTAATTATTTTTCTTTAAAGACAAAAGTCTCTAACTTTTAAAATATTTTCTCTTAGCGTTGGATGCAAATTTCAGGCATCGTCACTCATTCTGAGGGGGTAAAGGTTCCAAAATTTCTAAAAGATGAGTGCAGCTGCTCTCCTGCAAGGACAGATTTTGGGATGGGAAAATAGAAATCATAATGCCTCCCTTACTTTTTTATAGGCAATCTGCCTGGAAACTGGAGACATGAGGGTGGTGTCCGTGGATAAGTTACCTGACAAAACTCAGACAAATAGATCCAGGGGCTATTAGGTGATTTTACTTTTGTTATTTTTTAAGAAAACTGGGAAAGTCGACGTTTTTTCCCCTTACTGTACCCTACACTACCTAGAAGTATCCCACCTGGAAAAAAGAGAGAGTGAGAGCTATGATCTTTAATTTTTTATTAGGAAAAATAATGATTGGGAAAGAAGCAGGCTATTCCAATAGTCTATCACTCTGCAGCTTACTCCCTGCTCCCACAGCCAGGAGTGTAGTGACAAATTCAGAAGTGCAGGGTCCCTTCATGAATTATGCCACGCCCCCTTACACCCCTCGCTTACTTGCTCTGTGTCATCATCTCCACACTCCTCAGTCCTTCCCCTGTGCGCCTTCTCCCAAACAGGAGAAGTGGCTGGCTCATCTCCTTTCACTCTGATTGGCTCCAATCAGCAGGAAAGGACAAGGGAGCATGTGAGAAGACTCTTCTCAGTGGCTAACACACTCCCCTTTCATGCTGATTGGCTCATGGGATGCTGAAAATTTGATCTGGCTGGCACCCTGCTTCCAAAAAAGTAAGTGGTCTAAGAACCCTGAGACCCTGGATGACTTTACCCCTGCCCACAACCAAAACTTGAAGGAGAATGACAATCTACAGGTTTACTTCAACCAAATCACTGTGATTGGAGTGAACTAGGAAAATAATTCACTGTAGTTAAAAGCTAGAGCTGTCCATCAAAATGAAAAATCCTCTCCACTCCTCTCTTCTCTCCACCCGCTGTTGATCTCTGGGTGTTTCAACTGGAGATAGTGTAGAACATTCACAAAACTGGATTTGATATCGAATTCTGAGCTAATCTGCAAGTCCATCTCGCCATCAAATAGGCTCCCACTCTTTGCATGCATTTGCAGCTGTAATTTTTTTAAAAAAAATTCATGCAGAGAATTACGTAATTATTTATGCAATTATTTTTGTAATCAGCTGCTGTTATATACATTACATGAATTATACAGAAAATTCCATACTTTTTCAGAAAAAATAATGAAAAAGTTCAGGGGAGAACTGGGAATGGTGATAACTAGAGGAACACTCTTTATGGCAAATCCTAACTGGCAGCCCATTTGAAGAACTGAGAAATGAAACGTAATCAGAGAGTGAGCTCCATCCCTAGTTTCAACTTGGTTTCATTTCTCAGAAAAGAAAATGGAGCGGGGGTGGGGTACGGAGCGCACAAAACAGTTGTGCATTTAACTTTATGGAAAGACCGAGGCACTGGAGGTCCTTGGAAAGTTGGGCACTCCCTGACCCACCTCCCCGCACTTTGTTAACAATGCAATCTGACTTTGTAATGTGACAGACTACCTTGAATCACCCCAATATGCCTAATTATTCAGGGTACACTCAGAGCCAATGCACACCCATAATATGCACACATGCTGCCTTTGCCGCCACTGGCCAGCTGGACTGGGAGGCATTGTGAGTTTTGCCATCTCAAAGCTGCACAACAGTTCGTCGCTTTTGCCCACCTCTCCTTATTGATGTACACCGCCCAGAGAGCTTGCTATGGGCGATATAGAAATGGAATTAAATAAATAAATAAAATAAAAATTGTGAGGATGCAGATTGTTTGTTGCCATGCCACTGAAAAACACTAGAGCATGTTACAGCCATGCTGTTCTGTTGCACCAAACGGCTCTCTTCTGGTTCTTGTATATAGCTTGCTACTCGATGATGGACAGTAGGTGTGTGCTAAATGGGCATCAATGAGCCATTGATGTTCCAAGGACCTGGAATGTAAATCACAAACTGCTGGCTGGGTGGAGGTTGGAACCAATTTGTGCTTCGTTTAGCAGAATGATGGAAGGAAACAGAGAGAGAGAGATGAGAAAAACAGCACCCATTTCGATCTAGATGGCAGAGAGCTGCATTTAGGTTAGAGTGTTGGACTACAACCTGGGAGACCAGGGTTCGAATCCCCACACAGCCATGAAACTCACTGGATGACCTTGAGCTAGCCACTGCTTCTCAGCTTCAGAGGAAGGCAATGGTAAACCACCTCTGAATACTGCTTACCATGAAAACCCTCTTTATAGGGTTGCCATAAGTCAGAATCGATTTGAAGGCATCCATTTCCATTTTCAGTGGTGTAGTGAGACTGGATTCATGACACAAACTCATGTAGGATAAAGCTATCAATGGCTACTGGCCACAATGGCTACGTTCTACTCCCACCGTCGGAGACAGTATGCCTGTGAATGCCAGTTGCTGGGAATCCCAAGCGGGGAGGGTGCTGTTGTGCACCGGTCCTGTTTTCGGGTTTCCCATGGGCATGCCAGATCGGTAAATAATAAAACCTCCCTCATCCATGATTTAATTGTGGATGAGGCGGCCGATCTGGCATGTATTACCGAAACCTGGGTGAGCGATCTGGGAGGTATTAATCTCTCCCAGTTGTGCCCACCTGGGTATTTGGTCCAGCATCTGGGTAGATCCGAGGGTCGGGGAGGGGGAATCGCTGTGGTCTATAAAAGTTCCATTCCTCTCGTTAGGCATCCTATCCAGGTGGCTAATGGCCTGGAGTGTCTGCACATTGCGTTGGGTCAGTGAGACAGACTGGGAATACTGTTGGTGTACCATCCACCCTGCTGCTCAACAGCCTCCTTAACTGAGCTGACAGAGGTGGTCTCGGATTTGGTGTTGCGATCCCCCAAACTTTTGGTATTGGGGGATCTCAACATTCATGCCGAGGCCGCTTTGTCTGGAGCAGCTCAGGACTTCATGACCTCCATGACAGCCATGGGGCTGTCTCAATTTGTTACTGGCCCTACGCATGTGTCGGGACATACTCTAGACTTGATTTTTGCCACTGGGCTAGGGGATGGTGATCTGGGAGTGAGGAATTTTACATCTATTCCTTTGTCATGGACAGATCACCGCCTATTGAGATTTAGACTCACATTGTCTTCTCCCCTCTGCAAGGGTGGAGGACCAATTAAGATGGTCTGTCCCCGGAGACTAATGAATCCTGAGGGATTTCAAAGGGCTCTAGGGAATTTTCCGGCTGATAAAACTGATGATTCTGTCGAAACCCTGGTCACTCTGTGGAATACGGAAATGACCCGGGCAGTTGACACAATCGCCCCGGTGCGCCCTCTCCTTTGCAGAGCTCAATTGGCTCCTTGGTTTACCTCGGAGCTAAGAGTGATGAAGCAAGAAAGGAGACAGCTTGAGTGCAAATGGAGGCGAACTCCCGACAGCTGTAATTATGCACTTGTGAAGGCCTCTACCAAACGCTATGTGAAGGCGGTGAGGGCAGCAAAGAAGCAGTACTTTGCTGCCTCCATTCAGTCATCTTGTAACTGCCCAGCGGAACTTTATAAAGTTGTCCGGGGACTTTTACACTCTGGTCCTCCGGATGCAATACCACCATCAATAGCCCACTGTAATGAGTTCGCGAGGCACTTCCAAGATAAGATCACGAACATCCGCCGGGGCCTTGACTCCAATATTGTAGCAGTTGAACCTAATGAGGTGTCTAGAACATAGTCCTGTCCGGTTTTATTGGATGAGTTTCAGTTGGTATAGCTCGAGGATGTGGACAAGGTGCTTGGACAGGTGCGGGCGACCACTTCTACTCTGGATCCTTGCCCCTTGTGGCTAATAAAAGCTAGCAGGAATGGAACAGCCAGTTGGGCCAAGGAGGTGATTAATGCCTCTTTACGAGAGGGAGTGGTCCCACTCTGCCTGAAACAGGCAGTGGTGAGACCGCTTCTAAAAAAGCCCTACTTGGACCCCGATAATTTCAACAACTATAGACCGGTAGCAAATGTTCCATTTCTGGGCAAGGTTCTAGAGCGCGTGGTCGCTCACCAACTCCAGGCTCTCTTGGATGAAACTGATTATCTGGTTCCATTTCAATCGGGCTTTCGGCCGGGGTTTGGTACAGAAACGGCCTTGGTCGCCCTGTATGATGACCTCTGTTGGGAGAAAGACAGAGGGAGTGTAACTCTATTGGTTCTCCTTGATCTCTCGGCGGCTTTTGATACCATTGACCATGGTATCCTTCTGGGGCGACTCGCGGATTTAGGAGTTGGAGGCACTGCTTGGCAGTGGCTGCGCTCCTATCTTGGGAGTCGTCTCCAGAAGGTGATGCTTGGGGAGCATTACTCGAGTCCCTGGGTGCTCCAGTATGGGGTCCCGCAGGGCTCAGTTCTGTCCCCCATGCTCTTTAATATCTATATGAAGCCGCTGGGTGAGGTCATCAGGAGTTATGGAGTGCGTTTCCAGCAATATGCTGATGATACGCAGCTCTATTTCTCCTTCTCATCTTCTTCAGGTGAGGCTGTTGCTGTACTGAACCGCTGCCTGGCCGTGATAATGGACTGGATGAGAGCTAATAAACTGAAACTCAATCCTGACAAGACTGAGATGCTGTTGGTGGGGGGGCACTCTGCCCAGATGATTGATGTCAGACCTGCCCTGGATGGGGTTACACTCCCCCTAAAGGAGCAGGTCCGTAGTTTGGGGGTCTTATTAGATCCGCTCCTGTCACTTGAGGCCCAGGGAGCCTCGGTGGCACGGAATGCGTTCTACCAGCTTCGGCTGGTAGCCCAACTACGACCCTATCTGGACAGGGAGAACCTAGCCTCAGTTATTCACGCTCTGGTAACCTCTAGATTGGATTACTGTAATGCACTCTATGTAGGGTTACCTTTGAAGATGATTCGGAAACTTCAGCTAGTGCAGAATGCACTAAAATGCTGGAGAATTTCCATGAGGGTTACTTTCTTAAAAATCACGAATTGCTACCAATATGTTTCCGGGCCAGATTCAAAGTGTTGGTTCTTACCTATAAAGCCCTTAACGGCATTGGACCGCAATATCTGATGGAACGCCTCTCTCGCTATGTACCTACCCGTTCACTGCGCTCGACGTCTAAGGCCCTTCTCCGGGTCCCAACTCATAGGGAGGCCTGGAGAACAGCAACTAGATCTAGGGCCTTTTCAGTGGTGGCCCCCGAATTATGGAATGCCCTCCCAGATGAGATACGCCTGGCGCCTTCTTTGTTATCTTTTCGGCGCCAGGTAAAAACCTACCTCTTTGCCCAGGCATTTTAAGCTTAATTTTGATTTTAATTTTAAACTTAAACTGTGGTTGTGGTTTTTATTTTGATTTGTATTCTAGTTTTGTTTTTAAATATGTTTTTATGGTTGTATACTGTAATCCACACTTGTTCGTGTTTTAAATGTGGTTTTGTCTTGTTGTGCACCGCCCTGAGAGCTTGTTGCTATAGGGCGGTTTAAAAGTGCAATTAAATAAATAAAAAATAAATAAATCTGGCTGGCCACTGTGAGAACAGGGTGCAGCACTAGATGGGCCTTTGACCTAATCCAGCAGGCTGTTCTTCTATTCTTACGCTATTATTTCTGCAGATCTACTCATCATTTCTGAGCGTGATTTCTGCATCCTGGCCTTCTGCAGTGGCACTCTGGTAAACAAATCAGTGACTACAATGCTTCCAGGAGAAGGCCAGAACTTCCCATCACTGGAATGTGTAAAACAGGAAAGTCTGAAACAGGTAATTAGCCGACGAAAAAATGGGCAGGGAGGACACAACAGAAAGTTGTGGAATCTAGTCAGCCTGTCAGCTACCTTGGAACAGTCTTGTATGTTAATGAAGCTGCCATTTCAAACCACTTACAGTGTCGATGTGAGGAGGCAGGAAAGGCGGGGAAAGGTGGGCGCTTGAAGTCAGGTGAGCTGGACAGGAAAAGCAGCTAGAAGGCAGAGAATATGAATCCCCACGAGGGATGGGGACATCTGTCGGTCTCGGTTCTCTCCGTTTCTCATTTTTCCAATCTGAAATTCACTTCTACACATTTCTGAAGCAATTCGTGATTTTTAAGAAAGTAACCCTCATGGAAATTCTCCAGCATTTTAGTGTTAATTTCTCCTAATAAACACCTTTCTGTAGGCAGTTTTGATTAATGCATACATTTTTGCAAGCAATTTCTTATCATATATGTAATTTTTGTATTTTTGTAATTTTCACTCATATAGTCATTTTTATGCAGACTTTGTATATATATACAAATATATATACATTTGTAAACATTGGTTGGTTGGTGAACTGCGTTGCAAAATTCAAATAAGTGCAAATTTAGGACGGCTGTGTTTTGGTTCTCATATTATTTAGGATAGTGTGAATTTGATAGATTTGACTTGAATGTGAACTAAATTGAATTTTTCACCTATACTTATTCTCTACCCACCAAGTCAGAGGGGTCTAGCATAGCAAGGGTTCTCTAGGTTCACTGTTCTCTTAGGCTCCTTCCGATTCTTTCCTTAGATCCTTCTGCCTGTCTTGACTTGCCCAAAGCCTGTAGTAGCCAATATGCTGCCCTCCAGATGTTGTTGGAATCTAACTCCCATCACTCCCAGCCAGCATGGTCAATGGTCAGGAATGATGGGAGTGTAGCCCAGCAACACATGGATGGCATCATATTGGCTACCTCTTCTCTAAATTCTAACATGAGCAGATCCTCCAAGGGAAGCAAGAGACTCTTCTGCTTGGCCCATTTTGCTGTGACATCAGGACAGCTTAGCCAGTCATTGCCAGAGGTGCTATTTCATCTTCACCACACCCAAACATCAGATGCTGCTTTATGCTGCGTTGGCCAATCTAGCTCTTTGTTGTCAACAATGAGTGGGAGAGTCTTTCCCAGCCCTACCTGAAGACACCAGTGATTGAATCTAAGACTTTTTGCATGCAAAGTCTGCGCTCTACCATTGTTATGGCTTCACATTACAATATAGCATTACCTTTGGAGGACTCTGGAGCCTTGAGTGTTTGACCTTCCACTTGCTGAATGCACAAGCACCTGGATTGGATGGGACAATGGGTTTCGTGATGCAATGGCTGCAGAGGCACTGTCTCCATAGGTGCCAGTCTAAGGCAGCCCCAGAGCACTGCAAGCCTTACCTGTAGCCCTTTGATTTAATCTGGCCACTTTAGCCTGCCTTGCCTAAGTCTCTCCTAATATATTCACATTTGTTGGATCTCTTACAAACCCCCCCTCTCTGACCTTCTGATGAAATAATAAATCCAGGCTCTTTGGAAAAAAAGAAAAGAAAAGAAAGCACTGTGGAAGAGTCTAAATGGAGTTAAGTGTTTTAATCATTTAGAGTTTCTTAAATGTGACACTTACTGCTGGAAGGATACCATCGATAGACTGCTCCTCTTCTTTCTTGAAATACAAGTCCCATAAATGCTTGGGAACTCGCAAGGACTGTGCTAGTTATCCCCATATATGTAAATTATATGCCATCTCCCTAAGGAAACATTTCAGATCAGATGGAGGTGAAATGTTGATTTAATTGTAGAAACATATGTGGCAGCTCTTGGCAGGCACTTACCTACATATCACATACCGTATTAATTTAAGATGGTATAACTCCAAGAATGGAAAAGGGGCTGGAAGCTTGAGACATTTATTTCAGTATGCATGTGGTTGATTTTTTTTAAAACTGTCTACTGCAAACAATCTCTCAAAGTCCCTGCCTGGTAAATGGTAGGTTAGAGACCAGTTTGCTGTCATCATTATAGGCAATGGGAAACTGTGTTTGGAAAGTCGTTTGACCCTTCATTTCACAAGTGTTGTGGATCCTATAATAACCTGCAATAGGGCAAATATATATACACAGCAGAAGCCTGAGAATGTTCGGCTGACTTTAAATGTCTGTTTGGCCTCAATTTCTCCACCCCCGCCTCAAAAAAGAAAAAGAAAAAAGTGAGACTAAAGCAGGAAGTTTTTTTGTTGCAGCTGTTGGGTGACACTTGTCCCCTTGAAGATGTCTAGAACCAGGAAATGAGACCAGAAAGAAAGTGCATCTTTTGGCCTGCATTTGAATGAAGTGTCTTTAATCTACAACTGGGTTTTGCTGCTCCATTGAAACTGTGGAAGGGTGATCATTAGAAATAGCTGCCAGTGACTCCAAGTGCCACAAAGGTAGGCTTTGCTCGGAACAAATGAGCAAATTAGGTCCTTGCTTTATGTACTGCCACTTGCGGGTTCATTTGAATTATATGCATATGTGCAGGCTGCATGTGCATGCATATACATTTTGGGACAAAGCTACTTCTTGCATTAAAAAGATATCCTGGAAAGGATCATCAGCTGGTGCTGCAGAGTCAGGCTATTCAGGGATGGTCCTATCATGAGCCACTCTGAGGCACTTGTCTGACGGGGTAGATTGGGAGGGGCAGCGGAATGAGTGCTCCCCCTGCTCGGGATAGTTGAGAAATTCAATTCTATTAGCATTTAAAGGCAAGCATACTGAATCTACACTTTTCAAAACGATACACCACCCAAAACATAGGCATCTTATTTGCAGGATCGCCTTATCCTATATCCTATATCCTATATCCTATATGTGTCCACTTGAGCACTTCACTCTGCAGAACAGGAACTGTTAACAGGTGCCACATAATATCCATTCTGCACATGTAAGAAATCGTTCTTTTAGTGTGGCAGCACCTATTATTTGGAACTCCCTGCCTATTGACACGAGACAGGCGCCTTCGCTGTATTCGTATTGGCGCCTGCTTAAAACTTTTTTGTTTAGGCAAGCCAATCCTGACACATAGATGTTGACCTGTTTTAACCTTTTTAGTTAGTGGCTGTTTAAATTGTTTAAAATAGGTTTTTAATCACTTGTTTTTAACTGTTTTATTGATAATTTCAATGTTTTTTTTTTTGTAAACTGCTTAGAGGTCTTTACATTCACACTGTATTTAAATTTTGTTAAATAAATAAAAATAAAAACAACTCTTTCAAAATGTACCCTTCTCCACATTTTGCAGTGCAATTCTCCAGCCACTTAACATGTACAAAATACATATATTAGGATAAGCTGTGCATATAAATGAATATATCAATGAAAATAATACACAAAAATGCATTACATTGGGGAGAATTGCGTTGCGTGTATATTAGGAGAATTTTGCACTTAAATACTGATGAATTTTGGTGAGGACATAAAAAAAACATACCACAAACTGATGTGGAAAAGTAGAGAACCAAACTTCAGACTGAATAAATAATGAGAAATGGAGAGAAACCAAAGCTGACAAATTCAGGCCTCCCTAGTTATAGCCCCTGCTAGACTGCCAGAACAAACACATTGCTTTGCCAGCCACTGCCATGCCATGCAAATCCCTGTTGCTGGCAGCTGCCTGATTGGTACCCAAAGATTTGCAAGAGTCGGGATGGCTTCTCTGTGGTGCCTGTAGCAGTAGCTTGTAGGAGGCTTCCAAATGGCCCTGAGGCAACAAACCATTCTTCTGGCTCACTCTTGTGTTTCAAACAATTGATCAAGTCTTGTTAAAGGTCCCCCCCCATCTTTTCCAGTCTGTACGGTTGAGCCGGTGAGTGTCTACTAAGCCATGGTGAGCGTCTACTAAGCCACGGTGAGCCTGCTTGCACCATGCAGGAGAGAACAGGGTGGGGTGAGCTGGAGGGAGCTGTGACCCACAAGAAATGGACTCTTTTCCTGACTTCATAGTGGTGGGCTGGATTCTGGCATCATCATTCCCACTATGTTGCATTTAAGTATTCTCATTCTTGTGGCAATTTAGCCAAATTGGTACCACCCATCCACAACAGGGAGGTATCCTCTAACTCAGCCTTTCCCAACCAGTGTGCCTCCAGATGTTGTTGGACCACAACTCCCATCAGCCTCAGCCAGCATTGCCAGTGGTCAGGAAAGATGGGAATTGTGGTCCAACAACATCTGGAGGCACACTGGTTGGGAAAGGCTGCTCTAATTCCTGTAATCCTAAGGTTTGCAGATATTTTTTAAAAATCTGCAGAAAAAAACTCTCTCTCTCTCTCTCTCTCTGTGTGTGTGTGTGTGTGTGTGTGTAATCCAAAAACAGCCCCATAAGGAGTCAGTGGCACAGTATATTAACTGGCAGAGTCTTGTTATTAGAGATAAAATCAAGTTTTTCATGGGGGGTTTTCTGGCACTAATCTGAAATGGATGAATTTTCAGATTTTTGCACCTTGGATTTGGATGCTAACATTTGATTTGGCTCCAGCTGGGAGGAAGAGCAGGATATAAATCAAATAATAAAATAAAAAATAAAATAAAATAAATTTGTGAGTTGAAATTCAGCCTCAAGATTTGATAGTTTTGGTCATGTGAATGAAGCTAATATATGACAAGGGGTGTTCGTGAATTCCATCAAAAACAGAAGCAACAGTGGAACTCGCTGATGTTTGCTTCTTTGTCCCATGTCTAGAACAGAAATCAGTCCAGTGAATATGATCGGTTTTCACTGTTGTTGCTTCATTCAGTGCACAAACAACACTGTTTGCACTTCCCACCACCACCACCATTTTCATTGTGTTTCCTTTTCATTGAAATGAATGGGGTGGAATAATGTAATGACAATGTGATTTACAGAGGTTACATAATGTCACAACAGTGGTCAGTGATACTAATAACATTGTAGGAAGATGAACTGCAGTGGAATGGAAACAGTGTTGCATGCAACAAATACAGGGCAGAATGGAAA
This sequence comes from Rhineura floridana, assembly GCF_030035675.1. NCBI lineage: Eukaryota > Metazoa > Chordata > Lepidosauria > Squamata > Rhineuridae > Rhineura > Rhineura floridana. Next base: position 33,415,692 of record NC_084491.1, read on the forward strand.
ACAATGTCTTCTTACATCCTTATATTTGATGGCCTTTCCCATCTGATGCCCTTCAGATGTTTGCTTATTCATATTCTTATATTTGTATTCCACTTTTCTTCTATCATGGAACTCAAGGCAATTTCCATGTGGTTCCCAGACACTTGCCCATTCAAGCCTTGATCAGACCCACATCTGCTTAGCTTCAGCAAAGTGATAACCTGAAAGCTTCATGTGCCTTCAGATATTTGTATCAGGGTATCAGGTCGAGTGGTCAATGGTTGGAGCTGGAGTCCCAAACATGTGGAGGGCACCATATTGGGAAAGGCTGATATAAGGTATGGCTAAAAGGATGTTTACGAAATTCTATTGCAAGGAAATGAGTTTGTTTTATCGGATGTTGATTACTCCTGCCATATCTTTGGATGTAAAATGGAAATATTCATAGGACATATTTGGATAACATTTGCTATCTACATGGGCAGAAGGGAGTTTGTTTGGGAGCAATTGGGTTTATATATATATAAACCTACATCAACAACCATACTTTAATAATTTATAAAAACACCGCCATCTGGTGGGCATTCTAGTTAGGCATCTGAGCTGTACAACTTTTCACAATAAATCTTATTGAGCCCAGGGACCTTAGAATAGCCCTATCCCATTCTCATCATTCTCATTTCCAATAATTTCTTCTGCTTCTTAAAAAACAAAAGCAGTTTCCCTGACTCTGTGGCCTCCAGTGTTCCAGCTACTCATCCTAAAGATTGTTTCCTGGATGCTAACCTGCTAGCTTTTCAAGGAATGCCTTTTATTTAACATAAACTTTATTTTTGTGTCCTTCCTGTAACGTGTAGCAAAGATAATTGATTTTGAAGTTGTGGGTTTTTTTTTAAACTGTTTTAATTGTGTTTTTATATGCTGTAATCCACTCTAGGTCCTTCTGGTGAAGGGAAGGGAAGGAATGCAATAAAAAATAATAGACCGCACTGGAGATGGGCAATTCTGTCAATTTATGTCTCTCTCAGTTTCTCATTTTTCATATCTTAAGTTCAGTTCTCCACATTTCCACATTGGTTTGTGTGTGTTTTTTTTAAATCCTTATTAAATTTCATCAGCATTTCTGTGTGACTTTATTCTAATATACCCATTTTCTGTATGCAGCGTTGCCCAATAGAAACATTTTTTTGCAAAGCAATTTTCTCTAATATAATACATTTTTGCAATCATGTATGCATGTATATGCAAACATTACCCCGGTATATGCATTTTTATACACATCACTTGGATAGAGAACTGCACTGCAAAATTTGGAGAAGTGTGAATGTCAAAGGATCGCTGTGTTTCAGTCTGTGTATTGTTTGTGAAGGTGTGAATTAAGTTGGTTTGCCTTTGAATGTGAACCAAATCAAATTTCTTCCCCATCCCTATATAGCACCTCCTTTAGGGAGCTCAGAGAAGCAGGTATGGGACTCTCCATGACACTGATCTCCCATTCATTCACCAATCAGCTTGACACCCTCCTCAGCTTCAACCATACTGCATCATTCATTCATTCATTCTTTCATTCAAGTATTTATATACTGCCCTCTTGCAAAACAACAGGGCAGTGTATAGCAACATAAAAGCATTTAAAAGCAATACAAAACAAAAATTCAAAATAACTGGCTATCATGGGGTGCATCTAGACAAGAGATAATCAACACAGAGCCCTCTAAATATGTTTGGATTATTATCTTTTATCATTGGTCATGAGTGCTGGTACTGATGGGAATTGGGAGTCCAACAATGTTTGCAGGGTACCACATTGGTAACCCTTATTCTAGACTATTCATTGGCTAATTGAGCACACGGTACAATCGCTTTATAGGACATAATCAAAGGCCTTTGCAGATTAATGGAATAAAAAGAGAAAGCTATATCTCAGTGGCAGAGCATCTGCTTTGCATGCAGAAGGTCCCAGGTTCACACCCTATACAGCTTGGGACTAGGATACCTGAAAGATCGTCTTATCCTTTGTGTACCCAGTTGGTCACTGCATCCTGCAGGAAAGGACCTCCTGCAGATACCATCTCATCAGGAGGTCCATTCCACACAACATAAGGTGTTGTGGCATTCACCCTTTGGAATTCCCTCCCCTTAAATATATTAGACAGGTGCCACCTGTGTTGTCTTTTTGGTGGCTGCTGAAGATGTCCCTCTTTCAAAAAGCCTTTTAAATAGAGACCTTAGCCCAGGCTGCATCTGTGTTGGAATTTTTTTTAAGGTTTTTAAAAATATTTTAAGAGGTTTATTTAAAAAAAGATATATTTTTTTAAAAAAAGGATGTTTTGTTTTTAAGATGATTTTAAGGATGTTTTGTTTTTAAGATGCTTTAAAAGATGTTTTGTTTTTAATGTTTTATAGATTTTTTTTTCAGTAGATTGTTGTTTGATGCCCCAAGCTCCTTCTGGGAGGAAGGGTGGGATATAAATTTAAACCAACATCTTCATTGTTATAATCATCCCTGGCATCGCCAGGTAGGACTGGGAAAGACCCCAGTCTGAAACCTTGGACAGCCACTGCCAGAGCTAGATCAACCAATGATCAGACTCAGCATAAGGTATCTTCTTGTGTTCCTATACAGTATGTTTAGAAATGTCTCTCTGCTTCCAACTCCGAATCAAGAGAAAACAGGCAAATGATAGGTAGTAATATGATGTGAGTCACCTCTGCCTCTTTTATCGTTCTCTAAGCCACAGGCAAATCATACTTTATATCAGAAGGGTGTCACTGTCAATGGCTGTGCAGTTTCCTGTGTGATGACAATAGAACTGCAATCAACGCTGGATATTTGCATATAATTTACATATGTACTGCACAAGTACTAAATTCTCATTCCAAGGAAAGCTGTAAAAAAATGGAGAATAAAATTCCAAGCATGCCTTTAAGTACCTGAAAATGCTTTTGCTCACGTCCATCCATTGTTATCCTTACCTCTCTTATCTCTCTGTTCTTCCCCCTGTCAAATTGTAGCTGTGTGTGTGTGTGTGCACGTGTGCGCATGCTAATGCTATATAGAGCCATGCATGTTTACCGAACTGAATAAATGAATGACATTCGGCTCACCCGACTTCCTAGAAGGGTGAGAAATTTGGGGACAACTCTATTAGGGCTTACTTTCAGATAGGAACATAAGAAGTTACCTTATACCAAATCAGACCATCTTGCTCACTTTGTCCACACTGACTGGCAGTGGCTCTCCAGGCTTTCAGGCAGGGATCTTTCCCAGCCGTATCTGGAGATGCTGAGGACTGAACGTGAGACCTTCTGCATGCAAGGCAGAGGCTTTACCACTGAGCTACAGACCTCCCCATAAAGGACCTTTAAATAACCCAGAACATTATATAAACTCATGTAGTCTGGCTTTTCTGTTTTTAAATCTGTGTTTTAATATTGGGGTTGCAGCATGTCTTTGTTCCTTTCTTGGATTTATGTTGCTTTTTATTTTATGGACACAGCTGGTATAGCACAGTGGGGAGGAGAGCCTGGCTGGGAGTCCAGAGTCTGTGAGTTCAAATCCCCGCTCGTGACTCCTGGGTGTCAAGGGCCAGCTAAAGATCACCCCCACAGGGAGTGGCTTGGGGGTTACGTGCCCTGCCACCTGTGCAGCCGTGGGCAAGCTGCAGAGTCCCAAGGAGCCCAGTTGCCCCCCAGCTGGCAGTTGAAGACAAGGAAGGGTCTGGCTTGTGCAGCTGTGGCAAGCTGAGCAGGCCCTAGCCAGCTGAAGAGGACTAGCCTCAGAGGGAGGCAATGGTAAACCCCCTCTGAATACCGCTTACCATCAAAACCCTATTCATAGGGTAGCCATAAGTCGGGATCGACTTGAAGGCAGTCCATTTCCATTTTCCATTTTATTTTATGGCTTTATATTTTATGGGTAGAGCCACTGACATTGACAAACCTAAGTTAATAATGTCCATTCACATCACTGGGTCTACTCTGCATAGGACTAGCATTGACTACAACACTTTATGTTTTGTTTTGTATTTGAATTGTTTTTTAAAAAATAATATGTATTTGCCTCGAGCTGCCTAAAGAACTTCTTAAGTGATTGGGGAGCATACAAATATTAAAGTATGTAAAAATGCCATCTATAAAGGAAATAATGGGTGGTCTTCAATCCTAGTCCTACTCATAGTAGATCGACTGAGGTTAATGGACATGACAAACTTAGATTCATTAATTCCAATGAGTCTACTTTGCGCAGGACTTAGTTGAATGCAACTTAATAAGAAGAAATGCTATTAATAAATAGACAATAATAACTACTTTTGATTTATTCTTATTGTTTATTTTATTAACTACATTTGCATGCCAACCCACCCCATAAAATGTTCTCTGGGCGATTTACCCAAGAGTAGAAGTACCAAAAGTGACAGGGAATTAAGAGTTAAATTGGGAAATCAATGGTTGTATCTAACCAAGTGATGCTGAGAGCACACAGAGGAGGGAGACTGAACACTTGTGACGTAACAGCAACCTCCCCCAATCTGGGTGTCTTCCAGATATTGTTGGACTCCCAAGTCCTATCAATCCCAGCCAGCATGGCCAGTGGTCAGGGAAGATAGGAGCTGTAGTCCAAAACATCTAGGGGGCACCAGATTGGGGAAGGCTGACTTATGGTGCCTTGCCAATATTTCTTTATTCATATATGGACCACGAGGGTCTGGTAAAAGTAGACTCCTAGAGTGGGTGCTGCAACAGGGATGGAGAACCTGTGGCCTTCCGCATGTTGTAGTACAAATCATGTAATTTCCAGCTATTAGTCATGCTGGCTGGGGGGCTGATGGGAGCTGGAGTCAGACAACATCTGGAGGGCCACAGGTTTCCCATCGCTGTACCACAGCCATGAGTCCTACATCAGATACACTCAAAGCAACATCTGCACCCTAAGGATGTTCCAGTAGCCCATTGCTATAAAAAGCAAAGCTTGGTCTCTGGGTCCAAATTCAAGCTCTGCAACAAACTGTTTCTTAACTTCTCCCACTGGCTGAAGGGTATCACTTTCCACAGGCAGGGAAAGAGATTTTCAGCCATGAAGCGACTTTCTTCCTTTCATTTTTATTTTATTTACTCACACAGTGGGGATGGGGACCATATGGGCTTCCATATCTGTTTGGACTATAAATCCCATCATTCCTGATTATTGGCTGTGTTGGCTGGGCCTGATGGGAGTTAGCCAACAACACTTGGAGGGCCACAGGCTCCTCACTCCTGTTTTACTAGGTTTATATCCTGCCTTTCAACCAGGAGGTCTCCAAAACACTTTGCTTAAGTCTCTTACACTACTGATCACAAACACTTTAGGGAAAACTGCCATGATAGGCTCATTCACCACCATCAAGACAGCCAGCTGCCAGACTTGTAAACATCAGCACATACAAGCTGATAACTTTAAAGCATGTTGTGTACGATGTCACTTTGAACATCAGTGTGATGTCACTGCGAAGACGTGAGATGCAGAAGGCAATGACATTGCCCTTCTCTTACAAAACAATCCTCCTTATGAATGCTTCTCACATATCTGACTTCACTCTCAACTATTTTTCTGGCTCTCTCCTTTCACTCATCAGAAATGGTTTGGGAAAGCTTTGCTGAGAAAGTGGGCTGGGGGTGGGGGAAGAACTCTTCTGCTAGCCATTTCAAAATGTCAGTAAGCTGCCTACCTCTCTGTCTGAACTTTTTTACCCTTTGCTCAGAGTAGCAACTTCTGAAAGGAAAGGGCAGAAATATTAACAATCCCTTTATATGTGCTCAGAATGAGAAAAGAAATACATTGGTACTCTCTGGCATGAAGCTTTCTTTGAGGACCAGGAGCTGGAGAACCTGCAAGGACCAGAACCCCGTGGATAGTCTGAACCCTTTTGTAAGATTTTCAGATTACGAGGGCATGGCATGGAGGATCAGTCCCTTTGACATATGGAGGTATGAGGCAAAATGTGTAAACTGGATTCTATTCTATGCTTGGGGAGTGATAAAACTGCTCTAAGTTGATGAGCGGGTGAGATGTCTTATGTCCATTAATATTGCATTTACTTGATTGAAGAAAGTAAATGAACGCATTTCTTTTGGCCTTAAACCATCACAACAACACAGATGTATCACTGGGAAATAAAATAAATTCCAAATACAGTCCTTCAACAAGTACATCTTAATCCCCCCCTCAAAAAAATGCAGCTAAAACAGTACCACCCACATCCACCTTGGACAGTTGCTCTAGAAGAATGCCATGGTCGATGGTACTGAAAGCTGCGGATGGATCAGTTAACAGGAGCACACTCTCCTTGTCTTTTTCCTGACACAGGTCATCATACAGGACAATCAAGGCAATTTCCAAGCCAAAAAAATGGGCCCAAACCCTGATTGAAATGGATCCAGAAAATCAGCCTCATCCAAGAGAGCCTGGATGTGACCTGAAACCACATGATCAAGAAATTGTCATATGCAAGTGGCAAAAAATTATTTAGGTCTTCTGGATCCAGAGAAGGTTTCTTAAGGAGTAGTCTTACCATATCCTCCTTTAGGCAGGCAGGGATCACTTCCTGTTGCATGGCTGCACTGATCAGTTCCCTGGCTGAGCTGGATGTCCTCTCCTTGCTAGATTTTATCAGCCATGAAGGGCAAAGGTCAACAGCAGAAGAGGTTGCCCCAACCAATCCCAGCACCATGCCCATGTCCTTGAGCCATATTCACTGAAACTCATCCAGTGTAACAGGACTCAACAGTGCCCTGGATGCTTCTTGAGATTCATCTGCTGTAACAATGGAGTTGAGGTCCCAGCGGATGCAAGTAATTTTATCCTCAAAATGTTTCACAAACAAGTCACAGCGGGCGGGCTACCTCATTCTCTATCCCAGAATTCCAAATTACAGTGCTTTAGGCTAGTTGGCATCTCTTGATTGTTTTGGCAGGCATCTAATAAGAGATCTCATCAGCTAGCAGCTGGCATATACAAAATGCTATTGTATAGCCGCTGTAGATTTTAATAATCTGGTGTCTTTCTTGGGAGAATATTCAACATCAAAATATGTTTGAGCCAAAGGGGGATATTTTAATGAATATTTCTATTGTCATAAAAAGGGACACTCTCATTTCATCAGTGATTTGTAGGAAGCTATAAAGGGCAGCAAAATGCCCTACAGCTTCAGGAAACATTGATCTGAATAGGTTCCATTTGCCTTTACTGATAGAGCAGTTCATTGTATCATCCCCGATTGGCTATAATCACCCATGTGACCAGCTGAGGTCGGGAACCATTGCTCTTGCACTAACTTCCTTTTGTTTATTCTCAGTGATGTTAGCATCAAGCCATACCTGATTGGCCTGGTAGGGGTGTGGCATCATCACTTTCATTATATGTGAGCCCTGTTTGTCTGGGGTCACTCTGAGAAGAAGCCCTAACCACAAAAATGGTGTCAAAACTTCAGAAGCTGGGGAAAGCAAACGCATGAAAGGGTTTGGAAACAGTGAATATATGAAAACTGAAGTGATCTTTCAGGAAAACATTTTTGCTTCCTCTAGAAGCACTACCATCATCCCCCAAAATTGTCACAAGCAAACACACAGCAGAGCAAATCAAATTTAGAGGAGCAAATTCAGTCCACCTCTTAAATAGCATGTTTACTATAGACAAGACCAGTCCCAGGGGCCAAATGTGGGCCTTGATGGTCTCTCTATCTAGCCTCTGGAACTCTTACCAAGCCATAGACCTCACTGGCCCTGGTTCATGCCCCAAGTGTTTTTATATGGCTAGAATGCATGCTTGACTTCTAATAAAGCCTATCACTTGTCTGGATGGAAAATAGAGAGGGGCATGTGAGTCCAGGGCTGTAGTCATCCAGGGTCTCATGGGATCTTAGACCCCATACTTTTTTGGGAGCAGGGTTCCAGCCTGTCTCCAGAGTCCTATGAGCCAATCAGCATGAAAGGGGGTATGTTAGCCACTGAGAGGAGTCTTCTCACATGCTTCCTTGTCCTTTCCTTCTGATTGGAGCCAGTCAAAGTGAAAAGAGGTGAGTCAGCCACTGAGAAGACTCTTCTCAGTAACTAACACTCTCCCCTGCTGATTGGCTCCTAGGGATGTCTGTTGTGGGGGAAGGTATGTGCAGGAAGGACTGAGGAGTGTGGAGATGACAATGGACAGTAAGCGAGGGAGCGAGGGGGCATGACTCTGAGGGGGTGTCATGACTTTCGTGAAGGGACCCTGCACTTCTGAATTTGGCACTACATTACTCTGCAAGTCTGTGCAGAAAGTAGCCTTCTGTACAAAGGTAAAATGGACAGTCATTGCTCCTCCCAGTTTTGCCTCTGGCCCTGACCACCACTAGAATGTACCCCTCAGAAGGCTTCCCAGGAGAGAAGGCAGACTTCGGTCATAAAAAGGTCAGCATCAGAACCCAGGCTCTTTGCTACTCAGCGGTCACTCCACCGGGCCATCATGTTCCATTTGGCATGAGCCAGTCATTTTGCTGCAGAAAACATTTGATTTCTCCTGTCTCAGAGTACCTGCTGTTATCTAACTAAATGTAGTACTGTGGGGTAAGACTGCTCAGCCAGTCAAATGCTCTGATTGGCTAAATATCCTTAAGTGATTTTAAAATGAGGGATGGAAAAAAATGTGTCAGGGAAAAAATATAATGAAGTTTGTGGTTCAGAATCTTAAGCAGTGTTTTCTGTCAGGGCTGTTTGGTTTCCATAGATTAACTCACCCCCTTTGGAATGCTTGCCAGCCAATTGGAAGGCTCCCTCAAGCCAAGCTATTTTATAATTAAGTGATAATTGTTTTTGCTGGGGAGAACATGAGAAAGATAAACAGCTTGAGGAATCAATAAGCATCAAGGTCATATGCTGAATTATTTACTGAATCGTCTGCTATTTATCTCTCAACTTTTCTGGGCAAGGGGGAAACTGCGTCTTCTTCGTCAAAGATTCCCCAGAACCTGAGCTAGCTTTCTGCTTGCATAGAAAAGAATGTTGCAGATTAGGTGCAGGCGCCATCTTCAGAGGGACACATTGAACTCTGACCCGCTTGGTACCTGCACAATAGGAGTGGGCAACCTGTGGTTCCAAAGCTACCTACAGCCCTCTCAGCCTAATTTCATGTGGAAGGCAAGGGGGTGGCATAAAAAGAGAGGTGGAGGGAGAAAAAGGATGCTCCACCCAGTTTTGTCTCTGCCAAACCTGGCACTGGATTCAGAACTGCTCGCTACCAGTGCCACCACTGGCTTGGGCTGAAAGAGAATTCTGATGAAAATGAAAACGGGAATGGAAATTGCTAATCGTTGGCTCATCTGTCCAATGTCCAAAATGGAAATCAATCCAGCGGATATGACCTGTATTCTCTGCTGTGGTTGCTTTCAGTCCACAGATGATACGTTCATGGAATAATTCCCCCCCACTTTGCACTGTGTTTCCTTTGTTTTGAAATGAATGGGATGGAATAACGTAATGACTGTGTAATTTGCATAATCAGTTATGTAAGTTGTGTAATTTGCCAGAGTGGACAGAGAGACAAATAATGTAGTTTTTGGCAGAAGATGAACTGCAGCAAAACGGAAACAGCACTGCATATGACAAATATAGGGCAGAACAGAAAATGATGCCTTCTTACATACTGCTGGCATGTGGTCCCCAACAGAGTAGCCCCAAAGCAAAGGGCTGACCAGATTCTTAGCTCCCCATCCTCCACGGGCCCTTTTAATAGGTGGGTGGGGCTACCCACCTCTCAATCTCCTGATTTCACCATGACATCAGGTGATCCATTTTTCCTTTGCAGCCTGGCTTGAATTCCAGCCGCACTGCAAAGGGGAAAGCGTTCCTTTGTAAGTGTGGATTGGATTTTAACTGCCTCTGATAAGGAAGGGCCATAGCTCAGTGGCAGAACATCGGCCTTGCATGTAGAAGGTCCCAAGTTCAATCCTCAGTATCTCCAGGTAGAGGTGGAGAACCACTGCCAGTCAGTGTAGGCAGAACTGAGCTAGCTGGACCAGTTGATCTGATTCAGTATCAGGCAGCTTTCTATGTTCCTATAACGTCTTCTGATTAATTGTGGCTCAGCTTCCAGCTTATTCAGGATTTTATATAGTTCTGAGTTTTGTTCATGATGTGTACATATTGATCTGTGACCGAAATAAAATTTTACTTACTGACCAATGATCTGACTCGGTATAAGTCAGCTTCCTATGTTCATGCGTTCCTAACTCAAGCGGCCTTGATTAGCTGTGACTTCAAATTCCACTTTCAGCAGGGATTGGCTACTCTCCAAAGTTACATGGGGAACATGGGTGTCTAACTGATCCCTGTGGGGCTCTCATTTAGTGCCAAATTTAAAAGGTGCCAGATGCAAGCCCCACTTGCCAAGGAATGGTCAGGAGTGCACTTTCTCAAAGTTCTGCAGATGCGCATAAGAACATGAACTGTGTGTGTGGGTGGGTTTCTTTTGCAGCTTTGGTGCATTGCTGTAAAAACAAAAGCACACTCTTTGCTGATGTCTAAAAAGCAATGGGAATGTGCCATTTCTCCCAGCTTGGCTCCAAAGCCCCCATGCTGGACCGGACAATTAATGAGATTCACGATCAATCTGTCAGCTTGCCTGATGATATGGACTGGTTTCCCTCCCGCCCCCAGTGCTGCCCTTTGTCAATCTTGTAACTGCTTGCTGTTTCCCTGCTGCTGCAATTTTTCCAGGTTGGTCTCCCATCATTGTGTGTATCTCTCCGTATTGATTAGGTAATGTCACTTTTTAAAAAAAAAGATAAAGTAGGTTTACAGAAAGCAAAGTGACACATCTGCTATGATTGCGTTATCCTTGCAAAAGGCTGCAAAGCAGTTTTTATGTTGGGCATCAAGGTGAACATTCTTTCTCTCTCTTTTGCCACTTCAGAAAGCAAACCAAGGACAACTTCTTATTTTAATCATTTGGTTTTTATTGTTTTCTTTTCTAAAACTGCTTGGCATTTAAACAACAAACAAACAAAAAACATAGTTGACTTAACAATAAGCTGCTATGCATTACACAGTTTGCACAGTTTGAAGCATGTAACAAGAGAATATGACACTACAAGTAAGTAAAGTATTCCAAAAACTAGGAAAAACAGCTCTGGGCAATTATAACCATAATTATTTTGGTAGGAGATCATACCAAAAGGATTTGTGAATTTCTGCTGGTTTCACTCCATGCTGATCAGCTACATAATTTGTGAGTGGGTGCCATGTACCAACAAAAGCATCTTTGGTTTGTGCTCCTCTGTTGATGTTGATTCACTAAGTTTCTCTGCTAGTGCTAATTCCCATATCTTAGACCACCAGCCCTGTACTGTGAAGGAAGAATTATAATGCCAATGCTTCGTGATCTCATGACACGCTGCAGCCAACATAAACGATATAAGGTCTTGGGTGCTTAGAGTGGCCATGGTATCGGGAGAGCAATGCCAAATCAGGCTTCACTGGAATTAGTTGTATCGCTGCTGAGAAGGATTTCTTTTCTTATGCAGCCTCTGGAGCAGCTATGCAGAATGGATTCCATTGGCAGAGCAGTGCTGGCAGTCAATGGTTTAGACTTGATCACATGACAATGCAACCATCGTCTGAAGCCGTGTGGTCAAGTCTGCCAAAGAAGTATCATCTTTGTCTGCATCAGTAGAAGCTGTCCATCAAGGCAAATGGGGCACTGATCCACCAACCTCTGTGTGCCCTCAGCCTGCCTCCACCTGCCTGCCTTCTTGCTTACATTCAGTCCAGGAAGTAGGGTAGCACTGGCTGTCAATCATAGAATCATAGAATAGAAGAGCTGGAAGGGGCCTATAAGGCCATCAAGTCCAACCCTCTGTGCAATGCAGGAATTACAAATCAAAGCATTTCCGACAGATGGCTATCCAGCTGCCTCTTGAATGCCTCCAGTGTCGGAGAGCCCACTACCTCTCTAGGTAATTGGCTCCATTGTCGTATGGCTCTAACAGTCAGGAAGGTTTTCCTGATGTTCAGTTGAAATCTGGCTTCCTGCAATTTGAGCCCATCATTCCGTGTCCTGCACTCTGGGATGATCGAGAAGAGATCCCGGCCCTCCTCTATGTGACAGCCTTTCATGTACTATCAGCTTCCTCCTCCTCCTTAGTCTCAGTGTTGCTCTTGTAAAACTCAGTGGGGAGGAGGATGGGACCACAGAAGAATTATTTGGCTCTGTGTCTCTTTGGCTCTGCCTTTACATACTGCCTGGGCTCCCTGCCTTCCACCCTACTAGTCCCAATACACATCAGCCACCACTGAGCAACTGCTAAGATACATTTCGCGCTCTGGGTAACATTGTCATAGGAAAATTATTCCCCCCCCTCCAACATATCCTTAATCAAAGGAACAAACTCCTGCTTGGCATTTAAATCAGTGGGGAACAGGCAAATGCAGAGTAAATGTATGCAACGAGCAATGAAAAGCCTTGGAACAGGCAATAATGGAGCAAGAATTAGTTGGCTATGCCTAGGGACAGGTGAGAAATTAGTTTGCAGTTCAAGACAAATCTGTCAAATTCGCACTTTCCGAAACAATACGAGAATCAAAACACAGCCGTCTTTTGAAATTTGCACTTATCCGAATTTTGTGATGCAGTTCTGCCACCAAGCAATGTTTACAGAAATGGATATGTTAGGGGAAAGTATGCATAAAAATGAATTATATACATGAAGATAACATGCAAACGTACATTCTATTTGGGGAAATGGCTTGCAAAAATGTGTAGGTGAATCAAAATTGCATAGAAAAATAGGAGAAATACACACGAAAATGCTGGAGAGTTTTCATGAGGATTTTTTTTAAATCACACATTGCTACAGAATTGCAGAGAACTGAATGTAAGATAAAAAAAAATGAGAAACTGAGAGAACCAGAATTAACAGATCTTTCCATCCCTAGCTCTGCCTGTCATTGACTCTGACTTCTCCTATCATTAGCTCTGGCTCCACCTACTGTTGGTCCTCCTGTCTTCCACACTAGCAGTCCCAAAGGACACCGGCAACCACTGATCTATATTCTCCTTTCCTCCTTCCCACTCAGGAAGCCTGTGCATTGGTCCCCATCCTGGAATAGCGTAGCCCTGTCTCTTTTCCCCTGTCCCTCTTCATTACCCCTCCACATAATGTGCGTTTTCATCTGAACTTTTTCATCTTAACTGACATTCAGCTGAACTCTTGCAAAGTGTATCCTGCTCAGCATAATTTTTCCAATAAGGTGTTTTGTAAGAAGTGCTTCTTGCAAAGCCTCAGCCCCTCATTAGGTACATACATTATGCTGAGCAGGATACACTTCAGCTGCAGGTTGGTTATGACAAAAATGTACGGCCAAACTAGATGTGACATTTAGCACATGATTGGTCCTTATGTGCTTCTTGTTTTCTTTACTAAACCACAGCATTGGGGAGACTAGGGCTGCATTCACACTACATTAATTCCACCATTATTCCACTTTAAACAGTCGTGGCTTTCCCTAAAGTATCCTGAGAAATGTAGTTTGTGAAGGATGCTGAGAGTTGTTAGCAGATCTCAATTCCCCTCTCAGACCTGCAGTTCCCAGTGTTCCCTGGGAAAAGGGGTTAATCATTAAGCCACGTAAGGAATTGTAGCTCTCTGAGGGGAATAGAGACCTCCTAACAACTTTCAGCACCCTTCACCAACTACATTTCCCAGGATTCTTTGGGGGAAGCCATGATTGTTTAAAGAGGAACACTAGTGGAATAGATGTATGGTGTGAATGTGGCCTTGATCTTGATTGAGGCTGTTACATTGGAGAAGAGGCTTTAAATCTTTGCCCCACTATGGTTCCAGTCCAGACCCACCCCATCCCAAATGGCTGCTATTTATTAAAGAAAAAAGAACTAGCACAAAAGTACCAGTCATGTGATCCATATCATGTGGAGTGGACTTTAGATTAGAGCCCAAATGCCAAATGGCTATAACCCATGATGGCACATGTATACTGCCAAGTATCTCAGAGAAAGTTTTTATACCGTGCTTTGAGTTTTCAGAGGCTTCTGGTTTGGGAAAGAGAATGCTGGAACAGTTGGTCTGATTCAACAAGGCAATTTTCATAGTCGTATATCTTGATCTATCTTCTTCTATCCTTTCCTTTTGGTAAAGCTGTCTTTTGAATCCACATCCATGTGGTTGGACTTACATTCAGTTGAAGCCTGGAAACTATTACATTTTTGGACCAATCTTTACCCTGTTGAGGAGGAACATTCCAAAGAAAATGACAGGGAAATCTCACCATGGAGTGACATTTGCTTGTCTCAAGCCAGCCATCTAAGCTTACTCAAAATTCAGCCTTGCAAATGAGTATAGAAAAGACACTCCCTTTCACAAAAACACCCACACCTATCTATCCACATTAATCATTTGTGGCACACAAACAGCCTGACACAAAATCAGAACTAACTTATTTCCAGTTTATGAAAATGCTACTGCCAAGATGTCCGGGAGCAATCTGTATTGCCAGGAGGGCTTGCCTTCTAAAAAAAACCCCTCATCATAGAGAAAAAAGTGCTGTCAAATCACAGTGTGCTCAATCTTTCTATGCCCCCCCCCCAAAAAAAATTGTCAGGCAAAGCTCAGCCTTATCCCAAGAGTTCTCTGAAATGTCCACTGCAGTCTCTGTTTCATCTGCACGGAGTTTCCCTCTTCCCCTCCTCACAAGTTCATTATCTCATAAGAACATAAGAAGAGCCTGCTGGATCAGGCCAAACGGGGGCCATCTAGTCCAGCATCCTGTTCTCACAGTGACCAGCCAGATGCCCATGGGAAGCCCACAAGCAGGTCCTGAGTGCAAGAGCACTCTCTCCCACACTTGAGATTCCAAGGAACTGGCACTTAGAGGCCTTCCTTTTTTCCAAAAATGTACCTTCCAACAGAAGCAATGTGTGTGCGCGCGCTGTGATGTCCCTGCTTATAGTGTAAATATGGTAAGTGCTGTTTATATAGAAGACATATGGTAAGTGGAGTGAAAGAGGAGGGGGGAGTACATGAGCAGTAGAATGCCGGATGATTGGCTGAGCGTTTGAATGGCTGGGAGTATAAATGGAAGAATGACAGTTGAATCTGGGTGGATGTTGGGAGTGTGGAGAAAGAGGAGTTTGAGTGTGGATGTTGGGAGTGTGGAGAAAGAGGGAGTTGGAGTTCTGATTAATAATAAGTCAAGTACAAAACAGGAATAGATGAAACCATACAGTTGTAAAACATTCTAAAACTAATCTTGTTATTTCTGATATTTAATAAATACTTATTTGGTTTACCTAAGGCCTGATCCTTGGCTGGGGGATATACAGACCAGAAGGGAGGGCAAGGTAATTACCAAGGCTGAACAGAAACAGTATCTAATGGTAGCAGTGGTGAAGGGAGGAATAATAACAATTCAAGTATCCAGAGCAACCCAGAGTTGTATGCGTTATCTATAAAGATACAAGGGGGTTGGGAACAGCATAAGCACACAGTCACAAAAGTAACCAGCTAGACAGAGACTCAGGCAAAGTCTCTGGGAGTATTGGTTATAGGACGTGACTGGTGGTGCTGCCTAGCAGGGGGATCTAGTGAGATCTGTGCTAGAGCGGAGTGAGAAACCATATAAAGGATGGTCCGGACTGGTGGTATCCCTGGTGGTGCCTAGTGAAAGGCAGTAGCCACAAGCAGGTGGGAACCTCACAGGGAGAACCAGGGAAGGACGTCACATGCGCATGTGTGTTTTGTGGGCTTTTGTGAGACCGGAAAGTTTTACCAACAGGAATATCCCAACAAATAAGTCTCCGAGGGTTATAATTTGCAAGGACTACTAGGTCTTTCCTAAAGAGGCAGTTTAGGATTGGTGAAACCTATTTATTTATTTATGAGCGGTGCCAAAAATCCAAGGAATGTGAGGCTAAGATCCCAGAAAGCTCATGAGTTCCCAATTCTTTCTGTGCATTTTAATTACCATCACCATTCTGAAGCATGGCCACACTGCTACTTAACAGCAGTAGGCAGGGCTGCTTCACAATCCTTGCACTATTTAGGAGATTTACATGTAGACTGCAGATACCAGGCTTCTGAGATGCTATAAAGCAGGGATGTGGAACCTTAGACCTAGGGATGAATGTGGCTCTCCAGACCTTTCTATCTGGCCCTTGGGATTGTCCTCCTCCCACAGCCATCATTGATCTTGCTTTGCATCTTCCTTGAGTTGTTTTGGCTGTCTTAAATGTGCCCTTGAACACCGATAATGTTTCCCACTCGCCTGGATGGAAAACAGAGAGGGGTGTTTTAGTGCACGTAGAAACTAGCCTACTGTGCAAACCTAACATTTGCATTCATTTCTCCACCCACTATTTCTTCTAATTCTATCACTGGCATGTGGCCACCAGAAGGTTTCTGGCCCTTAGGCTTAAAAGGCTCCCCACTCCTATTGCAATGGAAAAGTAACCCTGGAATCTTCTCCTCGACTCAAGTATAGCAAGTTCCATGAGATCAATTCCGGCTACTTGTTGAGGTGTGCATCCCAGTATCCTTCATACCAGGGACTGATGCCCTTGATAATCTCTAAAGGCATCCGAAAGAGCTGGGGAAGTCTCACAGCTAATGAATTTCTCATAAAGGGAGGAAGTGGCTCACACATTCAGTTACCCTCCCGAGGGCTGGGAGTGCATTAGTCATCAAGCAAGGGCCAGGAATTAGACCTTGGCACGAGTTTGCCCGCAGTTTCCAGATGCATTTTTATGGATCAAGTGATCTCCAGTGAGCTCGATCCAAGCAAAGAGATGGCGCGTTAATTTGTTATGAAACACCAGCCAACCTTGAAGAGAAAGAAGAGTGGGATGGAATGGCAGCCTTACGGAGAGAAGGATGTGTGCAGCGAAGTCCTCCAGTTTGTGGACTGTGTCTGTGTTTGATGCTCTTCATTTCCCTTTCTTCTTCTATATCACTCTTGCTCTTTCTTGCTGAAGAAAAAAAGAGAGAGAAGAAAAGAAACTTTCCTAGCATATGAGGGGGGAAAGTTCAATCCTACCCCCCTTTTTTTAAAAAAAGAGCTTCATGTAAAACAGAATACTTAATTTGTTTTTATATACCTTGCAATGTATTGCATATATTATATTATGCTCTCTCTCTCTATGTGTGTGTGTGTTGTAACTAGGATAAAAAATTTGAAATGAAGATTTCCTCCCCCTCCAAAAAAAACACAGGCACACAAGCCTAAAGATGACAAGCTCATGTTATATTTATGAAGTCCCCCCTCCTTTCTTTCTTTTTAGGTAGACTTGAATATGGTTTTTGTACATTTTGGGTAGGAGGGAAAAACTCACTCTTTAAACATTTATGTCCCTACATCATGATTAATTTAAATGGGAAGAATTATAATCTTCTGCAAAGTCTGTCTTTGCTCATGTAAATTCTTTCTTTTCCTTAGCATGTGTGACATCGTCTGGGTTGGCCGCTGGCTAGGACTTTATCAGTGTGACCTGGACCAAGTGTCAGCATGCGGCATCCTCTGGCAGCTGTTGAGGCTACATTGCTATTGCAGGGGTCATCACTAACAGGTGCCGGGGCTTTTCCAGTCAGATCTGGGCAGCGGCATCGTGGGTGCCGCAATCTTAATGCAAACTCAGATTTGCAATTTCAGCTACATACAAACCAGCAGTAGCAGATGGTGTGGTGAGCTGGAGGCACTTACCTGACCTACTGCTTTCTGGGGCAGTGCAAACATAGCATGGGGACAACAACAACAACAAGAGTAATAATAATAATAATAATTCACTACTTCCAGGTGCTTGGGGGTCTTGAGGAGACACTGAAGATAACTTGGGAAGCTGGATCAGCCCTGTGGGCTGTCAGCTTCCCCACTCCTGGCCTAGGGCTTCACAGGGAAGGACCCTCAGGCTATGTCTGGCCCCTCATTTTTTCCTTTGAGGTCTCTGGCACATTAAGCACTTGGCCATATCACTGTCCATTCAACACATCAGCTGAGGTGGTCTGCAGCTACCGGAGGTGGGCAAAGCATGGCAAGGGATGGCTTGGACAATGATGCCCCAACTCTCACCAATGTCTAGAACATTCCAGAAGGCCCTCAGCCCACTCTGTCAATTCCTCCTGCACCTTCTGCTCTGGCTGTGGCCCAGATTTCTGTTGGGGCTGCTCCATCCCTAATTAAAGATACAGCTAGCCTCTCCTCCTTTGACCCTGCCACAATATGTTGAAGGATGGCTGGTGCTGTCGTGCTGATGATATAGAGAAAAGCATGAAGTGAAGCTGTTCTGCTCTCCCCTCCCGTTCCATGCACAGATTTTTGTTTTTTTACCATTTCTGCTAAATCCACCCCATGCTGTGACATGCATAAGCTCACCATGAGAAATCACTACTTGTAATTGGTTTGTATAAATAGTCACTTTTTAAAGATTCAAATGATACGTCAAAAGATTTTTTTTAAAAAATACTTGCCTTGCTAACAACTGAAGTTTGCATGTCTTGGGTGGGCTGGGGAATAGAACAGAACAGGTACCCGCATTCATAGCTGCTTCTCGGTGGAGAGCGGCTCTGATGTCAGTGGGGTAGTGAATCCACTCTGAGTTGTAGTCTGAACTTTCAAGGAGCTGTCCAAGGTACTGAAACATATTCCCAAAATAGGTTCGGCACCTTGGACAGCTCCTTGAAAGTTCAGAGTAAACACAGAGGGGATTGCTGGTGTAGCACAGTGGGGAGGAGAGCCTGGCTGGGAGGCTGGAGTCTGTGAGTTCAAATCCCCGCTCATGTCTCCTGGGTGTCAAGGACCAGCTAAAAATCACTCCCACAGTGAGTGGCTCAGAGGTTAAGTGCCCTGCCACCTGTGCAGCTGTGGTCAAGCTGCATCATCCCAAGGAGCCCAGCTGCTCCCCCAGCTTGCAGTTGCAAACAAGGAAGGGGCTGGCTTGTGCAGCTGTGGCAAGCTGAGCAGGCCCTAGCCAGCTGGGGAGGACTAGCCTCAGAGGGAGGCAATGGAAAAACCCCTCTGAATACCGCTTACCATAAAATCCCTATTCATACGGTCACCATAAGTTGGGATCGACTTGAAGGCAGTCCATTTCCATTGCCATTGCCATGCTGACATCAGAGCCACCAGCCTCTGCTGCTTACTCTTGATGCTTAATGGTAAGAGAAGAATGTAAGAACATTACATTCAATGAGTGGACAATCCATGTACAATCTGTCTACACAAATACAGGAGCTATACACTCATGCAATTATTCACAAGAAACATTCAACAAGTATAAAATCTGTACGATAGTTGAGCTATAGAAAGCAACACGCCAACATTTGTCCATGTGTAAGAACAACTGAACAACCTGTAATGTGTGAACTGTGTCAAGTGTAATGTGTGAACAAGCCTAAGGTGAGATGCCTATGTTCTACCCAAAATGGCAGTCATGGGTGTCCACAGAGAGGGGATCATATGGAATTGTTGCTCCACATGCTGGATGAACCATAATCCTGAGATTTACAGCAGCATTTGGAAAATCTGAGTATGAGGCAAAATGTACAGACACTATTCTTATCACACACACACTCTTGAGAACTAGTTCTGGGAACTTCCAGAGACTGCTCACTGGGGCAGGGTATCACCACCATGTCAACCCACTTCTGAAAGAATTGCACTGGCTACCTATTAGCTACTGGGCTAAGTTCAAGGTTCTAGTTTTGGTGTACAAAACCTTATACAGCTTGGGACCAGGATACCTGAAAGACCGTCTTATCCCTTATATACCCAGTCGATCTCTGTGCTCTGCAGGTGAGGGCCTTCTGCAGATACCATCTAATCAGGAGGTCCATTCCGCACAACATAGGACGCAGACCTTTAATATAGTGGCACCTGCCCTTTGGAATTCCCTTCCCTTAAATATTAGACAGGCGCCATCTCTGTTATCTTTTCGGCACCTACTGAAGACTTTCCCCTTTCAACAAGACTTTTAAGTTGAGACCTTATCCCAGTTTGCATCTGTGTTGGAATTGCTTTTTAATATGTTTTTAAACCTTTTATTTTCTTTTTCTTTAAAGATGTTTTTAAAGCTTTTTTTAAAAAAATGTTTTTAAATATGTTTTATTTTAATGTATTCTAAAGTCTGCTTTTATGATATTTTAAAGTAATTTTAGTGCTTTTGTTTGCCGCCCTGGGCTCCTACTGACAGGAAGGACGGGATATAAATCAAATAATAAATAAGTAAATAAATATATTCACTGCAGCAGGAGCAGTAGGCGGAGCATGTGTGCATGTGTCACAGGCCTGCACAGTTATATGGGGGGTGCTTGGGAGTTCCCTCTCTGCAATCTGTGGCAGGGTCATGAGCCAACACTGCCATGCATCATGGAACAGATGGGCTGCAGGGGCCCTTGGCCAGGGCCTGCCCTGGCCATCCTCTGGCCCTGGTCCTGGCCTCAGACCTTGCTTCTCAGTGTGAACTGGAGATGGACAAGTCAGTCTGTTTCTGGTGGATAACACTTTGTATATGTTCACCCACAAGTTTATTTTGCCTCATTTCCATGTAAATTTGCATTTTTTTTAAAAAAAAATCTACATGGAAATTTACATTTAAATGGTATTTAAATAGGTATTTTAAATAGTATTTTCTCTCAAAACATGCCTTTTTAAACATATGTTTTCCTCAAAATATACATTCTTAAATGTAGTTTGATACTTTGACTGAAGTACTGCATCGGAACATTCAGGATTTACGAAAGCTGCTGAATAACTAAGCTTAGGTCTGCATATAAGGTTTTGGTTTATTGAATTTGTACATCGCTTCCCACTAAAAAGTCCTAAAGTGATTTATACCCAAGATGCTGCTGCTATGTTAGTGTTATTAAAAATAAATATAGCAGTACAATAAAGTATCAAAACAAAAATATTGCCTGGCTCTGAAATAATGATAAAGTTGGTGCCAGGCAGGCCTTGCTGGAGGAGAGGGTTTCAGCAACTGAGAGCTCCTACAGAAAAGGCCCTGTTCTCTCACTGCCCTGTGTAAGGGAGACTGTGCAGCTACAGAGATGATGTTTCCGAAGGGGTCCTTCTGAGGAGATGGTCTTAGATGCAAGACCTCAGCATAAAAGTCAGGCAGCAGGCATAGCAGGAAGGACGGGATGGGCTCAAAGCATGACAACTGGTGTGCATGTTTGAACACAGAGGAAACGAGCGAAAGTGAATGACAGGAGGATTGTGTGAGAGATAGGAAGAGAGAATGAGAGAGACCAACATAGAAAGAGATAAGGATTTTTGGAAGTCTAAGGGTTGGCTAGAAGATTCAGAGCAAGTCGAGTTAAAAGGTGATGGACCCTAGCCTATAACCAAAGAGATTGCAGAAGGGGGTAGTGAAGAAGGTGAATGGACGGCCTAGGCTCTTCTTTAAGTAAATCCAGAATTCTCTCTGTTTTTTTCTTTTTGAAAGCTTCCAGAGAGAAGCCCAATGATGAAACAAGGGTTAGAAACCCACCAGCTTGACCCTGAAGTAAGGGAACTTGCTGGATTCTGAGGATTTCATCTTGCAAATTCCTAACATCCAGGGCATGCAGATCAGGTAGGGATGTGGGATAAATTTAATTTAGTTCACATTTGAAGCCGAATCTATCAAATTTGTGCTTTCCAAGACAATATGAGAACCAAAACACAACCATCCTTTGAAATTCTTACTTATCCACCTTTTGCAATGCTGTTCTCCAACCAATGTTTACAAAAAATGCATCAAGTTGGGGGAAATGTGCATACAAATGAATATATGAGTGAAAATAACATACAAAAATGCATTACAATAGGATAAATTACTTGCAAAAATGTGTACATTAATCCAAACTTCAAACAAAGATGTGTTTATTTGGAGAAATCCACACTAAACTGCTGGAGAATTTTCGGGGGGGGGGTTAAAAAGAAATTTGCAGATTGCTGAAGAAATGCAGGGACCTGAATTTAAGACTGGAAAAATGAGGAATGAAGAGAACTGAACCTGACAGCTCCTCCCACTCCTAGTGCAAAAGTGGGTGTGGCCATGCCCTTGCTCCTCCCTGTTTTCCAGTTCATGACTCTGAGGAAATGTGTTCCTCGCATTTATTGTCTGTGAAAGCTCTTTTTGGTTTTGTTTTAGAAGGAGGGGCTGGGCAGGCGAGGAGACCTTCCGCACCACTCAGGCTGCTTTCACGCTGCACTTTATTCTGTTATTCTGACAATTTCTTGCCCGATAATTTGTGCATTTTATTTGATCTTTCACACAACATCAAAGCTAGTTCCAGAAATCTAGTGGAATATAGTGGAAGTTTAGCACTCATTTCCATGATAAATGATTGCAGAAACAATCCATTTGCAAGCTTGGGAACCCAGAAAATTGTGGGAGTTTTGCGATAGCTGCAGCCACTTGTGTGAGAGGCATCTCGGCATGCAATGCATTCCCGCCCTTTAGTCTGCATAATTTTCTTTGCTTTTTTTTTCACCTGATGAAAATTGTACTGGTATTCCAGCACAAGCATATTTCCCTTCCTCCCCCTCCCCCATACAGACTATAACTCCTACAGAGACTTACGGAAGATCTACAGTGCAATGGGTGAGGGACAAAAATGAGATGCTTGTTGCAATAGCATGGAAGACATTTGCAAAAATGCTGGCATATTGGCAAAAAAAAAGTGCCGCTGTTTCATAATGCAACAGGTACTGCAGTGTGAAAGAAATGTTAGAAATCGTGACAAAAGATCTACCCTTTTAAATGGTGAAACTGACGCAGTAAGTGCCATGTGTGAAAGCACCCCCAATGAATTAAAGGCACCACAAATGTACCAGAATCAGCCTTCCTTTCCCGTTAGTTAACTAGAACACTGTTTTCAGGGAAAGCACCCTTTTTAAAACCCTCATTGCTTGAGGCAATTTGCTCATTGCAGTCATTCAGCATCCCTGATAGACAGAAACAGAAGTCTCTCCCTGACAGAAGGTGGCCAGTCAAGCACAGATGGAGTGAAAATAGGTTTTTAACACCACTCCAATGCTTGTAAGTACCCAAGGAGAAAACATTCCCCTTAGTAGCAAGTCCACCTTTGATGGAAAGGGCTGCCGGGCTTTGGCACCTGCATCCGTTGAAGTGGGTAATATTTACAATGTGTGGGGGAACCGGTGTGCAGCCTGGCTGTTTTATGTTTGCATCCTGACTGATGCAGCAGCCTTGGCTTCAGGAGGCCACAGGTTGAACTTCCATGGTCCCTATTGGCAGAAGGGCAGTGGTGCCACAGAGCCATCCATCTGGCATTAGTCTTCAGGAGCAAAGGACCCAACTGTTGCCTGCCATCTAAGGATAGATGGATCATCCTGGATCCTTTCCATGTCAGTTTCCATGCATTGAATCATAAGTCTGTTCTGTCCATTTTTCTGCACATTTTTTTTTTAAAAAACACAGCTTAAAACATTTGCATTTAAAATTTATTTATTTCCCCTAAAATAGCATTTGGTATGCATTTCACACTCCCCCCCCCCTCCACAATGCACATTTTTGTATACTTTTCCATGCATTTCCCTCTAAAACAGGGGTGGATAGTTCAGGGGTCCCAATTCCCCACTAATTTTGCCAATGGTGGCAAAAATAAAATAAAATAAGATACAGTGTTGGGGTGGGAAGCAAATCGCCAGCTCCCCAGTCATCAGTTTGATAATTTGATGAGCGGAGAGGAAACAGTCAGCTGAGGAAACAGGCTTTGTGTTTTCTTGTGAGTGTATGCAGCCGCTGGAGGATTAGCTAAGGATTAATGCAGACTTTGGACCAAAAAAAAGCTAGTCAGCCTGTCCTAAAATATGCATTTTTTACACATTTTTTAAAAAACCCACAAAACTGCATGGCAACCTTTGGAGAAGTGTGCTGTCTGGATTGCTAACTGTCTTTTGTTCTGCATGTTAAGTCCACGGTGAATTAGGTCAGTTTGCTTTAAAATACAGACCATACCAAATTCTTCTCCATTCCTGTTGAACGCTGCTGCACTTGCAAGGAGCAACACTTCCCTTGCTCTGCTTGCCAGGAAAGGGAGGTGATTGAGGAATCTTGGGGTTTGGAGGGTTGCTGGTGAGGGCTCTGAGGGATGGAAGGAGTTAGCCAGGAGTTCCACCCCGGCTCAGCTTATCATCAAGGAGAAGAATTTGTCAGCTTAAACAAACAAACAAACATCCTTTGAGATGGGCATTTTAAAGCTCCACAAGTCCTTCCCTAAGTTTGAAAAACTTTCTGGGCATCTCTCCAGGTCAAAAACAGCTGTCTTCCTGAGACTGTTGACAAGCCAGATCTGATTCACATGCAGATCTGGTCCTATAAAGGGGTAGGTTGAAGCAAACCATCTCAAGCAACAGCTTTTGAGATACCCTGAAAGGACAAATAAATATAAAGAGCAAATTATTTGTCTTCTTATATCTTACTGACATAGAGTGGGGGCAATATTTACTTGAAGAGTGTGTGTTGAAACACCAATGTGTCTCACTGGATTGTTGCAAACTTGGCTGCAAACCCATGTGTTAATAATGGGAAAGAAAATGTTAAAAGCTGTCCTTTCCTTCTCTCACAGAGCTTTGATTATTAAATGGCCAATTATCTCACACTTTCTTCAGGATCTGAAAAAGAGAAATGATACTGGGATTTGGTAACCTGAGCATTGATTTGAATTTCAAGCAATTCATTAATCAGTTAAAAAGCAAATCATCAACTCATAATTTCTTAAAACTGTAGAGACAGCCCTATTAAAAATATCTTGCCCACAGTTTTTAGTCATAAAGGCGGGGGGGGGAGGGTTGTGGAAGACAGACACTCTCATCATGTATTCAGCTGGACATATAAAGGCAAAAGTGTGTAGAGAGGGATGGGGGAGGCATGCACAGAACCTTCACCCCTAACATAGCAGGGCATGCCCCCTGCACTTAGTGTGAAGGTCTAAAGGGGGGATTGTAAGCAGCTTTGCCTGAAATGCACTTGGAAGCAGCAGTAGATAATGTGGTGGGGGGAACCACAGAGTCACCCTCCTGTTGCCAGAGTTGCTGCGCTTTACCTGAATGGTTCTGGGGTGGGGCAGGGCAGTAGCAAGGTTGGGGATGTGCAGGCACACTGGCAGTAGTGTCAGATTGGCTTCACCGGTGCATCCACACAACCCTAACCTTGCTGTTCCCTGCTCTGGCCCAGAACCGTCTAGTAAGCTGCAGCAAAGCTGGTGTCAGGAATGCTCCACACTGCCTGCTATTGCTTATACGCCTCCTCACAACTGGGAAGCGGGCCTCATCAGGCTTCCCAACTGCAAGGAGGCTTGCATGTTTGCCTGAATGCATTTGCGAGCTTGATTTGCCAACACACCTCGGAAGAAGACTCATGAGGCAGACTTTTGGTGGAAAGGTCATATTTATCCAGATATAATGATAGGAGATCTGCCAAACAATAGCCAAATTATGCAAGGATGAGTAGGTGGGTTTGAATTAACGTAGATGAGGGAAGCATCCCTTCACTCTCCTGGGCATGTAAACAGCCACATTCTGTGGCTACCCAGGCAAGAATTGGGAGAAAATTCTTCATCCCTGCTAAGGGAGCCTTGGGTGAGTGAACCCAACATGCACATCCATCTGGGGTTGGCCAAGATGCATAAACCAGGCGTAAAGGGCAGCCCTAAGGACCCTCCACCCCAAGCTGAAGGCTGTGGGAGGCAACTCAAGTGTGCCCTTAGCCCAATGATTCCTCAGGGTACCTGTCGATTAAGTTCTTAAATTCCCTTACCAGCCCGCACTGAATGCCAAACAGAAGAAATAAGTACATACATCAAGAGCAAATCAAAGAACCCTACAGTGTGGAGTAGGGGGGGAAAGGAGTCCCAAGGACCAATTAGGGGCTTGCCCCCAAATCCCCACTCAGCCTCAGAAATGGTGACTGGCAAAACCTCACACTGGAGGGAAGGCTGGGGCTGGAAAAGAGAAGAAGGAACTGAAGGGGGGGGAGGCTTACATAGCAGCCTGATACTGTGCACTCAGCCATGAGATCCCCCTGGAAGAGACCAACGCAAGTATTCTCCCCCAAAGGTAGGTGTGTGTGTAGTAGTAGTAGTAGTAGCAGCAGTAATAGGAACAGAATGATATGTCGCTTTCAGTTCTCTCAGTTTCTCATTTTTCTGATCTTAGCTTTGGTTCTCCACATGTCTGCAGCAATTTGTGATTTCCTGCTGTGAGCAGGGGGTTGGACTCGATGGCCTACAAGGCCCCTTCCAACTCTATGATTCTATGATTTATTTATTTTAAAAAACATCCTCCTGAAAATTCTTCAGCATTTTAGTGTGAATGTCTCCTAATAAATACAGTTATGTATGGAGTTGAGCAAGCAATTTAGCCTACCGTAATGCATTCTTATATGTTATTTTCACCAGTGTATTCATTTTGTGTGCACTTTCCCCTAACATATGCATTTTAGTAAACATTGCTTGGCTAGAGAAGTGCGTCACAAAATTCCGGGCAGTGCAAATTTCGAAAGATCATTTTGTCTCGGTTCTCATATTATTTCGGAAAGTGCAAATATGGTAAATTCAGCTTCAAATGCAAACTGAATCAAATTTCTTCCCCACCCCTAGTGTGTAGCAAATGCACCCCCACTGAAGTGTGGGAACACCAAAGGCAGGGTTCCCAATTGCAAGGAGGTGTTTGTAAGTGTGTTCCAGGCAAGCAAGCTTACAAACCCACTCCAGACACCTTCATATGAAACACGCAAAGGTTGGGGGGTGGAGCAGGTTGGCATGGTTCATGTGGGGACAACACGGTGGGGCTGATGCCTGTTCTCCCATTCCTCTACCCCCATTTACCCTCATGTATCTAGGCTGAATGGCTGAAGAGGGCTACAGAGATCTCACATTTCTGTATCGAGGGAAGGGCCATAGCCCAGCTGCTTTGCATGCAGAATGCCCCAGGTTCAGTCCCTGGTGCCTCCAGGCAAGGCTTGGAGAGGCTCCTGCCTGAAACCCTGGAGATCCCTTGTTAGTCAGTGTAGACAGTACTGAACTAGATGGACCAATGATCTGACTCAGGATAAAGCAGCTTCCTGTCTTCAACATTGCATTTCTCTTTGGGTTCTGTGTGTTGAAATGCATTTACTCCGCAACTGAAGAGGTAGCAAGACATTGTCACAGGTATGAGCTGCTAGCATTCTCGCCCTTTCTCCTTCTGTTACAAAGATTCTGTGAAGACCTTTTGTGTTTGCCTGCCCCATCTTGCATCATTGGGCTGTGTGTGTGTGTGTGTGTGACTCGCAGCACAATGACATCACAGAGCAACAGCAGCTCTATGTCTGATATCACATCCCCTTTGGCCTTTAGTGCACACTAATTGGTCGTGCTAACTTCAGTGCAGGACTCAACCATCCATGCATTCATAGGCTTCTGCGGCTCTCATTCCTGACTCACGCTACCATATCACGGTAACCCTTCTGAGCTGAGCTCAGCTGCATTAGGGAAAACTGGCCACCGAGAGTTTGCGTCGTGGAAAATGCCAAGCAGAGGCTGTTATGAAATTCTAATTTCATTTTACCTGTGGCCAGAGCAGTTATTTTTAACTGCTACATTGCTCACCATACCCTTGATTAAAAACAAGTATTTCTTTTTATCGGTCCTGTAAACATTGCTTTTCCCGGTTTTGCCTAGAAGTGGTCAGCCAGGGCAGGTTGCAGAGGTTCTTGCTATTAAATGGCTAATTCTTACGTACTAGACTAATAATTTAGCCATGCTAATAATATCAGCTAGTGCCCATGTCAAATCCATTGTTGCACAATGTGACCAAATGCATTACCGCACACGGGGAAATCAATTACCACACATTAGGGAGTGCTTAACAATTTACTGCAGCCTTTGCCACAGAGCATTGTATGCATAGGGAGGACGAATGAATCATTATCTGCCATGCTGGAAATAGATTTCCCCTTTCATTTTGTCCCTCTTCAACAAAAGCATACAGGTGCATAGCACAGTACATGCAGGCTAGTAATGGCTTGATGTGGGTAAACAAGGCATTTTAGGTGCTGGAAATGTACTGTTTACTAGACAGCAACATGCCAGATGTGGGAGAAGGATGCATGGCTGTTGAGTAAAATTGCTCCTTTTGTTGAGTTATAAATGTGTTCTCTTTCTTCTGCTAACAAAACAGAGTTGTAGAACCTCATACAGTATGTGTGCACATGCATGCCCTTTGGGGAAGGACTGTAGCTCAGTGGCTGAACATCTGTTTTGCATCCCAGGTTCAGTCCCTGGCATTTCCAGATAGCGCTGGGAAAATGACGCCTTTTTGAAATGCTGGAGAGCTGCTGCCAGTCACTGCAATCCTGGCCAATAGGGTTGCTAGGTTCAAGGCCTGAGACTGATCCTGTATCTTTAGGAGAAGAGAAAGTCAGCCAAGTGCAGGTGTTCTTGCAACCTTGTAATGGGAAAAACCACAAGGTGGAATTCTCCCTTCCCCCTGCACAACTTTTAAAGATACAGAACACCTCTTGGTTGCCAGGCCCAGCCTGGGCATGGCTACATGAATGCGCACTGGAAAGGAAAGGATGTGTGAAGCTGCAATTTTTTAAAAAATGTACAAGCAACCCAACTTCTTAAATGTTTTAAGGTAAGAAAGAGCATGAGAAACCATCCCCTGGGATTCATGAAGAAAGAGAATCTCTTTTACTTTACCCACAAAAAGCCCTGGGCTCATTTGACAGCAGTTAGGAAGGCTTAATTCATTTAGGAGGGGCTTCTGTGCCTATAACTTTCATCCCCTATGGCCAAAAGGGGGGCAAATGTTTAGAGAACGGAGAACACAGAGCTTCATTTTATACAGAGCAGTTCAGAACTCAAATTACAGATCAAAGCAGGGAGAGCAGAGAAAGACTTAATCTTTTAAAAACACACAGATACAGTTAAAAGATTAATCTTTGGACCCATGCACATGCCTACTATATACCCTTCCTGATTAGAAGCCATTGTTAGACTTATTCTCCATGGATCACTCCTTATCACTCACTCCTGATCACTGGTTGCATTCAGACAGCAGTTTATTCCATTTTCCCAGCATTTCCTCACCTGGTAATTTCCACATTTTATTTACTCCTTCACACAATGTAAACACCACTTCTGGAAATCTAGTGGAATCGACTGGAAGTTTAGTGCTCATTTCTGTGTTAATTGCTTCCAGAAAAAAAAATCTGTTTGCAACCCCATTAACCCAGAAAATTGTGGGAGTAAAGTGACGAAATTTGGGATGGTAGACTGACCTACCGTTCTTTCCCACCCTTTTCATGGGGGGAATCATGGGGGAACAGAAGTGTGCATGTGTGAAAAGAGTGGGGGAGTAGTGACGTGTCTTATGATGTTCATTGTTGTGTCACATCATGCCTACTGGTGTGAATGAAATTTAGTGCGAAATGGCGGTAGATCAGTCAAAATGCCACAGTCCCATAACTCGACAGATACTGCCGAGTGAACGGACTATTTGAAATCAGGACAGAAGAACTACCATTATAATCAGGAAACCTAACACAATAAACCCCATGTCTGAATGCAGCCTTATCATTGTCTTATTCTTCTTGTCACTCCATCTCTGTCCTTGACTAATGAGTGATCCCACTACAGGCCTCTGTTAGGAGACCTGCTGGGGAGTTGTTTAGAACCTTGTTAATTATTTATTATTATTATTTATTTATTAAATTTATTAGTCGCCCATCTGGCTTGCAATCCAGCCACTCTGGGCGACATACAAAATTTAATAACCCAGTGAAGCCACCAGCCCCTGTACGGAGCCCAGATTTCACAGATAAAGTTCAAGACAGTTTCCCCTTCATATATATATATATACCTAATGACTCATCCATAGCACTTTTCCGTGGTCTACTTTGCCTTGTGCGAAAGAACCAATTTACCACATTCTTGTGCAGCCCATTTTCTCTGTGTGATCCGCTTGTGTGGAGATTTGGGAAGTAATTTACAGACATTTCAGGCTCAAAAATAGCTTCTGAAGACAAAGGGTCCTGTTGATATCAAAGTGCAGGCTAGGGGAAGAAAAGAGCTAAAAACCATATGAAATAAATAAATAACAGAAAACAAATGTCAACTTTTGTCAGTCACTCAAAGTTTAAATTCTAAATAGTTCAAACTTCTAAACCATGTGAGTTCTGACAGAAGACTCCCCTGCCATCTCCTCCCTTTATGCTCTCACCTGTTCTGTCTAATATGTTCTGCATGGACTATCTTTTTGAGAATGTTTGGAAACTGCAACCGGTTCAGAATGCAGCTGCCAAGGTTTTAAGAAGACAGGAAGAGCCTGACTGGATCGGGGCAAGGCTCATCTAGGCCAGCATCCTGTTCTCACAGTGGCCAACCAGGTGCCCATGGGGATCCTGCAAGCAGAACATGAGCGAAACAGCACTCTCTCCACTTGCAATTCTGAGCAGCTGCTTCTTCCAACAGTGAAGGCAGAACACAGCCGTCATGCTAGTAGCCATTGACAGCCTTATTGTCCATGAATCATCTAATCCTCTTTTGAAGCCATCCAAGTCATAACTGGACCACACCATTCAGAGCATATTCTTCCAATATGGTGTCAACTTTACTGGTCTCCACTGGTTTCCTGCCCTTTCTATCCTACCCTTCCTCCCAGCAGGAGCCCGTGGCTCCTATATTAAAACAAAACATTGTTCAAAACATCTTTTAAAACATCTTTTTTTAAAAGCTTTAAAAACATCTTAAAAATTCCAACACAGACACTGACTGGGGTAAGGTCTCTGCTTAAAAGGCTGGTTGAATGAGGAAGGTCTTAAGTAGGAGCTGCAAAGATAACAGAGTTAGTGCCTGTCTAATATTTAAGGGGAGAGCATTCCAAAGGGTAGATGCCACTGCACTATAGGTTCATTTCCTATGTTGTGCAGAACGGACCTCCTGATAAGATGCAGGAGGGCGTCACCTGCAGAGCACAGTGAATATAGCTTGAAGTAGGTGAGAAAAGGGTGTTTTCATATCACCAGTTGAAAGGGCACCCCCACAAAAAATCCTGCTTAGACCTGAAAGCTGGCAATTGACTATTCCCATTGGCAAGCCAAACAGGGAGGGCCGTGTGGGATGCTGCTTGGAGAAACAGTTTGTTAGAAAAAAGAGGCAGGGTCAGCCTTTTGATTTGTACTGTCCAAAACAACAGGCTAGCTTCTATTCGCTTGATGCTTCCTGCTCTGGGGAGTTGCACCCGACATCCTGTCTTCCTTCTCCTGTAAAGGGGCAGGGGTAAATCTGCACCGAACAAACGAACAGGAGAACCATTCCTTTCACTGCTACTAGTGATGGGGGAGAATGTAGCTTCAGCTGACATTTTCATACATACTAGGGATGAAAGGATCTGTCAATTTCATTTTTTCCCAGTTTCTCATTTTTCTACTCTTAAATTCATTTGCCCACATTTCTGCAAGAATTTGCACTGTTTAAAAAAAAATCCTCATGAAAGTTCTTCAGCATCTTATTTATTTGTTTAACAAAATTTATATACAGCTTGAATGTAAAGCCCTCCAAGTGGTTTACAAAAAAAAAAGATCAATAAAACTGTTGAAAGCAAGTAACTTTAAACATATTTCAAACCATTAAAGCAGCTACTGACCGACAGAGCAATCTGTTGGCAGCTGGCGGGAGCAGAGCTGGAGGAAGCGGAGCTGGAGGAAGGGGCTGCCACACGCAATTACCATTCAGGAGCCGCTGGCAGGGTAGGAAGCTGGCTGAGCCAGGAAGGGGGCATGGTGGAAGGACACAAAATGCATGTTTTATTCCGCCACCCTTTTCCCCAGTATAGGATCTGCAGGGATTGAGGGGCTGCAGGACAGCGTTGAATGTGACCTGGATGTCCCGATTCCCTCAGCCCTTCGCTGACATGTCCCTTTGGGGGGCCGCTTCCGCTAGCTTCCACCTGCTTCCTTATGCTGGGCTGGGCTTCTCTGGCAGATCCCTGTCTCAGCCGGGTTGGGCCAGCTGCCCCGTGGCTACTCCACGCTGCACTGGGAGGAGGCTTCTGCTGACGTAGCCCAGCTGAGCCAGGACCCAGCTGGCACACCTAGAGATCTACCATATCCCACTCATTTCAGCCTGGCATATATATCACTTGGATTACACCCCAAAACAGATTAAAACAGTATTTATTTTTATTTTAAAAGTTTAGTATGACTGTCTCCTAATAAAGACACTTTTTAAAGTTAATGTATTAAGTTCTTTTTGCAAGGTATTCCTCCTAATATAATGCATTTTATATATTGTTTCTGCTAATGTATTCATATTTATGCACACTTTCTCCTAATATATGCATTTTTATAAACAATGTTTGGTTGGAGACTGCACTGCAAAATTTCGATGTGCAAATTTCAAAGGATGGCTGTGTTTTGGTTCTCATATTGTTTGAAAATGGAAATGGACTGCCTTTAAGTCCATCCCGACTTATGGCGACCCTACAAATAGAGTTTTCATGGTAAACGGTATTCGGGGTGGTTTTACCATTGCCTTCCGCTGTGGCTGAGAGGCAGTGACTGGCCCAAGGTCACCCAGTGAGCTTCATGGCTATGTGGGGATTCGATCCCTGGTCTCCCAGGTCGTAGTCCAACACTCTTACCACTACACCACACTGGCTTGCAAATTTGATTGATTTGGCTTTAAATGCAGAATGAATTGTATTTCTCTCCATTCCTAAAACCTACCTATTTTACACATTGGAAAAAGTATACGCCAACTGAAATACAGCTATTCTTTGAAATTCACTCTTCTCCAAATTTTGCAATGCAGATCACCAACGGCTTACAAAAATGTGTACATTAGTGTGCATAAAAGTCCATATGTTCATGAAAATAAAATTAAAATGCATTGTATTAGAGGAAGTTGCTTACAAATATGGTTTATTAGGAGAAATGCACACTAAAATTCTGATGGATTTTCATGAAGAATTTTCTTTTAAATGCAAACTGATGCAGAAAAGGGGTTAACTGAACAAGACTAGAAGAATAAAGAGAACCTGAAATTAAATGATTTGTTCATCGCTAAATCTGCTTCTATATCTATATTACAGGCACCTGCTTAAAACTTTTTCTGTTGTCTTAAGCTAACCTTAACTTGCACTTGTTTTATGAATGCAACTGCATTGTTGATTTTATGCTGTTTACCTCCATGGTATTTTTTCTTAATGTTGGTGGTACAGAAATTCTTGCAAATCAAATCAAATAAATGGGTTATATCTCACTTAAGTCTACTCAGTGTAAAAAGGTAAAGGTGTCCCCGCACTTATAGTGCGAGTCATTTCCGACTCTTAGGGTGACATCTTGCGACGTTTACTAGGCAGACCATATGGGGTGGGATTGCCAGTTCCTTCCCTGGTCTTTCTTTACCCCCCAGCGTATGCCGGGTACTCATTTTACCGACCACGGATGGATGGAAAGCTGAGTGGACCTTGACCCCTTTTACCAGAGATTCGACTTCCTCCTTCCGTTGGAATCGAACTCCAGCCGTGAGCAGAGCTTCGGCTGTGTTACCGCCGCTTACCACTCTGCGCCATGGAGGATCTTCTACTCAGTGTAGACCCACTGAAATTAATGGACCCAAGTTACCCATGTCAATTAATTTCTATGAGTCTACACTGAGGCTGAGTATGACTAGCATTGATAGGATACAACATGAAAGATTATCTTACCCATGACACCCTCTCAACTGCTTCGATCTGTGGAACTGGCACTATTTCAAATGCCACATGAATATTCTTTTTGCACTTGTAAGGAATAGATCTTTGAGCATGCCCGCTCCCACACTCTGGAACTCCCTGCCTATTGACATCAGGCAGGCACTTTCATTGTAGCCTTTTCGGTGCTGGCTAAAAACATTTCTGTTTAGACAAGCCTACCTAGACATATAAAACCTGGCATGTGGTGTTTTTTTTAAATTATATTTTAAAATTTTTAAAACTTGCTTTTAACTTTAACTTTTACTGATAATTTTAATGTATACTTTCTTTTTCTTTTTGCAAACTGCTTACTGGTTTTATTTACAATTAAGTAACATACAAATTATTTTTTAAAACTCCACTGTATTTATATTTACACATACCGCCAGGATTTGAACCTGGATTGCTGCCAGGATTTGAACCTGGGATCATTTGCACACCAAACATGCACTCCCTCTATCATGTCAATGTGCGTCTCAGCGCTCCCCACATTCTTTCAGAAATGCCATACTTGTTATTGGGAGACAGACTGCTGCTGCTTTGTAGCCAGGGGGCACGATCTGAAACAGTAATAAACATTTTATTCTACATCTTGTCACCTCTTGTCTGTCATGTGACTGACTTCATGAGAATGCCGGGGGACTATATATCGGGAATTAAATCACAGCAAAAGAGTGGCAATGTTGTTTGGATTTAAACATAATGATTCGTCTTAACTTTACAGGACGGGACTCTTTCAGTCTTTCTCAAGTTGGGGAAGTGGTGGTTGTTTTTTTTTAAGTCATTGCTTTTCTTCCTGCTGTTCAGAGTGTTTGAGCTGTTTAAAAAAATGTTTTCATGCCATGTCTTATTTATTGGAATTTAAGCCTCTGCTTTTATTAATGTTTTTTTTGTATTAATGTGGTAATTTATCTGGCTCATGCTGAAGTTTTTATTTTGCTGTGTTTATAACTGACTTGCTTTAATGAGGAGGACTGTCGCTCAGAGGTAGAATATCTGCTTTGCATACAGAAGGTCCCAGGTTCAAATCCCCAACATCTCCAGGGAATGTCCCGTCTAAAAACCCGGGGAGAGGCTGCCAGTCAGTGACAAACAATACTGAGCTATATGGACTAGTGGTCTTACTCAGTACAAGGCAGTTTCCTATGTCCCTCCCGTCTTACTATATAATATTTTTCTACATTTTTCTTCTGCGCCTGTGCAGAAGCATTCACATGACGCGAGGAGCCTGGTAGTGACAGCAGCAGTGGCATACGAGGTGCTTGGTAGTGATGCGTGATGTGCCCAATAGCGGGTGGCAGAGAAGGAGGTATCCAGTGGCAGCAGTGAACAAGATGTCTGGCGGCAAGAGAGAGATGGGGGCGGAGGCAAGACAGGTGCCTGGCAGCGGCGGCTGTGCTGGCTGAGCCTGGCCTTCAGTCAGTCAGTGGGTTGGTGAGTGGCTGGGTGGGAGGGAGGGAGGGAGACCCGTGGGGAGGGGAGGGGACAGAGGATGGGGAGAGGGGAGGGTGAGGGGGTAACCTGTGAGGTAGGAGGGGGAGAGGGGGCAAGGATAACCCATGGGGGGAGGAGGGCTGGTGACCCATGGGGGGAAGGAGGGAGGAAGGAGGGCAAACTGGTAACCAGTGAGGAAGGAGGGAAGGGGGAGGGCAGGTGGGCAACCTGTGAAAAGGGAGGGAGGGGGAGAGAAGGCTGGCAACCTGTGAGGGAGAAGGGGGAGGGCAGGCTGGTGACCCAGGGGATGGGGGTGGGGGCAGGCTGGCAGCCTATGGGGGAAGGGGGAGGGCAGTACAGTGACTCATGGGGAAGGGAGAGCGCTGGCGATGCATGGGGAGGGGGGCAGGGGAGTGCAGGAAACCCGTGAGGGGAGCTGGTGAGCGGTGTGCAGGGGGAGGGAAGGGGAGGGAAGGGGAGCACTGGTGACCTGTGGGGGGAGGAGGAAGGAGGAAAGAGTGCTGGTGACAGTAGGCAGGGTTGGTGAGCGAAGCGAGCAGGGGCAGAGTCTCTAGTATTTTATTGTACTGTGGGTAGCCTAGGGTAGGCTATATCCGAAAAGGTCTCCTACAAGTTTATGACTAACAAATCCAACAGCCCCCCTTTGTGCCAGGGGTGTGGGGGGGTTGGAATGAGTAGCATCAGACCGCTCAGCTCTCCTGGCTAAGGTAGCCTCCCAGTGGCATTGATTGAGTAACACAAGCATCTCTTCATCAGCACTGACTTCTCCCATTCATGCACTGCCAGCAAGCAGAAGGACTGCTGTCAGGATGGGGAACCTGTGGCCCTCCAGGTGTTGGTGGACTCCAACTCCCACCATCCCTGACCATTGGCCACACTGGCTGGGGCTGATGGGAGCTGGAGTCCAGTCACATCTGAAAGGCCAGACTGGTCTTCCATCCGTTAGAGGTGCTTAAGGTAAAGGTGTCCCCGCACTTGTAGTGCGAGTCGTTTCCGACTCTTAGGGTGACATCTTGTGACGTTTACTAGGCAGACCGTATATATGGGGTGGGATTGCCAGTTCCTTCCCCAGCCTTTCTTTACCCCCCAGCATATGCCGGGTACTCATTTTACCGACCACGGATGGATGGAAGGCTGAGTGGACCTCGACCCCTTTTACCAGAGATTCGACTTCCTCCTTCCGTTGGAATTGAACTCCGGCCGTGAGCAGAGCTTTGGCTGCATTACCGTCGCTTACCACTCTGCGCCACGGAAACCTTTTTTCAAAAATAACAACTGCAGCGTTTCCCTGTTATGTGAGCCAGCCATTTATTGCTTTAATGCTCTATGAAAAAAATGTTATTTTGATGTTCCTATTTTATGTGTTTATATGTATTGCTGTTCACAGCTTTGGCTTGATTTTTTTAAAATGATTAAATGGTATGTAGACGTGCACAAATTAACAAATAAATGCATCCTGAAATCCTGTGTTGCTCATTGGCTGAATTTGGTGGGGAATGGGGTGGGTGGAAAAATGTGGACCATGGTGATGACCGGGCTCACATATGAACTATAAGATGTTATTGAGGGGGAGGGAGAAGCTACCCCAGGAGTGAGGAGCCTTAGGCCCAGCATTCACATGTGCCCTTTGGCCCTTTCCCTGGGCCACACCCCTTACTGGCCCTGCTTAGCACCTGAGTGTTTTTCCCTGGCTGTCCTTGAATTCTAATGATGCCTCTTGCAGAGCTTGGAAAAGTTACTTTTTTGAACTACAACTCCCATCAGCCCAATCCAGTGGCCATGTTGGCTGGGGCTGATAGGAGTTGTAGTTCAAAAAAGTAACTTTTCCAAGCTCTGCGTCTTGCTTGCCTGGTTGTAGGATAGAGGAGTGTGCTCATCTGTGTAGAAACTAGACATCTGTACAAAGGGAAAATTTACATCCATTGCTCCACCCACTTTTGCCTCTGGCCCTGCCCACCATTGGCACATGGCCCCTGGAAGACTGCCCAGAATGGAACCTGGCTCTTGGGCTGAAAAAAGTTTCCCAGCCCTGAGCCAGATGCATGACAACTGTTGTATTTTCAATGATATTCTGGGCCTAGAATAACAAGTTGCACCCACCGAAAATGTCCTCTTTGTATACAACTACTACATGCATACTTATCTTTGTTGGATCTGATCACTTTAAAACAGAGGGAGCTCCAGGTAACCAAGAGTTAGAGCACCCCCTTTTTAATGGCAGGGCTTCTGTGTTTTATTTTTGATTGGTAGAAATTCCACAGGTGCAGTTTCTCCCTTGCATGGGAATTCAATTTTCATCAGTTGACTTTCTGCTCCTCAGGCAGCTGTTGTAAAAGTACAGAAGCCTTGGCTGGAAACAAGGGGCAACTCTAAGATATAGAAATGCTGTATCTCTCCTACTGCCCCAGTTCAGGCTTTTTCAGTGTTTTTCCTAGCTCTTGCTCCTATGCCTGTAACAGGAGCTTGATCTGCAAAGTCTAACAGATAATGTCAGACTCCACACCATGCAAAGCTTTACTGAGTGATTTCTGCAAATCAAGCTGCTGTTAAAAGGCATAAGGGAAGGCACTGCTAGTCCCCACCCCCACCCCCTCTGGTCAGTCGGTAACCCGTCTGAGGCACAGGAGCAGAGAGCAATGAGACTGCAGTTTGGTTTACTGCAGTGACAGCGATAGCCCTCAATTCCATCTAGAGGAAATTTGTTTTCTCCATTATACCGGGTGGGAAGTTCCCCCCCCCTTTCTATGGCCATTACAGAGAGAACCAGAGAAAGGATATCGCCCACAAGCAGGGTAATTTTGTAATGCTGCTTCATATCAGTATACAGTCATATCCAGACACGATTATGCCGAGGTCAGTTTTGGCTGCAGAATGTGTTTTTCCTCCCTGAACAGCGCAAACAGAGGCAATGGGCATGTCTTACAGGTGGAAAAGAACTGTTGTTGGTATTGTTGTGGTTATGTGCCTTCAAGCCAATTTCAACTTATGGCGACCCTATGAATCAGCGACCTCCAAGAGCATCTGTCTTTTCTAGTGAATCATGTCTTCTCATGATGTGTCGAAGGTATGATAACCTCAGTTTCATCATTTTAGCTTCTAGTGATAGTCTGGTTTAATTTGTTCTGACAGCCAATTATTTCTCTTTTTCGCAGTCCATGGTATGTGCAAAGCTCTCCTCCAACACCATATTTTAAATGAGTTTATTTTTTCTCTTATCCGCTTTTTTCACTGTCCAACTTTCGCATCCTTACATAGAGATCGGGAATACCATGGTCTGAATGATCCTGACTTTAGTGTTCAGTGATACATCTTTGCATTTGAGGACCTTTTCTAGTTTTCTCATAGATGCCCTCCCCAGTCCTGTAAGAACTGTAAGGTCATCCAAAAGGTGAACAACATTCACCTTTAGCTTGGAGGATTCGGGAGGAGGGAATGGACAGAGGCGAAAACCACAATCAGAGGAGGAGAATCTCCACTTGGATATCTGAGTCTCCTCAGGAAGAAGTGGGGAGAAGCAGCCTGGTCCTCTTTGGAAAAGCCAGCCGGACAATAAACCATGAGAAAGGTACAAGGCAGGAGAGCTATTGATGACATCCTCACTTACCTTCTCCTCTCTGTTTGCATTTGATACACTGGCTGATTAAGTCTTGCCAGCACCAAGGTGCACAGCTGGTTGCGGGACATACAGAGCTCCTAATGACTGCTTGAGCTGGCGGGCTCGCAAAGTGAGTGTGGCATGTGATGGCAACTGTAAAGGATGCAGGGACTGACAGTGTGTGAAAATTGGCAGGAGGAAGACGGGCCAGGGTGCTGCATCTCAACTAGAAAAAAAAGGGAAAGAAAGCCAAGGACTGAGTCACAGAGGGCTGGGTCACATGGGGATATTATTCTGCTAATTTACTTGTTGCTCAATCTTATCTGCATGTCAGAGGTGAGTCCTGCTGTGTTCCGCAGGGCTTTCTCCCAGGAAAGTATGCAGAGGACTGCAACCTTATGTGCTTCCTTTTTGCCAAGGCACTCAAGGCAGTTTGCAAGTTTCAAATCATGTCGTGCAATCTCAGAGACAATGTGATATGAAAGGGGAGAGGAAGAGGAAGGGAAGAGGAAAATAAGCAAGTTTTTATATAATTTTATGTATGTATGTTCATCAATTCACATCCCACCATCTTCAACATTTCCAAGTACTAAGATAAAATAAATGCATAATAAAAACGGAAAAATAATATTAAAATAAACCAGAGACACTAACACATCAAATTACACAGCAACAGCTGATTTACACAATATCTATATATCTATCCATCCATCCAAGGTGCTTGAAGTTGAAAACTAGAACCAGGAGTTCTTAAAACCATAGGAAAACAGAAATGTTTTTGTGTGGTGCCTAAATTATAGCAACAAGGTGGGCCTCCCTATGGACAGCCACCACTGAAAAGGTGGCTGTCTCCAATCACCTTCCCCCACACTTCATTCAGACACTGGGAGCATCTGGAGTGAGGTCTCAGATGATGATCTCTGTGAACAATTATAAGTAATGACCAGATGGAATGGTCAGTGAAGGAGATGGGGTTCTGGGATGGGAGGAGCCAAAATACAGCTGGTTCCAGCTAAGATGATGGAGTGGCTCTCACTCTCTCATCTGCTTTGCCTGAGGGAAGCCCCAGGGTCAATGCCCAACATCTCCAGGTGGGGTCTGGAATGTCCCCTGCCTGAAACAATGGTTTACTGCAATGACAGCTCTAGTCAGCTCAATGCTGACAGTACTGAGCTAGATGGACCAACAGCTTGACTCAGTATAAGGCAGTTCCCTTTGTTCCTATTTAAACAACTCTTCATTTAGATGAGGGCTGGAATCTTATCTTGAAAGGAAGAGGCTAGTGCTCAGTGGTGGGACATTTGCTTTGCACGCAGAAGGTCCCATGTTCAATCACAGGCATCTCGTCATAGGGCTGGGAGAGAATCCTGCCTGAAATTCTCAAGAGCTGCTGCCAGTCAGTGTAGACAATGCTGAGCTAGATGGCCCAATCGTCTGACTCAGGATAAGGCAACTTTCTGTCTTCCTTCCTCTCCCTCAGATATAGCAAGGTTGAATGACTGAAGATGGAGGGCGTTTTGGGAGGCAAGGAGTCTAATTCAATTGACCCCACCCAGGCCAGTGGAGAGGGCTTAGTTGTCTCTTGCCTTCCTCCAATGAAGCCAAGTGGAATTAGTTATTATTATTTATTTATTAAATATATAACCCACCCTTCCTCCCAAAAGGAGCCCAGGACAGCAGACAAAAACACTGAAAGCACTTTAAAACGTCTTAAAAGCAAAATACTTTCAAACATATTAAAACAAAACATCTTAAACGCATCTTTTTTTAAAAAAAAACTTTAAAAACATCTTTAAAAGCATGACAAATGGAACCAATGTCCGTGGGAGGTCTTGGGCTCTCCAACACTGGAGGCATTCAAGAGGCAGCTGGACAGCCACCTGTCAGATATGCTTTAATTTAGATTGCTGCATTGAGCAAGGGGTTGGACTCGATGGCTTTATAGGCCCCTTCCAACTCTACTATTCTAAGATTCTATGGTTGTGAGTGTAAGATAGCTTTTGATTATTTAGTTGTAAGTTATCACTCATTGCAAGCTGTAATTATTAACTTTAAACCTAATCTTTTCTACTTCTTATGATGACATGCCAGCATCAACATACCCTAAAAGATAAACCTGTCTGCCTTTAGTCCACAGCCCTATGGATTAAAACTTTCCCTCACAATTAATATTATCCCATACCAATTAATCAGCTAGAGCTTTAAGGCTGCAATTCTAGCCCCACCTATCTGAGAGTAAGCCTCACTGAAGTCAATAGGACTCACTTCCAGGTAGACATGATTTGGATTGTGCTGTTAGTTGATGAATCTGCCAATTAAAATGTGCAGCCCTGTGAACAAGTTTAAAAGAGAAGGGGGAGGACTTCACCCAGTCCTAAAGCCCAAACTGTTCCCAATCTGACATGAATTGTTGAAATAAATATTATTACTGCATTTTCCGTAGCAATAAAAAATTAATTTGCTATTACAGAAAGGGGATTTTGCTCTTACAAATGAGTATTTTCTGCAGCAAGCTCTGCTCCTAGGGATGGTTTCTCATCTAACCCATTCTGTTTTATTGGTTTCTATTCTTTCTTCCTTTGCTGTTTGAATTGCGGCATAAGAAGATTGCAATGGCCCGATCTATTGGGAGAACATCCCTCAAATGCCACACAGGTGTTCCTCAGGGAGTCTGCATTTCATTTTGGCCCTCTCCATCCCCCCTTGAGCAGATACAACATACACACACACCAGGCTGTGGCAATGTCTGATGTATGACCATGTTCAGCCCCACAGACGACAAGCACCTTAATGACATTCTTCTTTACAAAGTGCTTCATGTTAAACATTTATGAGATGACGCTGGAACAGCTTCTGCTGTTGCCTACAAATGTGTGAGCTACACTCATAATAGGGATGAGTTGCAGAAAGGAGACAGATAGCCTTTCAATCTTCCCGTGTGCGTGTGTATGGTTTTCCCCTGGTCCTTCCTGTGAAGCAGGACTGAGTAATGCGGAGCTCTCCAGATGCTGTTGGGCTCCAACTCCCATCAGCTCCGTCCAGCACAACCCACGGTCTGAAATGATGGGAGTTGTAGTCCACCAACATCTGCAGGGCCACTGGTTCCTTATCCCTATTGTACAGCAACCACTGTTGGTGATTTGTTGCTCAGACTGAGAGAAGCCAACTCTGAGAGAGCAGTTCTGTAAGGCTAGCAAGGGCTGTACTGACCGCACATTCCCTAATCAAGCAGGGCTGTCCTCTGCTGTACACCTTCCCACAATCACTGGGAAGCAGCAATGACCAGGCTAGCCATTTCCACACCTGCACGCTGTTCCAGGGGCTAAGAGAGTAAAAGATACCTGGGGTCTGTTGCTAGATCCTCTTGGTTGAGTCTGCTGGCTATTCAGCCCATCCTATTTCGTAGGGTTCTTGTGAGGATACATTGGGATAAATCTCTATGCATACCATTCTGAGCTCTGAGGAACATTAGAGTATAAACATGTGATAATAAAATATTTTCACATTGTTGCATGAGTTTTGGCAGATAAGGAGCTCTCAATAGATTATCTGTGAAGTTGGTCATGTGGGGTGTGTAGCATAAGCTGAATCTGTAAGGAATCTTGAATCAGAATCCAGTGCTGGAGATATTTCCTGCATTTCTGACAGCCAAGATGGCATTGTGGAGGGGTAGCCAATGTAGAGCCCTCCAGATGTGTTTGTGCTACAACTCTCCTTCTAGCCTGGCCAACGGTCAGGGTTGATGGGAGTTGTAGTCCAACAACATTTTGAGGGCACTACATCAACTACTCCTGGCATAATGGATAGATTGTTGGACTTGGACCAGGGAGATATGGGTTCAAATCCTTGCTCAGCCATGAAATTCTCCAGCTGGCTTATTTTCATGAATCCTAAGACTCGATTTTTCACTGTACCAGACAGGTAAGGGAGCTGTCTAGTAAGGCAACAGCAAGTTTGAGGCAGGGCATACTGAAGCATCAGGGAAGCTGTCCACCCAAAGAACCATAGCAGAAGGAAGCATCAGCAACAGCCAGGCAAGAGGTGAGTGGTTTTATTCATGCCTTGCTGTCCCACCCCTTCCTGGAGCATCAGTAAACGCCTGTTCCAGAGTTTTTGATTCATTCTCCTGGTTCAGAAATACAGAAAG
This sequence comes from Rhineura floridana, assembly GCF_030035675.1. NCBI lineage: Eukaryota > Metazoa > Chordata > Lepidosauria > Squamata > Rhineuridae > Rhineura > Rhineura floridana. The sequence continues at coordinate 33,458,615 of NC_084491.1, forward strand.
CCTTCTACCACCACACATATATGCTGTCTTCTGATCTTGTCCTCTTCTTGGGCAATTTGCTATCTCTGGTCCTTGGGGTGATGGAGGAGGTCTGGAGCTGGAGACCAGTCAAGAGCTTGACCAGTCTGTTGCCTGATTCTGGACAATCCCCAAGCAAGGTGTCTACCATGTTGGCAGCTTTGGGGTGTACATCAGAGTATGTTGCTTTCTTTTAGTACATCTAACAGAGGATGGATGTCAGGTCCTCCTTCTCCTCCAAAGATGAGGTTTCATTTGATCTTGAATGTAGGCATGGGCTTGTATTCTTGACCCCAGTGGGAATGAGACATTCTTTCTGTTATGGCTTCTTTCTTGTGGAACCTTGAATTAAAAACCAATGTCAGTGATAATTCCCTAGTGAACCTTTTGTTTATGTACCCTAAAAATACTAACTGCCTTGAAGAAAGGATAAGATACAAAGCTAAAAAGCAATAAAAAATACTACATATCTGGGAGCAGCAAAATAGGTCTTCAGGGTTCTTGTGGGCTGTACCCACTAGAGCTCTTTATATATCTTCCAATGCTGCATGTGAAATTATAGATGTATTATTGAGGTCATGGGCATTAGTGACACTAGCATATGCGGCTGTGCACTTAAGTAACTTTGCGAATAAACTGAGGGTTATAAGTTTCAGAAATACAGGCCTCTGCTCTAGAGCTGAATCAAAACCTTCATTAGATTACAGCAATAACAAGGCTTGGTCTCTCTCAGTAATCATGAACAAGCCATCCCACCCTGCAGGATCATAAATGGAGTGGCAAGTTAAGAACATAAGAAGAGCCCTGCTGTGTCAGGCCAATGGCCCATCTTTCCAGCATCCTAATCTCATAGTGGCCAACCTGACGCCTTTGGGAAGCCCAGAATCAGGACCTGAGTGCAACGACACTCTCCCTACTTGTGATTCCCAGCAACTAGTATCTAGAGACATTCTTTCTCTGACACTGGAGTTGCTACATAGCCATCATGGTTATTAGCCACTGATAAGCTTCTTGTTCAGGAATGTGTCTAATCCTCTTTTAAAGCCCTCCAAGCTGGTGGCCGTCACTACACCTTGTGGGAGCAAATTCCATTGGTTAACTGTGTGGTGTGCAAAGAAGTACTTCCTTTTCTTTTTGCTCAGTCTTCCAACATTCAGCTTTATTGGATGGCCTCAGGTCCTAGCATTATGAAAGAGGGAGAAAAGCTGCTCTCTACCCACTGTCTCCACATCATGCATAATTTCATCCACCTCCACTACGTCCTTTCTACACTAAAAAAAACTCAGATGTTACCTTTCCTTCTACCAGCTTTGCTGAGGTGCAGCAGCCAGGATTGTACCCAGTATTCTGAGTGCAGCCACATCATGGGTTTGTCTAATGGCATTATGATATTGACAGTTTTATTCTCAATTTGTTCCCTAATGATCCCTAACATGGAATTCACCTTTTTCACAGTTGCTGCACACTGGGTCAACAACTTAATTGAGCTGTCTACTATGACCCCAGGTCTCATTTCTGGCCAGTCACCAACAGTTAGATCCCTCATAAAGAAAAGCGTGGGGAGGGGGAATCCATATGGAGAACAAGAGTGTTTCATCCTGTCCATACCCTCACAAGTTAGGAAGTTTCAAGGGAGTGTCTTTTATAAGGAGACTTCTGGAGACTGTGTTTTCAAGGGGAGGGGTAACCACTCATCCCTTATACCCCACCTTTCCTCCAAGGAGCTCAAGGTGGCATTCAAATATGGTTCTCCCCCTCCCAGTTTTATCCTCACAACAACCCTGTGATGTAGGGTAAGCTGAGAGACAGTGACTGGTCCAAGGTCACCCAGTGAGCTTCAGGACCGAGCTGGGATTTGAACCCCAGTCTCCCAGGGCCCCGTCCAACCCTCTAACCACTACAGCACACAGGTTCTCCTAATCAGTTTCCCTTGCTACTGAGGTCATTGTCACTGGTAATGATTTCAAATAAAGATCTCCAGGCCAACCCATAGAAAAGTGAAAGGGTGAGGGGCTGAAGGAGGAAGTGCAGAAGTGTAACATGCACCTCCGTTCGTGGCCTAAATATGGTACTCCTAATCATCTAGCACATTCCTAGATAGTAAAGCAGGGGTGGAGAAACTCCAGCCTATGGGCCCCTCTAGGCCTCTCTGGCCATTTCTGAACTCTCCCCAGGCCAAACCCCTTGTCAGCCCTAGACCGCACCCTCCTGGAGTGCTATTCCCTGGCTGGAGTGTGTCCTTGAAACCTGATCATTCATCTTGCTTGCCAGGATGGAGGTGTGTGTGTGTATGCAATGGTGGCTGATGTCCTTTGGAACTGGTGGGGGGATGGCAAGGACTCCAACAGTAGGTGGAGCCAGAGCCAACGGCAGGGAGAGCCAACTCATTCTAGTTTTACCCCCATCCTCCTTCCTGAGTTCTACAAGGGCAACACTGAGACTGAGGAGAAGGAAGCTGACAGCCAGTAGCGCAGTGGCAAACTCAGAAGTGCATGGTCCCTTCATGATAGACACAGCCCATGCCCCTCTGTCTTTTTTTGCTGCTGGGTTGAGAATGGGATCCTTATTGATGCCTTCTCCCAAAACAAGATGTCCCTAGGTACTAATAAGCACAAAAGAGGAGAGTGTTAGCTCCTGAGAAGAGTCTTCTCAGTGGCTGACGCACCTCCTTTCACTCTGATTGGCTCCAATCAGCAGGAAAGGACAAGAAGACTTCTCAGCGGCTAACACAGTCCCCTTTCATGCTGATTGGCTCATAAGATTGGCTCATAGGATTGGGCTCCTGCTGGGAGGAAGGGCAGGATATAAATCAAATAATAAATAAATAAATAAGATGCTAGAGACATAGGGACTCTGCTGGGAGCCTGCTCCAAATAAAGTAAGGGGTCTAAGACCCCCTGAGACCCTGGATGACTACACCACCGCTGACAGCCAGTGCCACCTCCTGATTGGTTGTATGCAAGAAGGCAGGCAGCTGGGGATTGGCTGAGGACAGACCAAGGTTGGCGGGGCAGTGCGTGTGTATGTGAGTGCAGAGACCTCTAGTTTTTGCATGCTGGCCATGCGCAGTCTCATAGTCACATCTCTTGCTCTGCCCACTTTTGCTTCTGGTCCCTCCATCTCTGGCCTGAGGCTGCCCGGAGGTTGCCAATGAAGGAATGTGGTCTTTGGGATGAAAAGTTCCCAACTCCTGTAGAAAAGGGTGGGTTTCTTTGCTCCTCCTCCCCCCGCTGTTGGGTGAGGATCACGGAGGACGTGTTTATTGAGCTGGGGAGGAGGGAAGAGGGGACACACGTAATATTTCAAATAATTTCACAGGCAGCTCCGTACATTCACTGAAGTGAGCTGGGATGCTTGCGCTTCTCAGCATGGCACTCCTCGTGGCTTAATTTCATACTGAGATTCAGGCCAAAGCTCAGCTAATTAAAACGATGAATGCCAGGGGAAGGTTTCTCCTTGTCGGGCCAGTCGGCATCAGCACACAGCACACACACACACATGCAGACTGCTGTAGGCAGAAGACACTTTAGTCATCTTCAACCTCCTACCAAGGGAAAACTGAAACAAATGCCAATGTCAACAGCAAGCCAGGAGGGAGGGCCATGGTCCAGAAAGGTATCATCCAGGGCTTTCCATTCCAGATGATGCCGTGGCTTGGGCCAGCTCAAGCTATTTTGCTGATCTAGATTAATGCTCTATCCTTCCCTCTCTTGCACACAGACACACACCTTTCTCAGAGTCCTTTTCCTTACACACACATCCGCAAATCTTTTTCTTGCTCCGTCTCTCACAAACACGCACAGACACATATTTTTCTTGGTCTGTCATCCAGTTGCATGGAGCAAAGGTGTGCTTCTGTAGCATGGAATTAAATTCTGTACGTTCTCTTGCGTGGAATGTATCCCTTCCAGAGACAACAGCTGGTAGTTCTTGAATACTCCAGTGGTTTACAGGCAAGGGAGATGAATGAGAAGGAGATGCATTAGGGTTGCTCACACAGTGGATTGAAATGTCTGTCATTCTTGCTGTTTTGCTGAAAGCTTTAAATAGAAGCTTTCAGTGCAGAGTGTTGCATAACCAGCTTTCTAACAATAGCTGGCTGCCTAGCTTGGAAGTTGTGATATAGAGGGCATTCTCTCCTCTGTCCTGAAGTTCTTATATGAAGCTACATTTGTGTTGGGGTTGGAGCTAGCATTGCTACTCCTCCCTCTCTTTTTTTGGCTGGGCTCCTGTACCTTTAATTATTGTGCAACAGGCAGAAATTCAACAGGTTAAGCATTGTCAGGACAGGAGTGGCAATGCCTGCTGAGTTTCTGCCTGTTCTGCATCTGGTGTTCCAACCATTATGGTTTCTTCATATGTAATATTTTTCTCCCTTACACAGAAAGAATGTCTCTATTGGAAGGAGAGTGTGCATAAGATTTTATTTCAAAATATGCATTTTTATACACATTCTGGTATAATGCTTTGAGCCAAGAACTGCATTGTAAAAATTTAAGGAGGGCAAAATTGAAAGGATAACGACTTATTCACACGTTAGCATAAGAGGAGCAAATCAAGTCAGTTCGTATCAAAATTTGCAAAGAGCAAATTCCTCAGTCATCCCACTTGTAGACCTGTTCCACTCCTTTTCCACATTAATTTGCATTTAAAAATAATTTTTCAAAATTAAATAGGTATTTAAGCATGTATTTCCAAATGTACTTTAAAAATGTATATTGAAATATTTGAGTTGAGAAATGCACTGAGACATTTGGGAAGTGCGGAAGCTTGTGGATAGCAAAGGGCTGAGCTACACATTCATCTGGGAGACACAGCTCAGAACATATAAGAATTCACAAGTATTTATTTATTTGTTTATTTATTTGATCTATTTCTATACTGTCTTAACAGCCAAAAAACCCCTCTAGGTGGTATACAATAAAATGAATAAAACAAGCCATTTCTACTGAAACCAAAAGTAACAAAAAGACAGACAAAAGAGCAAGTAGCAAATACATCAAGCTACCAGCATTATTGCCCAAGGCCACAGGTTATCCCCTGGTGTCTGAAGGCTAGCAATGCAGGTACAAGGCAAATTTCATATGCAATTCCTCAGGCCTCCCTGTCTGATGCCTGGGGAAAGGGGAAGGACAATTGCTCAATAGCAGAATATCTGATTTGTATGCCAAAGGTGCCAGGATCAATCCTCACTGTCTCCAAATAGAGCTGGGAGAACACCCTGTTTGAAATTCTGGAAGGCTGCTGCCAGTCAGAGTAGACAATACTAAGCTAGATAGTCCTGATGTGGTAAAGGCAGCTTCTTATGTTTTTATGCTGGGACCAAACCACAAGAAACGGACCTCTCCCCATCATGACCTCCTTGTGAGGTTCCCAAGGATATCTAGTTGGACACGGTTGGAGAAAGAAGGCAGGATTTCAGAGACCTTGGCCTGATCTAGAGTAGGCAGGCATTATGTTCATGTATTGTGGCACTTACAATCCGGAATTCCCTTTTCTTCCCTCTTCAGATTCTAATGGAAAAGCACTCTTTTTTGAACAGCTTTCTCTGATCACAGATGATTTACAAAGTTTAGCTACAATTAATGTTGGTGATGCTTTTTAGTCTCATCGTATGGTTGCTGTAGTTGTTCCTTACTGACAGTAGACTTCAATTATTACCTATGAGCAAAAGGCACATCATTATGACAACCATGGGTGTAGCTGTAGCTGAGTGGTAAAGCACATGTTTGCATTCAGGCATTCCCAGGTTCAGTCTCCAGCATATCCAGGAAGGGCTGGGAACGACCTCTGTCTGAAACCCTGGAGAACAATAGCCATCCTGTGCTGACCACACTGGACTAGATGTATCAGTGGGTCTAGTTTGGTATGTCAACTTCCTATGTTCCTAAGTAGAGGGTAAATTTAGATCCCACCACTGTACAGTAGGGCCCCGCTTTTCGGCATTCCGCTAATACAGCAGTTTTCAATTATATCCATGTTCAGTATGCTCAGCACTTGGTTCCACTTTTTCGGCATTTTTGCAGCATGACGCGCAGAGCTTGGAAAAGTTACCTTTTAAAACTACAGTTGGGCTGACTTCCGGGAAGGGTGACTTCGCTTGTGCCTGCTTTTGGGACGGGCTCCCGCCTCAAAAGAAGCTTATTCAGATATAAATCAGTCAGAACATTTTTTTTTTTGACTGATGAAATTTCTCCCGGGCAGGGAGAAACGTAGAGATCAACCTCAAAGCCTGTTTTTGTTGGGAGGACTGGATTTCATTAATTTATGAGATAAGGTCCAGCCAACAATGCCGGATGGACTTTCTAACAAGCTCTATCTGCTTAAGCGATACGTTTATCTTTTCTTCAAAGAGAGAACGGACTAACAGGCAAGCACCCTTCTTTCTATTATTTTTTTTACTTGGTTTAAATTGTTGCAGCAGAAGGAGATTTGTCAGATTGATCGGCTTTGGACAACTTCTGGGTGAGATATAGCTCTTCTCTGTTATTCACGAAATTAACAGCTTATCTCTGTTTCTGTCGCAAAAAGCTGTCCTGGAAGTGCATTCTAAAGATAATAAACAGAAGAGGGATTTCTATTCCTGATTTCTATTCCGAGGAATATTATATTGTCTGGGACTATTCTCTTTTTGGTCTATTTTATTTTGACGAATCTGCTTCTTCACGACGCCACTAACTGTTTTGATGCTGGGAACTAAATTTGTTTTGCATTCTTGCACAAGAGAGATAAGGCAGGTTGCTCTGTTTATACTGTGATGTCATCAAGCCTGGAATATTAACCCAATTGTT